>NW_006256342.1:12394405-12474633 GCF_000478725.1 Eutrema salsugineum
ATCCACTCCAAATTGGCTCCAAAAGCACCTGTTTAACACTCCAAAACATGCAAAACTCTCTTGGACCTAATGCAATCTCCTAAGTCCTAAAACAATGCCTAAAGACCTAAAATGCATGCAAATGAGACATGATTTTGACTAGAATATGTACATTAAATGATGCAATTTATGAATATATCATTAGGCCGCAAGACCGTCTCGCAGGATTTTACACTTAGACGCCACAGCTTCTTTCTCCTGGTGTGCGGCTTGGCTGCTCTTGGTTGTTCTCGCACGCCCAGGCCGGTGTATATTGCGAGTATCAGTGCGGCTTGGTCCTCTCCTTTGCTGAGCCGCACGCCCATCTCGCACGCTCTGGTACTTAGCCATCTCGGCCTCTTTTCCTCCTGTGTGACATGGTCGGGTTTTTCACCATCTCGCAGCACCAGGTCGGTGTAAATTGCGAATAGGAGTGCGAGATGTTTCTCAGCCAGGCCGAGTCGCACAACCAAGTAGCACACAGCCGTGCTTGAAGTTTTCATGCCTCAAACTCTTCTCTCAGCCTTCTAACATGCTCCATTCCACTTTGTCCCTGAGCCACAACCTCTAAAAGTCACCTGGAACCTGAGATCAACTCACAAAACCCATCAAAAAGTTCTAAAACATAAAAAGAAAGAAAAGAAAAGATCAAAAGCATATTTACAAAAGATAAGCTTGGGGTGTCTCCCAAGAGCACTTTGTTTGAATTCTCTAAGTTTGACTTTGAAAACCTGTTTAACAGGTTGGTGGTGGATCAAGAAGGGGAACTGATGTACCTTCCTCCTTCCTTTGTGAAACTAGGTAGTGCTTGATCCTTTGGCCATTGACCATAAACTCTTGACCATCCTTGCCTTCTAATACAACAGCTCCATATGGCCTGACCTCAAGAACCTTAAAGGGACCAGACCATCTAGACTAGATCGTGTGGAACCACGCCTCTTAAGCCTAGAGTTGAACAGCAACACCAGAGAATGCTCTAGGGCGTACCCAAGGGTCTAAAGACCTTGGGTGTGGTTTACGAGGCCAAAATTTGAGTTTTAGACCCTCTTCCAGGCAATTTTCTAAAATATAAGCCCCGGTTCGTTAAACGTGGTGTCCTAACTTATATATCTTTGTATGAATGCTCGTCGCAGCTGTGATAACTAAGAGTTTTGAGGCTCTTAGATGGGTTATCAATCCCCTTGTCAAAGTAGTATAAGGGGTGTCAATCCATATGGAGAGATTCTAGACACTAGAACTATGAGGAGCTATCTTAATTCAAGTCTAACAAGCGGATGAGTTGGTAACAAGGTGATCTAAAATATAAAGTAAACAAAAAAACAAGCAGTAATTTAAGAACAAGCAACAAGACAACAAAACAAAGACTCAGATTCAAAACAAAGAGAAAGCTAAACCTCTAGATGTGATCATTGATTAGGGTGCTTTAGAGATTTATTCATGATGCTAAGAACAATAATGCAATGCAAGTTACTCTTTAGTCTAGACTTCAAAAGCAGATTAATTCATTCCCATGACAATAATCTCTTTGTAAATCACTTAATCAAGATTAATTCACCTTAAGCAAGATCAAGCAATCAACAAGCATAAAGTATCAAGTCTAATAATGACCAAACGGTTTCTATTTCAAAGAGACCGAATCTTACACAGAAAGCAGCAACAAGCAATCATATGATCTCAAAACCAATTAACTTAGAACTCAAATCTAGACTAATCCTCTCATGAAGACACTAATCTCTACACTAATCCACTTTCAAACCAAATCATCATTTGTGAAATATGAATCAGTGAGCATTAAGAAACAGTTCTAATATGTCATTCATGCATTTAACAAATCATTCCCATGATGAAAAAGGCATAAACCCTTAGCTTAGCTCATTCAGACATTTCATCAAACACCTTGTGGGTGGAGAAATGACTAAAGTCTAGATCAGAGTGATGTGCAAAGATCTAGCATTAAGAGCAGCTAACTAAGAAAAGGAAATGAAGATCTAGAACCTAAACATCATAAACCGATCATCTAAGCACCCTAATCTACACACCTAGAAGCTTAAAAGATAACTACTCACTAATCATGATTAACACACCATTTCCTTTGCAAGAGGTGGTGTTAATCATGATTAGAAGCAGAGATGAGATGATTAGATGATAAGAAACAGCTTTAAGATGATTAAATCTGCTAGATATCTCTTGATCAAACTCGTTTTTACACTAAGAAGTAGAGAGAAAACAAAGAGAAAGCAGATTAGAGGATAAGATAAAGCATAACTAGGGTTTTAGTCTCTAAAAACTATTTATATAAAAGGGTGTGGGCCGGGTCAGCCCAGGACAAACTGGTTACTGACCCGCCCTTTCTGGGTTGCTGGAGCCACCCCTCGCCATCTGAAGAAGTCTCACACCGAGGGCCATACACCAGGGGGTCATGTGCTGGGTTGAAACTTTGATGAACACTTGAAGAACATGCATGAGACTTGGCATTTGATCCGGTTAAAGCTTTGAAACGTGAAGAGGATTTGTTTGTGATCTGGGTTGGAGAGATGAGGACCTCGGCATACATGCCGAGGTGCCTGGTACCCGAGGTTTGTGTAACATAGGAGCTCGGCATAGCATGCTGAAGGGTTCACACCAAGGTCTGCTTCAACACTTAGTCGTTTGGGGATCATTTTGGTGATCAAGGGAGCCTCGGTGTTGAAAGGCCGAAGTCCTACCTCGAGGTATAGTCCCAAGGCTTCGTAAACATGCCTCCTCGGCATACATGCCGAGGTATTCACGCCGAGGTAGGACACAGCACTTAGCTTACAGTTGCATCTCTTAAAACCCGAATTGAGCAGCTTCTCTTCTGTTCAGTGTAACTTTCAGCTCGTAACTCCAAATGAATTGAGCAGCTTCTCTTCTGTTCAGTGTAACTTTCAGCTCGTAACTCCAAATGACCTGAAACCAGTTCCATGAGAAAGATAACTCATTCAGCTCGATCTTCGCAATGCATTTACACGATCAGAGAAAGGCGTCTAGACATGTGTCCATTCCGGAGACGTTAAATTCTTGCTCATACATTTGAATTGGATGATCTTGGACGTTCTGGAAAGAGGACTCAAACATCTCTGATTCTTATGAAGACCCCGGAAACTGAATCTGCCTGGAAGTGCGCCGTCCTTCGCATTCTTCGGAGCTCATCGGGTCGGTCCAAGACGGCAGCGAGACAGGGGTTTCTTCCGACGAGCTCAACTTTCTGCTCACGCGTCCGAATTCCATTATTCCACTTGCTATGGAACCATGATCCAATTGTCTCCAACTTTGATGAAGCCCCCGACAACTGAATCGGACCGGAAGGTTCCCCGGCAACGGCGCCAAATTGATAGCAGGAATTTTTCAATCCTTGATCAATTCCTCAACTACTCATGTCATTGCAGCACTTGAGGTATCAATCCAAATGGAGAGATTCTAGACACTAGAACTATGAGGAGCTATCTTAATTCAAGTCTAACAAGCGGATGAGTTGGTAACAAGGTGATCTAAAATATAAAGTAAACAAAAAAACAAGCAGTAATTTAAGAACAAGCAACAAGACAACAAAACAAAGACTCAGATTCAAAACAAAGAGAAAGCTAAACCTCTAGATGTGATCATTGATTAGGGTGCTTTAGAGATTTATTCATGATGCTAAGAACAATAATGCAATGCAAGTTACTCTTTAGTCTAGACTTCAAAAGCAGATTAATTCATTCCCATGACAATAATCTCTTTGTAAATCACTTAATCAAGATTAATTCACCTTAAGCAAGATCAAGCAATCAACAAGCATAAAGTATCAAGTCTAATAATGACCAAACGGTTTCTATTTCAAAGAGACCGAATCTTACACAGAAAGCAGCAACAAGCAATCATATGATCTCAAAACCAATTAACTTAGAACTCAAATCTAGACTAATCCTCTCATGAAGGCACTAATCTCTACACTAATCCACTTTCAAACCAAATCATCATTTGTGAAATATGAATCAGTGAGCATTAAGAAACAGTTCTAATATGTCATTCATGCATTTAACAAATCATTCCCATGATGAAAAAGGCATAAACCCTTAGCTTAGCTCATTCAGACATTTCATCAAACACCTTGTGGGTGGAGAAATGACTAAAGTCTAGATCAGAGTGATGTGCAAAGATCTAGCATTAAGAGCAGCTAACTAAGAAAAGGAAATGAAGATCTAGAACCTAAACATCATAAACCGATCATCTAAGCACCCTAATCTACACACCTAGAAGCTTAAAAGATAACTACTCACTAATCATGATTAACACACCATTTCCTTTGCAAGAGGTGGTGTTAATCATGATTAGAAGCAGAGATGAGATGATTAGATGATAAGAAACAGCTTTAAGATGATTAAATCTGCTAGATATCTCTTGATCAAACTCGTTTTTACACTAAGAAGTAGAGAGAAAACAAAGAGAAAGCAGATTAGAGGATAAGATAAAGCATAACTAGGGTTTTAGTCTCTAAAAACTATTTATATAAAAGGGTGTGGGCCGGGTCAGCCCAGGACAAACTGGGTACTGACCCGCCCTTTCTGGGTTGCTGGAGCCACCCCTCGCCATCTGAAGAAGTCTCACACCGAGGGCCATACACCAGGGGGTCATGTGCTGGGTTGAAACTTTGATGAACACTTGAAGAACATGCATGAGACTTGGCATTTGATCCGGTTAAAGCTTTGAAACGTGAAGAGGATTTGTTTGTGATCTGGGTTGGAGAGATGAGGACCTCGGCATACATGCCGAGGTGCCTGGTACCCGAGGTTTGTGTAACATAGGAGCTCGGCATAGCATGCTGAAGGGTTCACACCAAGGTCTGCTTCAACACTTAGTCGTTTGGGGATCATTTTGGTGATCAAGGGAGCCTCGGTGTTGAAAGGCCGAAGTCCTACCTCGAGGTATAGTCCCAAGGCTTCGTAAACATGCCTCCTCGGCATACATGCCGAGGTATTCACGCCGAGGTAGGACACAGCACTTAGCTTACAGTTGCATCTCTTAAAACCCGAATTGAGCAGCTTCTCTTCTGTTCAGTGTAACTTTCATCTCGTAACTCCAAATGACCTGAAACCAGTTCCATGAGAAAGATAACTCATTCAGCTCGATCTTTGGTGAAGAAACTATCGGCGCTTGGGAAGTGGAAGGCTTCCTGGAGGGCTCATCTTCGCAATGCATTTACACGATCAGAGAAAGGCGTCTAGACATGTGTCCATTCCGGAGACGTTAAATTCTTGCTCATACATTTGAATTGGATGATCTTGGACGTTCTGGAAAGAGGACTCAAACATCTCTGATTCTTATGAAGACCCCGGAAACTGAATCTGCCTGGAAGTGCGCCGTCCTTCGCATTCTTCGGAGCTCATCGGGTCGGTCCAAGACGGCAGCGAGACAGGGGTTTCTTCCGACGAGCTCAACTTTCTGCTCACGCGTCCGAATTCCATTATTCCACTTGCTATGGAACCATGATCCAATGACTTGATCTCAAGAAGATCCAAAGTTCTAATGCTAGAATGAACTCTCCAATTGGCAACGGCGCCAAATTGATAGCAGGAATTTTTCAATCCTTGATCAATTCCTTAACTACTCATGTCATTGCAGCACTTGAGGTATCAATCCAAATGGAGAGATTCTAGACACTAGAACTATGAGGAGCTATCTTAATTCAAGTCTAACAAGCGGATGAGTTGGTAACAAGGTGATCTAAAATATAAAGTAAACAAAAAAACAAGCAGTAATTTAAGAACAAGCAACAAGACAACAAAACAAAGACTCAGATTCAAAACAAAGAGAAAGCTAAACCTCTAGATGTGATCATTGATTAGGGTGCTTTAGAGATTTATTCATGATGCTAAGAACAATAATGCAATGCAAGTTACTCTTTAGTCTAGACTTCAAAAGCAGATTAATTCATTCCCATGACAATAATCTCTTTGTAAATCACTTAATCAAGATTAATTCACCTTAAGCAAGATCAAGCAATCAACAAGCATAAAGTATCAAGTCTAATAATGACCAAACGGTTTCTATTTCAAAGAGACCGAATCTTACACAGAAAGCAGCAACAAGCAATCATATGATCTCAAAACCAATTAACTTAGAACTCAAATCTAGACTAATCCTCTCATGAAGGCACTAATCTCTACACTAATCCACTTTCAAACCAAATCATCATTTGTGAAATATGAATCAGTGAGCATTAAGAAACAGTTCTAATATGTCATTCATGCATTTAACAAATCATTCCCATGATGAAAAAGGCATAAACCCTTAGCTTAGCTCATTCAGACATTTCATCAAACACCTTGTGGGTGGAGAAATGACTAAAGTCTAGATCAGAGTGATGTGCAAAGATCTAGCATTAAGAGCAGCTAACTAAGAAAAGGAAATGAAGATCTAGAACCTAAACATCATAAACCGATCATCTAAGCACCCTAATCTACACACCTAGAAGCTTAAAAGATAACTACTCACTAATCATGATTAACACACCATTTCCTTTGCAAGAGGTGGTGTTAATCATGATTAGAAGCAGAGATGAGATGATTAGATGATAAGAAACAGCTTTAAGATGATTAAATCTGCTAGATATCTCTTGATCAAACTCGTTTTTACACTAAGAAGTAGAGAGAAAACAAAGAGAAAGCAGATTAGAGGATAAGATAAAGCATAACTAGGGTTTTAGTCTCTAAAAACTATTTATATAAAAGGGTGTGGGCCGGGTCAGCCCAGGACAAACTGGTTACTGACCCGCCCTTTCTGGGTTGCTGGAGCCACCCCTCGCCATCTGAAGAAGTCTCACACCGAGGGCCATACACCAGGGGGTCATGTGCTGGGTTGAAACTTTGATGAACACTTGAAGAACATGCATGAGACTTGGCATTTGATCCGGTTAAAGCTTTGAAACGTGAAGAGGATTTGTTTGTGATCTGGGTTGGAGAGATGAGGACCTCGGCATACATGCCGAGGTGCCTGGTACCCGAGGTTTGTGTAACATAGGAGCTCGGCATAGCATGCTGAAGGGTTCACACCAAGGTCTGCTTCAACACTTAGTCGTTTGGGGATCATTTTGGTGATCAAGGGAGCCTCGGTGTTGAAAGGCCGAAGTCCTACCTCGAGGTATAGTCCCAAGGCTTCGTAAACATGCCTCCTCGGCATACATGCCGAGGTATTCACGCCGAGGTAGGACACAGCACTTAGCTTACAGTTGCATCTCTTAAAACCCGAATTGAGCAGCTTCTCTTCTGTTCAGTGTAACTTTCATCTCGTAACTCCAAATGACCTGAAACCAGTTCCATGAGAAAGATAACTCATTCAGCTCGATCTTTGTTGAAGAAACTATCGGCGCTTGGGAAGTGGAAGGCTTCCTGGAGGGCTCATCTTCGCAATGCATTTACACGATCAGAGAAAGGCGTCTAGACATGTGTCCATTCCGGAGACGTTAACTTCTTGCTCATACATTTGAATTGGATGATCTTGGACGTTCTGGAAAGAGGACTCAAACATCTCTGATTCTTATGAAGACCCCGGAAACTGAATCTGCCTGGAAGTGCGCCGTCCTTCGCATTCTTCGGAGCTCATCGGGTCGGTCCAAGACGGCAGCGAGACAGGGGTTTCTTCCGACGAGCTCAACTTTCTGCTCACGCGTCCGAATTCCATTATTCCACTTGCTATGGAACCATGATCCAATTGTCTCCAACTTTGATGAAGCCCCCGACAACTGAATCGGACCGGAAGGTTCCCCGGCAACGGCGCCAAATTGATAGCAGGAATTTTTCAATCCTTGATCAATTCCTCAACTACTCATGTCATTGCAGCACTTGAGGTATCAATCCAAATGGAGAGATTCTAGACACTAGAACTATGAGGAGCTATCTTAATTCAAGTCTAACAAGCGGATGAGTTGGTAACAAGGTGATCTAAAATATAAAGTAAACAAAAAAACAAGCAGTAATTTAAGAACAAGCAACAAGACAACAAAACAAAGACTCAGATTCAAAACAAAGAGAAAGCTAAACCTCTAGATGTGATCATTGATTAGGGTGCTTTAGAGATTTATTCATGATGCTAAGAACAATAATGCAATGCAAGTTACTCTTTAGTCTAGACTTCAAAAGCAGATTAATTCATTCCCATGACAATAATCTCTTTGTAAATCACTTAATCAAGATTAATTCACCTTAAGCAAGATCAAGCAATCAATAAGCATAAAGTATCAAGTCTAATAATGACCAAACGGTTTCTATTTCAAAGAGACCGAATCTTACACAGAAAGCAGCAACAAGCAATCATATGATCTCAAAACCAATTAACTTAGAACTCAAATCTAGACTAATCCTCTCATGAAGGCACTAATCTCTACACTAATCCACTTTCAAACCAAATCATCATTTGTGAAATATGAATCAGTGAGCATTAAGAAACAGTTCTAATATGTCATTCATGCATTTAACAAATCATTCCCATGATGAAAAAGGCATAAACCCTTAGCTTAGCTCATTCAGACATTTCATCAAACACCTTGTGGGTGGAGAAATGACTAAAGTCTAGATCAGAGTGATGTGCAAAGATCTAGCATTAAGAGCAGCTAACTAAGAAAAGGAAATGAAGATCTAGAACCTAAACATCATAAACCGATCATCTAAGCACCCTAATCTACACACCTAGAAGCTTAAAAGATAACTACTCACTAATCATGATTAACACACCATTTCCTTTGCAAGAGGTGGTGTTAATCATGATTAGAAGCAGAGATGAGATGATTAGATGATAAGAAACAGCTTTAAGATGATTAAATCTGCTAGATATCTCTTGATCAAACTCGTTTTTACACTAAGAAGTAGAGAGAAAACAAAGAGAAAGCAGATTAGAGGATAAGATAAAGCATAACTAGGGTTTTAGTCTCTAAAAACTATTTATATAAAAGGGTGTGGGCCGGGTCAGCCCAGGACAAACTGGGTACTGACCCGCCCTTTCTGGGTTGCTGGAGCCACCCCTCGCCATCTGAAGAAGTCTCACACCGAGGGCCATACACCAGGGGGTCATGTGCTGGGTTGAAACTTTGATGAACACTTGAAGAACATGCATGAGACTTGGCATTTGATCCGGTTAAAGCTTTGAAACGTGAAGAGGATTTGTTTGTGATCTGGGTTGGAGAGATGAGGACCTCGGCATACATGCCGAGGTGCCTGGTACCCGAGGTTTGTGTAACATAGGAGCTCGGCATAGCATGCTGAAGGGTTCACACCAAGGTCTGCTTCAACACTTAGTCGTTTGGGGATCATTTTGGTGATCAAGGGAGCCTCGGTGTTGAAAGGCCGAAGTCCTACCTCGAGGTATAGTCCCAAGGCTTCGTAAACATGCCTCCTCGGCATACATGCCGAGGTATTCACGCCGAGGTAGGACACAGCACTTAGCTTACAGTTGCATCTCTTAAAACCCGAATTGAGCAGCTTCTCTTCTGTTCAGTGTAACTTTCAGCTCGTAACTCCAAATGACCTGAAACCAGTTCCATGAGAAAGATAACTCATTCAGCTCGATCTTTGTTGAAGAAATTATCGGCGCTTGGGAAGTGGAAGGCTTCCTGGAGGGCTCATCTTCGCAATGCATTTACACGATCAGAGAAAGGCGTCTAGACATGTGTCCATTCCGGAGACGTTAAATTCTTGCTCATACATTTGAATTGGATGATCTTGGACGTTCTGGAAAGAGGACTCAAACATCTCTGATTCTTATGAAGACCCCGGAAACTGAATCTGCCTGGAAGTGCGCCGTCCTTCGCATTCTTCGGAGCTCATCGGGTCGGTCCAAGACGGCAGCGAGACAGGGGTTTCTTCCGACGAGCTCAACTTTCTGCTCACGCGTCCGAATTCCATTATTCCACTTGATATGGAACCAAGATTCAATTGTCTCCAACTTTGATGAAGCCCCCCCGACAACTGAATCGGACCGGAAGGTTCCCCGGACAGGCGATCATTCATGAGTATCGGATTGCTCCGGAATGGATGCGAGAGAGGTCTGTCTTCCGATTACCATATCTTTCAGATCCGTGGGCCAAATGCTTTGATTCCAACTGTTCTGAACTCTTGACTCAGTTATCTCCAACTTTTATGAAGACTCCGACAGCTGAATTGGCCGGAAAGATCTTCCGGTGACGCGATTTCGGAAATGTATCTGCACCCGGGATTTTTGGCCGAGAGACTTGACCGCGGTATGTGTTTTTGGCCGAGAAAGCTACCCGCGGGAAGGATTTTGGCCGAGGATCTTCGACTTTCAGTACAGCATTTTGCCGAGAAACCCAAAATTGCTCCTTTTTACCATTTTTGATCATTCCAACTCCATTTCTTCATCTGAATCACATCCTCCACTCCAAATTGGCTCCAAAAGCACCTGTTTAACACTCCAAAACATGCAAAACTCTCTTGGACCTAATGTAATCTCCTAAGTCCTAAAACAATGCTTAAAGACCTAAAATGCATGAGATAAGACATGATTTGGACTAAAATATGTACACCTAATGATGCAATTTATGAATATATCAACTGTTTCTTAATGCTCATTGATTCATATTTCCCAAATGAGAATTTGATTTGAAAATGGATTAGTGTAGAGGTTAATGCCTTCATGAGAGGATTAATCTAGATTAGAGTTCTAGGTTAAAATGTTTTGAGAACATGTGATTGCTTGTTATGTCTTTCTGTAAAAGATTCAGTCTTTCTTTGTTAAAGATTGTTTGGTCACTTATTAGGCTTGGAACATTATGCTTGCTGATTGCTTGGTTATCTCTAATGGTTGTTAGACTTGATTAAGTGATTTGCAAAGGGATGTCTGTCATGAGAGTGGATTAATCTGATTAAGAAGCCTAGACTAAAGAGTAGCAAGTGTTGCATTATGTTCTTAGCATCATGAATCAGTATCTAAAGCACCCTAATCAATGATCACATCTAGAGGTTTATATTTCATCATTTGCTTTATCATCATTTTGTTTGGTTGCTTGCTTTGTTTAGTAGTTAATCATCTTGCTTGCTTGCTTCTTGTTTTATGCTTTCTTGTTACTTTGTTCACACCAAAACTCATCTTTGATCACTTGAATTAAGAGCTTGTTACATAAACTAGTGCCTAACTACCACATATATGGATTGATACCCTTTGTACTGCAAGTGACATAAGGGATTGATAACTTTATTAAGGCCTTAAAAATCTTACTTATCAATTGGCGCCGTTGCCATATTGTGTGGGCATTGTTAGCATTAGTTTCTGATATTGTTTTTGAGATCAAGTTTCTTTTGTTTTACTGATCACCTTTCCAGTTCTGGCTATGCTTTCAGGTTTATAATCACAAGAAGCCAAGCCAGAAGACAAAGAGAACGAGCTGTTCACTTGGAGAGGTTAGGAATGAATCACCAAGTTGGGAATGAGCATCAGGCTCAAGAAGCTGATAACGGTCAAAGAGCTGGTAATGGGATTGGAATTCAAGTTCAACAGGCTCAGGTCCATCAAGACCGACCTCAAGTTAACCAGCCACAACCCTTCCCCAACCCACCCATACGTCATCAGCCTCCACCAGTATTTGTTGGTGAGAATGACCGAGCTTATGCACACCAGTATGGAGCAGGAATCAGGCCGCCTCCTGTCCAAAACAACAACTTTGAGGTGAAGGCCTCTTTGATCAATATTGTTCAAAATCAGAAGTTCCATGGCTTACCTATGGAGGATCCCTTGGAGCATCTGGATCAGTTTGACAGAGTTTGTGATCTCACTACGATCAATGGGGTATCTGAAGACAGCTTCAAACTGAGATTGTTCCCATTCAGCCTTGGAGATAAGGCACATCAGTGGGAAAAGAACCTCCTAAGAGGATCCATCCACACATGGAAGCAGTGCAAGCTTGCCTTTCTTTCCAAGTTCTTCTCAAGCTCAAGGACTGTAAAGCTAAGGAACCAGATTTCCAGCTTCACTCAACATTCTAATGAGACCTTTGGAGAATCTTTGGACAGGTTTAGAAGCTACACCAATCAGTGTTCACATCATGGCTTTTCAGAAGCCTCTCTCCTTAGCACTTTATATAGAGGAGCTGTCCCCAAGATCAGAAATCAGTTGGACACAGCATCAAATGGGAATTTCTTGGCAAAAGAAATCAATGCAGCTATGGAACTTATTGAAAACGTAGCCATGAGCCAAGACACCTATGGGGAAGATTATGATAGAAGCTATAGAGAAGAAGATTCTGGTAGACACCAAGGGCTGGAAGAGAAGATCAAAATGCTGAATATCAAGCTTGACAAAGCCCTAGCTGCCACTCAAAAGCCTATAAACTATGTGAGTGAGGAGAAGAGATGCTTCACAAATACCAATGAAGAGGGTCTCACTCAAGAGGAGTTGCACTTCATTGGGAATCAAAACAAGTTCAATGGTTACAACAACTTCAATAAACACCAGAACTTGTCCTATAGGAGCAACAATGTGGCCAACCCCCAAGACCAAATATACCCTCCTCAAAGCTTTGTTCAACAGAATCAGTACCAAGGTAACTCCCAAGGTCAACAGGGTTTTCAGCAACCAGCGGTTAGAATCAAGGGAATAGCTTCATAAATCAAGTCAGCCTACAGCCAAAGGCTCCTCCTCCTGGTTTTGGCCCACCACCTGTTCAACAAAGTCCTGATTTCAATGTTGTTCTGAAACAGCTCTTACTAGGACAACAAAAGATGGTATCCAACCTGGAGACACTAGGCGCTGAACTAAAGGCTATTAAAAAGAAAAAGGGCATCTGCACTTCTGAACCAGAAGTCTCTCCTTCTGGTAAAGCTGTTCAAACCTCAAAAGATTACTGCAATGCCATCTACTGCATTGATGACCATTCAGCTGCTGTGCAAGAAATAGAAGACCTTCTCTATGGTCAAGTCTGTAGTGAACCTTCACAAACTCATGTGGATGAGAATGCCATTATAGAGGATTTCATGGGCTTCTTACATGAACTCAATGAGGACATTGAGAATGAAAGTGTAGGGGCAGCTGGTTAAGTTTTTTCTGTTCAGCAAGGGAATGCTTCAAGGTCTATTGCAACAACAGAGCTGCCAACTGGTCAAGCAAAGCCAACAGATAGTGCCTCCACCTCTGAATCAACTCAGATGAAGCCCACCTCCCTCCCAAAGCTAGGCAACCCAGGGAAGTTCACCATCTCTTGCACTCTTGGAAACTTTAGAGTTGAGAATGCTTTGTATGATTCAGGCTCAAGTGTGAGTATAATGTCTAAAGAAATGATGGAGAAGCTAAAGGTCAAGTCTATAACGTCCTACCCTTCTTCTATCACCTTTGGTGATTCCTACTCCAAGAAACCATATGGATTTTTAGAAGACTATCCACTTCAAGTTGGTGAATATGTAATCCCCACTGATTTTGTCATCATGAAGATGAAGAAGATCAAAGAGCTCCCCCAATTGCTTGGAACTGCATTTCTCAACACCACTGGTGCAATGATTGACTTTGATACTCAAAGAGTGGTGCTTACAAAGGTGGATAAGGATGTCTTTTACCCTGTTCAACTACCTTTAGCTGAATTTTGTGGATCAGTTGTCCAAGAGATAGAACCGCCTAAGGTACTTGAGATGAAGTATGTGGGAAGTGCTGGGATTTTAGGTGGATCCCAATCTCTTTCAGCTGTGGAAAATGAGAAAGAACCCCACATCAGCTCTGGTTACAAGTATGAGAATGGAGGGCCATTGATCAGAGAAGAAGATATCTTGCTCTCATAGTCTCCTACACTTGCTGATCTAAAGATGATGAACACCATGACTGATGGCTCAGCATCAAAAGACAAGAGCATTGAACCTGACCCTTCTGTTCAAGACTTCACTCTCACTCCTTGGACTGATGATGATGAATCTCTGAAGTATAAGCGGATTGCAATGGGAAATCAGGAATTTTTGCTGAGGTCAGGGCATGTCTCACAAAGGCAATATTTGATAAAGACCCAGATGGTATTCAAGAGCTGGTGAGCAAAGGCCTCAAGATGGGATCTCAAGGTCAAGGGTCTAATGGGTCCAAAAGGCAGCAACATAACTCAGACTCCTTGCTAAGGACCATTGAAGTGCTGAAAAGGATCAGTACTCAACCTCACCCCAACTAAGAACAGGTTTTGCAAAGTCAAACTTAGTGACTTTAAACAAAGTGCTCTTGGGAGACACTCTAAGCCTATCCTTGTATATAATTTATTTTCTTGCTTTCTTTGGTTGTTTTTAGGATGTTTTAATCTTTTGTTCAAGTGTGTTCAGGTTTTAGAGAGGTCCAGGTGCAGTTTTGAAAGGATTGGAGAAAAGAAAAGATGAAAAATCGGCTGAGGAATGCATTCATATCGACATGATTTCTCTTGGTGTGTTTGCTCGGTGTAAACAAGAAGGAGATGCCGAAAAAATATCGACCACCACACCGAGCAAAATGAGGTCGGTGCAGTGCAGAAGGAGCCAAGCCTTGTTCCACACCGACATGATTTCATTTGGTGCACTTGCTCGGTGTAAACAGGAAGGAAAACCCGAGAGAATATCGACCACCACACCGAGTAAAATGAGGTCCGTGTGGTGCATGAAGAATCCAAGTCTTGCTCCACACCGAGGAGATTCACCTCGGTGCAAGACCTTGGTGCAAGAAAGGAGAAAACTTAGAAGCACACCGACCTCCACACCGAGTTGATTCACGTCAATATGACTGCAAGATTGCTTCAAAGATTGAACGCAACGGATGGTTTACAGACCGATTTGGCCTTTGAGGTCTTCAGAAGTATTGTATAAAATTGAGCTAACGTTCCAATGAAGTTTGAATCAGGCCATTCGGATCAGTGGTTTGAAAGTTACACCCGTTCGAACGCGCGCTTGTCTCTCAGCCGAAATACAGACCGAACCATTGTGACTCAAAGAACCAGTCCGAAGGGGGCATTACACTCAGAAACAGTCTCGGAGCTCTTCACAAAAGTTGTAGAAGATTGAGTCAGTGATCCAATGAAGCTAATCTAGAATCATTCTGATAAGTGGTTTGGAAGATAAGTCGATTCTCGCTGAGCATATGTCGATACTACCTTGGCGCCCCCCTTGTCTCAAGTTATCCATAGGACTGTCCAGGTAATTTCAAAGCTTCAGCTACATCCAGGTGTCTCACACTGACAATTAATGAGTCTCATCTTCAACCAAATAGGCCCAAAATCTCCAGCCCAATCTCCAAGCCTTTAAAGAGGTAACACTCCAACTTGTACATAGCATTTAGAATAGCTTCTTTTCTCTTTTGCATTTTGAATTTTTTCTTTGCACTTCTCTCTTATGCTTTTATAACACAAGGGACTGTATTATCTAAGTGTGGGGGAGGGGTTTTGTGTCTACTAATCATGTTTGTTCTTTTCTTATATTTCCATTCCATTTTGAGTCTCATCTTGCATTCATCTATGTGCATATAAAAACCAAAAAAAAATTGAAAAAAAAATCTGAAAATTTTAACACAAAAAATGATCATGTAGTTGCATTCACATTTTTTAGGACTGAGTCTAGTTTGCATCATTTAGGTTGCATCTTGTTGGGAGTAATGATACTTTTTCCTTGAGAGTACATCACTTTGAGAATTTGGACCAAATATGCTTGTGAAATGATTTCTGTGCTTGCAAAGCTTGAAATGATCTGAATCTGAGAAGCAAGTTTGAATTGAACTCAACTCTAATAAGTGAAAACCTTGAACTTAACTTGAAATTATCTTGTGATGCATTGTTTGAATAAGCTTGTGGATACCTATATACATATTTGAGCTAGAATTCTGTTTTTACCACCCTCTTCCTTAGCTCAAATAGCTGAATCCACATTGTGGATACCCATCCTTCTTTCAAGCCAATTGTTTGTGTGTGATTGAAAGGCCACCTTGGACCAAACTTAGCAGAAAGTGTTAGGTTTAGTGATGTGAGCAAAAGCGGGGTTGGTTGTTTTCGTTTTACTAAGCTTCAGGTTTTAAATTTATAACCCTTAAATGTCTGCAAGTGCACAGATGTGTGCTGTAGTACTTAGGGTATCGATCCACAGAGACTTAGTTGTTTCAGTACGAATTCACTGCAACGCTTAAATCAGATTAGAACTAAAAAGGTTTTGGTTTTGGTTTTGGGTTTTGGTTGTCACTAAATCTAAACTAGAAAGCAAAGAAAAAAAAAGCAATTGAAAGCAATTAAAACAAGTAAAAAGCGATTAAACTAAGGCTAATGAAAGCAGGTAATAAGCGAATAAATCAAAGACAAATTGAAAGCAGGAAAAATCAAATAAGAAGCAAAGGTTGTAAGCAATTAAAGACAAACGTTGGGCATCAAGGGATTTCGTAGGGGTTCATGGACTAGGCTATGTCGATTTTAAACAACTGATAAAGGTAATCAACTACGTATGTTCTAGAACTCGAGGCACGGAAGTATGAATAGCCTACTTTCGCAGCACTAAACAACTATCTCTCGCAACCCTAATCAGTAGGTTTCCACTCTGATTCTGGAAGGGAGAAGATGCAATAGCAGAATAAGACTCATCAACATTCACAACTCAACTACAGGTAGGTTTCCACTCCTATAAAAGAATTGCTCGTTTCACCCTAGTTCAGACAATCAATGAAAGCTTTCACAACATATCATGTCAGATCGGCTTCTAAGTGGCCAGCAAAGAATGACGCTGTAAGATTAAAGGCAAACGAAGAACATCTAGAAGATTATAAATCCTAAATCTATCGATTCATAAGCAAAGACACATGAAATTCTCTTTGAAAAATCCCTTTAAACCCAACTGGGTAACTACTCAAACATATTGTAACAAAGCATCATAAACGAAATTGAAAGTGCAGGAAACTAAAGAAAAGAGGGAAGAAAAACGAAGAACGGAAGCGATGACGGAGGCGCGATGTCTTCCTCCAGCGGCGGCTCCTCCTAAAACACCTGCATAAGATACAATTATGATCCATAAAAGTGGTCAAAATACGGTGTTATCAACTCCCCCAGACTTACCTTTTTGTTTGTCCTCAAACAAACTTAAGTCAGGAAATAAATTTTTGAAAATCCCAGGAACTAAACAATAACTTATCGTGAAACATCTATTTGGATCTAGTCTAGAAAATTCTCACCAAAATACAAGCGAACTAGTCCGTTAATTCGTCATGCAAAAATCTACACACTTAGATCTAACTTCCAGTCAACTAGCTCTCTACATTCATTAAGTATATTGGTGAATTCTCATCAAAGACATTATTCAGGGTAGACGGCGTTTGGCATTAAGGCTATTTAAGTGGTGGAGTTTAGGTGTTTAGGGTTACCTGAAGAATATGAAGAATGCAAGATATTATGCAAAACCGCAACAGAGAGAAGGACCTGTTGATGACCGCAGATTTTCAGTCACTTCTCCTTTGCCTAATGTTGTTGCATAAGCTTCCTCCTTTGTTGTAAACAGCTGTTCCCCCAGACTTAGATTCTTTCCGGAAATCATAAAGATAATCTCCAAAACTCCATAAATTCAAATCAAGCTTGCCTCAAGTATAAAATACGATCCTCCTAGACTCTCTAAGGTTTTGAAGTTTTTCCAAGGCAAACTGATTTTTCTCCTTTTGTTGAATTGTTCCAATGAAATCGCAGGTCTTCGTCTTCTATGACTGAAAACCGCATTGATCCTCTTTCTCTCCGACGTTTTTGCACATATCCGCATATAGGACAATGAAAAACAAGAGTGCATGTGGTTCGAAAGAGGTTAGGTTCGGTGGGGAACTAGCTAAAGGTGAACTAGCCATTCAGGATCAACAAAGAGTAGTAAAAAGATAAAGGAGTCCTGAATGTATGATTTGTTTCCCTGATCTAATGCTTCAATGAGAAAATTAAGTCAAAGTTAAGTCCAAATAAAATGAGCTAGTGTATCATGTCAGAAAGAATCTCCATGAATAGAAGTTCTCTGGTGGGATTTCGTAATGCAAGTACTTAGCTACCGCCTAGTCTAGGCCTAAATCACAAAAAGAGCAAAAAACGAGGAAATAGCGTAGAAACACACTGGTCTAACTCATCATAGTATTGTTTATTGTGTTCCTGGTTTGAAAACTTTTCTTTTTTTATGAAAAACATTTTGAAAAACTTTTTGAAACATTTTTATGTGTCCAAAACAAACTCAAAACAAATCAAATTTCATTAGTAACGGATGAACATCCTCCCCCAGACTTATTTCACACTGTCCTCAGTGTGATAAATCTTGGAAAGAATGGTAAAGAAAGTAGAAAAGTTGAAATGTTTAAGTGAACTTATCGTGCTAGAGAGTGCTGCTCGTTTTTTGTGTTTGTTCTTCCTTATTGAAAACCTGAAATTTAATGAAACAGAAACAAAGCAATGGAAATAGAAAATAAAGGTCAAAGGGAAATAGATAAAATACCAAGTGAGTTGCCTCCCACTAAGCGCTTGTTTCAAGTCATTAGCTTGACATTGTGGTTCGATTAGACTTAACCGGAAACGTGACTCTCCTTGGTCTCATCATTGGCCGATGATGGATCAATCAAAAACATCACTTCTCTTTCGTCTTCGGTTTCTTCAACCACGCATCTTCGGAATAACCCATCAGCACATCTCTTATAGAGATAGGGTTCATCCCAAAAATAATGTCTTACGTCTTTCAGAAATTTTTTTTTCCTATACCCGAAAAATTGTGGGGGCTCTACATCAGCTGCTAAGTAATTTTCTATATGCCTAAACCATGGGGTGTTGAAAGCATCTGCTTGTCGCATTAGTGGACGTGGTGGTGCGGTATTGGCATTGGCGGGGTTGTATCTATTGCATAGATGTTTTCTTCTAGCAAACTATCATTCAAAGGCAATCTTTCTTCAACTCGAATTCGTGAAAGATGGTCTGCAACTCCATTATCTGCTCCTTTTCGATCTCGAATTTTGATATCGAATTCTTGCAGTAGGAGGATCCATCTTATCAACCGAGGTTTAGCGTCTTTCTTAGACATTAAATACTTGATTGCTGCATGATCAGTATGAACTATGACCTTAGATCCTAATTGCATTGAGCTTCGTCTAGAGTTCTGCTTGCATAGTAGATTACGTGCAGTTTCTTATCTTTTCGTTGGCCAAGCACTGCTCCGATTGCATAGTCACTTACATCGCACATGATTTCGAATGGGAGTTCCCAATCAGCTGCTTGCACGACTGGAGCGGAGACAAGGGCTTCTTTGATCTTATGAAACGCGGCTAAGCACTCATCATCGAACTCGAAGTTCGTTTCCTTGCAAAGCAAACGCGTAAGAGGTCTAGCTATTTGAGAAAAATCTTTAATGAAGCGCATATAGAATCCTGCGTGTCCTAAGAAACTACGAATTCCTTTTACGTTTGTGGGGGGGGGTTGTAGGCTGGTCATGACTTCGATTTTAGCTTTGTCAACTTCAATTCATTTTCCGGAAATTCTGTGCCCAAGCACGATTCCGTCTCGTACCATGAAGTGACATTTTTCCCAATTTAATACTAAGTGCTTATCTTCACATCTTTGCAGAACTTTACCAAGATTGCCTAAGCATTTTTCAAAAGAAGATCCATAGACAGAGAATCGTCCATGAACACTTCCATGAAATCCTCAATAAAATCTGTGAAGATCGACATCATGCACCGCTGGAAGGTAGCAGGTGTATTACACAATCCAAAAGGCATACGTCGGTAAGCAAATGTGCCATATGGACAAGTGAATGTCGTTTTTTCTTGATCCTCCGGTCGAATAGGAATTTGGAAGAATCCGGAGTATCCATCAAGGAAGCAATAGTAGGGGTGATTAGCTAATCTTTCTAGCATTTGATCAATGAAGGGAAGTGGAAAATGATCTTTCCTAGTTGCTGCATTCAGTTTCCGGTAATCAATGCACATACGATGTCCAGTTACTGTTCTTGTAGCGATCATTTCATCCATATCGTTTTTAACAACAGTGACTCCTCCTTTCTTCGGAACAACATGAACTGGGCTAACCCAAGTGCTATCTGAGATAGGAAAGATTATTCCAGCTTCTAAAAGCTTCATAATCTCCTTCTTGACAACATCCATGAGATTAGGGTTCAGTCTCCTTTGACTTTTGATTGAGTTTTTAGCATTATCCTCTAGATTAATCTTGTGCATACAAAGATCTGGAGAGATTCCAGGTATGTCATCAAGTGAATATCTTAAGGCTTTTCTATGCTTTCTCAGCTCAGTCAACAGCATTGTGGTTTCTTCTTCCGTCAAACCAGAGTTTATTTTGACAGGATAAGTACAATTTGGTCCAAGGAAGGCGTACTTAAGTCCGACGGGAAGAGGTTTAAGCTCGACTTTAGGGGCTTTAAGCTCCCTCCAAGGATCATTAATTGCTGCAGCAGTGTCTTTAGGAGGTGTAGGAATGTTTGTTTGGTCCTTAAGATCTAGATAGTGAAGAGGTTTCCTATAAGTTTTGGATTTATCAAGCATACGTGTGCACTCACTTGAAATTTCTTCAAGGAAATTGCGTTCGTCTTTTGCGGGTGAAAGCGTGACACTTAAAGGGTCGTCTAGAAGCAGATCTTCATAGACTTCCTCAATAATTCCGTCTAACTCATCAACCCAACAAATTTTGCCATCCAGAGTCGGTTTATCGAAACTTTTGTTCATGTCAAACTGCATAACTAGACCGGCTAGATGAAGGTCGATTTTTCCTTCAGGAACATTGATTATGGCTCCGGCTGTAGATAGGAATGGTCGTCCAAGAATAAGTGGATCCTTAGGTTCTCTTTCTAGTTCTAGAACTACAAAATCGGTTGGTATGGAACATTTTTCGATTTCAACAGGAACATCTATTAGGACACCTACGGGTCGTCTAACAGAATGATCAGCTAATACTAAGGAAATTTTAGTGGGCTGGAAAGTGTGGTGTCCTAAACGTTTTGCTACTGAAAGAGGCATCATGTTTATGCTAGATCCTAAATCACAGAGAGCACGGTCGAAAGCTACATCATTGATGGTGCATGAAAGCACGAAGCTTCCAGGATTGTTTTTCTTTTCAGGGATTCTGCTTTGCAGGATAGAACTACATTCATGGGTTATCATCATAACGCCTTCTTCAAGTGTTAAAGAATTTGTTAGAATACCTTTTATGTATTTTCTTAAAGCAGGAATCATAGCACAAGCTTCTACGAAAGGTAATTTCAAGTTTAATTGATCGATTAGCTGTTTCAGCTTAGCTTTTTCTTTCTTTTTCTTAGGGGCTCTTAAGGCTCTAGGATATGGAGATTTAGGTTTATAGACACGAGTTGGTGGAGGTGGAATCGGGTCTTCTCCGAGGATTTCCCGGGATGTATCTTCTCTTACTTCTTCTCCATCCTTTTCTTCTACCACTACTTTTTCAACATCTTCATTCGTGATTCTTTCTTTTTCTTTCTCCTTTTCCTTACCCTTTTTCTCATCTTCGGGATCTTTAGGAAATTCAGGCTCTTTGTAAGCTAATCCACTCCTAAGTGTGATAGCTTTCACATGATCGGAGGGATCTGCTTCACTTGAGCTTTCCAAAGAATTTTCACTTGGTTCCTCCTCAGGTTTATCTAAGTTTTTAGAATTGATTTTGACCATCAGGCTAAGGAGGGTGGAAAATTTTTCATCGAAATCCTCTTGCATCGTTTTTATTTCAGATCTAAGATCACTAATCTCTTGAGACCTAGATTTTTCAAGCTCTAGAATTATTTTGTTTAGGTTTTCAGCTTCAGAAGAGGGAAGACTAGGATATGAAACAGGATTAGATTGAATAGCCGAGATTGGTTCGGAAGGTGATTTCCAGGCAGATTCGGAAGACAGTTTCCCGCGGTCAGGAGGCTCGCGTCCGCGGTGAAACAGGTCTTGGCCGCGGTCAGAACAGCCACGACCGCGGTGAAACCTTGCTTGGCCGCGGTCCGGATGAATGGACCCGCGGTGATCAGAAACGAATGGAAAATCTTGAATTTGATAGACTTCTGCGGTGTTAACCATCCCTTGACCATAAGAATCCATTGGGTTGTCCCAGCCATCAAAGTTACACGTATTGTGTACCCTATTTGGTTGTTGCAATCCAAGATGACTCATTATGTGACGGAGACACTCTATAACTTCCGAAATTTCTTCTTTCTTTTCAAGAAGTGCAGAATACCAAAGGTTACTTGATTTCGGATGCTGTTTCCTAAATTTTTAATGAAAATGTGAGCATCTTCTACAGATCTATTTGTGAAATCTCCATTACTTGCTATGTCGAAAGAGTGTCGTAACTCTGGAGCTATACCGCGATAGAAGATACCCAGCAGGTATTCCTCGGTATATCCATGGTGTGGACAATCTCTTTGGTATTCCCTAAATCTTTCCCAAGTATCTAAAAGATCTTCATCTTCTTTTTGTTTATAAGTTCTTATCTTCTTTCTTAAGAGATTTGAACGATTTCTAGTGTAAAAACGATTTAGGAAAGCAGTCCTACACGCTGCCCACGTTTTTAGTGAAGCAGGTGGCAAAGATTTTAGCCATTTGCTGGCCTTATCTCTAAGAGAGAATGGGAAAAGACTACACTTGTGGAAATCCCCATTTGCTGTAATGGTTGCACATAATTCTTCGAACGTCTCGATATGGTCTATCGGATTTTCGAATGAATAACCAGAGAATTGATTTTGTTGAACTAAATGGATATGGGGTACCTTAATTTCGGTTTTGCCATCCTCTGGTAAGGCTGGTTGAATAGCTCTTAATCTCCCATGAAATTTTCGAGTGAATCGAAACTTCAGAAGTGCTGGTTCGAATCCAGCTACAAAGCCTGGGTTGGTATGGAACTTTTGATTATGAAGCGCCCGTTAAAGAAGAGATACTTAAGTGTGGTAGGAGGGATCTAGGAATCTTCCATTCCAATCAGTTCATCATCATCTTTGTGTTTGACTGATCCGATTAGCTCATTGTCATCATACATCGGTTCTTTAAACTCATCATCAGTCAGGTCATCGTCGCTTGGATCACCATCCACACGATTTGGTGGATCACCAAGAGTCCCAGGAACATGTTCCCGGTCTCTCATCTCAGAGAAACCTGAAAAAAAATTCAAAAGAAAAAGTAAAAGTAAACAAGTGTTCTAATGGATTTAAGCTGGGATTCGCAACGAAACAAATCAAAGTCCCGGGCAACGGCGCCAAAAACTTGATGCGAGCAAAAGCGGGGTTGGTTGTTTTCGTTTTACTAAGCTTCAGGTTTTAAATTTATAACCCCTAAATGTCTTTAAGTGCACAGATGTGCGCTGTAGTACTTAGGTATCGATCCACAGAGACTTAGTTGTTTCAGTACAAATTCACTGCAACGCTTAAATCAGATTAGAACTAAAAAGGTTTTGGTTTTGGTTTTGGGTTTTGGTTGTCACTAAATCTAAACTAGAAAGCAAAGAAAACGAAAGCAATTGAAGGCAATTAAAACAAGTAAAAGGCGATTAAACTAAGGCTAATGAAAGCAGGTAATAAGCGAATAAATCAAAGACAAATTGAAAGCAGGAAAATCGAATAAGAAGCAAAGGTTGTAAGCAATTAAAGACAAACGTTGGGCATCAAGGGGTTTCGCAGGGGTTCATGGACTAGGCTATGTCGATTTTAAACAAGTGATAAAGGTAATCAACTACGTATGTTCTAGAACTCGAGGCACGGAAGTATGAATAGCCTACTTTCGCAGTACTAAACAACTATCTCTCGCAACCCTAATCAGTAGGTTTCCACTCTGATTCTGGAAGGGAGAAGATGCAATAGCAGAATAAGAGTCATCAACATTCACAACTCAACTACAGGTAGGTTTCCACTCCTATAGAAGAATTGCTCGTTTCACCCTAGTTCAGACAATCAATGAAAGCTTTCGCAACATATCATGTCAGATCGGCTTCTAAGTGGCCAGCAAAGAATGACGCTGTAAGATTAAAGGCAAACGAAGAACATCTAGAAGATTATAAATCCTAAATCTATCGATTCATAAGCAAAGACACATGAAATTCCCTTTGAAAAATCCCTTTAAACCCTACTGGGTAACTACTCAAACATATTGTAACAAAGCATCATAAACGAAATTGAAAGTGCAGGAAACTAAAGAAAAGAGGGAAGAACAACGAAGAACGGAAGCGACGACGGAGGCGCGATGTCTTCCTCCAGCGGCGGCTCCTTCTCCAAGGGCGGCGGCCTCCTAGGGTTTGTGAAGCACACCCACGAACTCTCTCTGTCTCTCTCTCTCTCTCTCTAAATTTTCGGTCTCTATTGGTCTCCCCTCTTTAGAATGACCTAAAGGGGGTATTTATAGCTTCTGGAGTGGTCCTGGACACTTAGGGATTCAAAAATAATGAAAGGAATTGATCTGGGCTTTAATTAAGTCGTCTGGAAAGTGAACGACCAAGTTCTGCGGTCGCGGTGGCTCTACCCGCGGGAAAATAGGTGTTGGCCGCGGTCCCGGCACATCGCTCTCTTCCGGAACTGCATTTTCTGTCATTCTTGCATCGGCAGTATCTGAAGATCTAACCGTTGAATTGTCTCCAAACCAAGTGCATTAGAAAGCGGGTTGAATCCTCTATGTTGTCTCAAAATTTGGGGGTGATCAGACAGTGATAAGGTCTTCATCGCTTGTCATACTTCTGACGGTCTGCATTTATCCAAAATTGCTCATTTGTTCCAAATTGCATATCTTTTGCCCAAGTTTCCTGTAAAGTCTTTTGAAACTCTAAAACATTGAAAACACTTTAAAAACCTTTGAAAACAGAGTTAAAACACCTGCATAAGATACAATTATGATATATAAAAGTGGTCAAAATACGGTCTTATCATTTAGGCGACAAGGGCAAGTCTCATTGAGTGGTAAGTTCCATCATCAAGGAACTGAGAGATTTGGCGAGAACTAAGTGTGGGGGAATAATTGTTGGTGAGTGGAAAAAGGAGAGATGAGTGGAAACAAAAGGAGAGTGGTGAGAACTAGGGGATAGAAAAAGAAAAGAAATCAGTCTTGGAAGTTTTGAGTCAAAGAAAGTGAACTCTAGTGTTTTGGAAAGAAAGAGTCTAGCCAAAGAGCTCAAATGTTCTAAAAAAGGAAAGAAATAGAGGCTAGAGGTTACAAAAGAAAGTGAATAAAGTTTGAACTCCAAGACTTGTGTATGAAAAGGAAAAGAGAATCCCCTAGAGAAGAATGAGTGTGAAAAGTAAGCAATTGAGGAAACTTTGAGTAGAGTGTGGGGTGGGATGAGTCCTTGCCCTTGTATGCATAGGTTGCCTTTTACCTTTAGCATTCTGCCAAAGTTTGGTCATTCATAGAGAGATCCTTTTGCTGCATTGAACCCACTCAGGCATTGATGAGATCATTTTAGTCTCATAACCTCACCCTAGCCAAACTCTGTTTGTTTAAACAATGCATCATTTGATCTACTTGGTAAAAAGCTTAATGAATGTTAAAGAGTTGAGGAATAGGAGAACTTTTGGAGATTACTATTGAATTGATACATCAAAGTATGGTTTTGCATTGCATATTGAGCATGAACTTGAATTCTCTTAGTGGTCAATTCTCTCAAAGGAAATATCAACTCCCATACATTCAACCTCTCTCTCTCTCATTTGTTCTTGTTTGCTTGAGTACAAGAAAAGGACAAGTGTGTGGGAGTTGATATTGTCCAAATATTGAGTCTCATGCATACATTTAGGTAGTTTTACATATATTTGTCTTTGCTTTTGTTGTCTTTAGTTAGGAATTGCATTAGGTCCTAGAGAGTTTTGCACTTTTGGAGTGTTTACAGGTCATTTGGGGCTAATTGGGAGCAATTGGGACAAAAGCCATGGAGAGACCATCACCTTATCTGCATCAGACTCGAACAAGTGTTATGGAGCCGACAATCCCTCAACTTTATTACCTGAGAAGGAGGACTTGCACCAGGATTCAGCCTCTGTAATCTTCATACCGAATCAAGAAGGTCTAGTCTAGTTTCCAGAACACTTGAGATCGTCCTATTTGGAGTTGTGAGCTGAACGTTACGGCGATAAGAAGCAGTACATGTCTCGGAGCGGATAAAGGACTAAAGCAACGCGCATCAAAGAACCAGTGGAACGGAGCTCTTTCCGACGTCATCGGAACCCGAACCCTTCACCAAAGTTGGAGCTGACGGAGCCATCTAGCTCATGGAGTTGGCCGATCAAGGTTTGGACCAGTGAGCAAGGAGTTATGAAGGATATGGTGCAAGCGGTGTACATTCATATCGAGAAGGAGTACCGACCAAAATCTGGTCGGTATTACCTTGGAACCTTGACGATTTTGGCTGGATTTTGGAAGCCAAGATTCCGAAGAAATATCTACGTCCTGCACCGAAAGAATCCTGCTCGGTATTGATCCCCTGAAGCTATCCTTAACGCCGCACCGAGGTGAGTTCAGCCGGTGTAGCGACTCGGTGTAACCACTCTCAAATTGCCGAAGAAATATCGACCTCCTGCACCGAATGAAATCTGGTCGATACATTCTCGCTTCATGACTTTTTTGTGGGCCTTTTTGGAGCCAAAACCTAGTTTTTTCTAGGTTGGCCCAGCAAGAAACCCTACCTATATATATGTTTTAGTCATTATCCAGCAGACTAAGTCTTTTTTCTCTTTGTTTCTTTGCCTCTTTAGTGTAAAAACGAATTTGATCAAGAGATATCTAGCAGATTTAATCATCTTAAAGCTGTTTCTTCATCTCATCTTTACTTCTAATCATGATTAACATCACCTCTTGCAAAGAAAATGGTGTGTTCATCATGATTAGTGAGTAGTTTTCTTTTAAACTTCTAGGTGTGTAGATTAGGGTGCTTAGATGATTGATTTGTGATGTTTAGGTTCTAGATTCTCATTTCATTTCCTTAGTTAGCTGCTCCTAATGCCAGATTTCCTTGGGAAAATGAAATCTGGGTTCATAGGCATTTCATGCACCAAAAGTGTTTGATGAAATGCCTGAAAGAGCTAACTTAAAGGTTTATGTTTTAAATGCCATGGGAATGTTTGTTTGAAGCATAAATGACATATTAGAACTGTTTCTTAATGCTCATTGATTTATATTTCACAAATGAGAATTTGATTTGAAAATGGATTAGTGTAGAGGTTAATGCCTTCATGAGAGGATTAATCTAGATTAGAGTTCTAAGTTAAAATGTTTTGAGAACATGTGATTGCTTGTTATGTCTTTCTGTAAAAGATTCAGTCTTTCTTTGTTAAAGATTGTTTGGTCACTTATTAGGCTTGGAACATTATGCTTGCTGATTGCTTGGTTATCTCTAATGGTTGTTAGACTTGATTAAGTGATTTGCAAAAGGATTTTTGTCATGAGAGTGGATTAATCTGATTAAGAAGCCTAGACTAAAGAGTAGCAAGTGTTGCATTATGTTCATAGCATCATGAATCAGTATCTAAAGCACCCTAATCAATGATCACATCTAGAAGTTTATCTTTCATCATTTGCTTTATCATCATTTTGTTTGGTTGCTTGCTTTGTTTAGTAGTTAATCATCTTGCTTGCTTGTTTCTTGTTTTATGCTTTCTTGTTACTTTGTTCACACCAAAACTCATCTTTGATCACTTGACTTATGAGCTTGTCACATAAACTAGTGCCTAACTACCACATATATGGATTGATACCCTTTGTACTGAAAGTGACATAAGGGATTGATAACCTAATTAAGGCCTTAAAAATCTTACTTATCACCCTTGTGTTATAGAACATTAAGAAAGAAGATAAACAAGAATGCAAATGAAAATAAAAGTCTAAATGATATGTACAAGTTTAGAGGTTACCTTGAGTGTTTTGATGGAGATGAGTGAATCCTATGCATCAAAGAGCTCATGATGCATGCTAGGGTTAGTGGATCACAAATTATGTTTTAAATTTATAAAACCCCAGTATCCTGCAAGTGCACAGTTGATAACACTGTATTTTGACCACTTTTATGGATCATAATTATGTCTTATGCAGGTATTTTAACTCTGTTTTCAATGGTTTTTAAAGTGGTTTCAATGTTTTAGAGTTTCAAAAGACTTTACAGGAAACTTGGGCAAAAGATATGCAATTTGGAACAAATGAGCAATTTTGGATAAATGCAGACCGTCAGAAGTATGACAAGCGATGAAGACCTTCTCAACGTCTGATCACCCCCAAAGTTTGAGACAAGATAGAGGATCCAACCAGCTTTCTAATGCACTTGGTTTGGAGACAATCCAACGGTTAGATCTTCAGATACTGCCGATGCAAGAATGACAGAAAATGCAGTTCCGGAAGAGAGCCATGTGCCGGGACCGCGGCCAACACCTATTTTCCCGTGGGTAGAGCCACCGCGACCGCAGAACTTGGTCGTTCACTTTCCAGACGACTTAATTAAAGCCCAGATCAATTCCTTTTGTTATTTTTGAATCCCTAAGTGTCCAGGACCACTCCAGAAGCTATAAATACCCCCTTTAGGTCATTCTAAAGGGTGTGTTCTTTTCTGTACTTAAATTTTCGTGTGAGACTCAAAACCCTAGGGAGGGAGGCCGCCACCCTTGAAGGAGGAGCCGCCGCTGGAGAAAGTCATCGCGCCTCCGTCTGCTTCTCCGTTCTTCGTTTTTCTTCCCTGTTCTCTTTAACTTCCTGCACTTTCAATTTCGTTTATGATGCTTTGTTACAATATGTTTGAGTAGTTACCCAGTTGGGTTTAAAGGGTTTTTTCAAAGGGAATTACATGTGTCTTTGCTTATGAATTGATAGATTTAGGATTATTAATCTTCTAGATGTTCTTTGTTTGCCTTTAATCTTACTGCGTGATTCTTTGCTGGCCACTTAGAAACCGATCTGATATGGTATGTTGCGAAAGCTTTCATTGATTGTCTGAACTAGGGTGAAACGAGCAATTCTTCTATAGGAGTGGAAACCTACCTGTAGTTGAGTTGTGAATGTTGATGAGTCTTGTTCTGCTATTGCATCTTCTCCCTTCCTGGATCAGAGTGGAAATCTACTGATCAGGGTTGCGAGAGATAGTTGTTTAGTGCTGCGAAAGTAGGTTACGGCAACCATTACAGCATATGGGGATTACCACAAGTGTAGTCTTTTCCCATTCTCTCTTAGAGATAATGCCAGCAAATGGCTAAAATCTTTGCCACCTGCTTCACTAAAAACGTGGCAGCGTGTAGAACTGCTTTCCTAAATCGTTTTTACACTAGAAATCGTTCAAATCTCTTAAGGAACAAGATAAGAACTTATAAACAAAAAAGAAGATGGAGATCTTTTAGATACTTGGGAAAGATTTAGGGAATACCAAAGAGATTGTCCACACCATGGATATACCGAGGAATACCTGCTTGGTATCTTCTATCGCGGTATAACTCCAGAGTTCCGACACTCTTTCGACACAGTAAGTAATGGAGATTTCTCAACTAGATCTGTAGAAGATGCTCACGTTTTCATCAACAATTTCGGAAACAGCATTCGTAATCAAACAACCTTTGGTAATTCTTCACTTCCTGAGAAGAAGAAGAAATTTCGGAAGTTATGAAGTGTCTCCATCACATAATGAGTCATCTTGGATTGCAACAACCAAATAAGGTACACAATACGTGTAACTTTGACGGCTGGGACAACCCAATGGATTCTTATGATCAAGGGATGGTGAACACTGCAGAACTCTATCAAATTCAAGATTTTACATTCGTTTCTGATCACCGCGGGTCCATTCATTCGGACCGCGGCAAACCATGCTTTCACCGCGGTCGTGACGACGCTGCCCGCGGCCAAGACCTGTTTCACCGCGGACGCGAGTCTTCTGACCGCGGGAAACCGTCTTCCGAACTTGTCTGGCAACCACCTTCCGAACCAATCCTGGCTATTCAATCTAATCCTGTTTCATATTCTAGTTTTCCCTCTTCTGAAGCTGAAAACCTAAACAAAAGAATTCTAGAGCTTGAAAAATCTAGGTCTCAAGAGATTAGTGATCTTAGATCTGAACTAAAAACGATGCAAAAGGATTTCAATGAAAAAATTTCCACCCTCCTTAGCCTAATGATCAAAACTAATTCTAAAAAATTAGAAAATTCTGAGGAGGAGCCAAGTGAAAATTCTTTCGAAAACTCAAGTGAAGCAGATCCCTCCGATCATGTGAAAGCTATCACACTTAGGAGTGGATTATCTTACAAAGAGCCTGAATTTCCTAAAGATCCCGAAGATGAGGAAAAGGGTAAGAAAAAGGAAAAAGAAAGAGAAAGAATCACGTTTGAAGATGTTGAAAAAGAAGTAGTAGGAGAGAAGGATGGAGAAGAAGTAAGAGAAAATACATCCCGGGAAATCCTCGGGGAAGACCCGATTCCACCTCCACCAATTCGTGTCTATAAACCTAAACCTCCATATCCTAGAGCCTTAAGAGCCCCTAAGAAAGAGAACGAAAAAGCTAAGTTGAAAGAGTTAATCGATCAATTAAATGTGAGATTACCTTTCGTAGAAGCTTGTGCTATGATTCCAGCTTTAAGAAAATACATGAAGGGTATTCTAACAAATTCTTTAACTCTTGAAGAAGGCGTTATGATGATAACCCATGAATGTAGTTCTCTTCTGCAAAGCTGAATCCCTGAAAAGAAAAACAATCCTGGAAGCTTCGTGCTTTCATGCACCATCAATGATGTAGCTTTCGACCGTGCTCTCTGTGATTTAGGATCTAGCATAAACATGATGCCTCTTTCAGTTGCAAAACGTTTAGGACACCACACTTTTCAGCCCACTAAAATTTCCTTAGTATTAGCTGATCATTCTGTTAGACGACCCGTAGGTGTCCTAATAGATGTTCCTGTTGAAATCGAAAAATGTTCCATACCAACTGATTTTGTAGTTCTAGAACTAGAAAGAGAACCTAAGGATCCACTATTCTTGGACGACCATTCCTATCTACAGCCGGAGCCATAATCAATGTTCTTGAAGGAAAAATCGACCCTCATCTAGCCGGTCATCAATTTGACATGAACAAAAGTTTCGATAAACCGACTCTGGATGGCAAAATTTGTTGGGTTGATGAGTTAGACGGAATAATTGAGGTAGTCTATGAAGATCTGCTTCTAGACGACCCTTTAAGTGTCACGCTTTCACCCGCAAAAAACGAACGCAATTTCCTTGAAGAAATTTCAGGTGAATGCGCACATATGCTTGATAAGTCCGAAACTTATAGGAAACCTCTAAACTATCTAGATCTTAAGGACCAAACAAACATTCCTACACCTCCTAAAGACACTGCTGCAGCAATTAATGATCCTTGGAGCGAGCTTAAAGCCCCTAAAGTTGAGCTTAAACCTCTTCCCGTCGGACTTAAGTACGCTTTCCTTGGACCAAATTCTACTTATCCTGTCAAAATAAACTCTGGTTTGACGGAAGAAGAAACCACAATGCTGTTGACTGAGCTGAGAAAGCATAGAAAAGCCTTATGATATTCACTTGATGACATACCTGGAATCTCTCTAGATCTTTGTATGCACAAGATAAATCTAGAGGATAATGCTAAAAACTCAATCGAGAGTCAAAGGAGACTGAACCTTAATCTCATGGATGTTGTCAAGAAGGAGATTATGAAGCTTTTAGAAGCTGGAATAATCTTTCCTATCTCAGATAGCACTTGGGTTAGCTCAGTTCATGTTGTTCCGAAGAAAGGAGGAGTCACTGTCATTAAAAATGATAAAGATGAAATGATCGCTACAAGAACAGTAACTGGACATTGTATGTGCATCGATTACCGGAAACTGAATGCAGCAACTAGGAAAGATCATTTTCCACTTCCCTTCATAGATCAAATGCTAGAAAGGTTAGCTAGTCACCCCTACTATTGCTTCCTTGATGGATACTCCGGATTCTTCCAAATTCCTATTCGACCGGAGGATCAAGAAAAAACAACATTCACTTGTCCATATGGCACGTTTGCTTACCGACGTATGCCTTTTGGATTGTGTAATGCACCTGCTACCTTCCAAGGGTGCATGATGTCGATCTTCACAGATTTTATTGAGGATTTCATGGAAGTGTTCATGGACGATTTCTCCGTATATGGATCTTCTTTTGAGAAATGCTTGGCCAACCTTGGTAAAGTTCTGCAAAGATGTGAAGATAAGCACTTAGTATTAAATTGGGAAAAATGTCACTTCATGGTACGAGACGGAATCGTGCTTGGGCACAGAATTTCTGGAAAAGGAATTGAAGTTGAAAAAGCTAAAATCGAAGTCATGACAAGCCTACAACCACCCACAAACGTGAAAGGAATTCGTAGTTTCTTAGGCACGCAGGATTCTATAGGCGATTCATAAAAGATTTCTCTCAAATAGCTAGACCTCTTACGCGTTTGCTTTGCAAGGAAACGAACTTCGAGTTCGATGATGAGTGCTTAGCCGCGTTTCATAAGATCAAAGAAGCCCTTGTGTCTGCTCTAGTCATGCAAGCACCTGATTGGGAACTCCCATTTGAAATCATGTGCGATGTAAGTGACTATGCAATCGGAGCAGTGCTTGGCCAACGAAAAAGATAAGAAACTGCACGTAATCTACTACGCAAGCAGAACTCTTGACGAAGCTCAATGCAATTATGCTACAACAGAGAAAGAACTTCTAGCTGTCGTATTTTCATTTGAGAAATTCCGTTCTTATCTCGTAGGATCTAAGGTCATAGTTCATACTGATCATGCTGCAATCAAGTATTTAAGGTCTAAGAAAGACGCTAAACCTCGGTTGATAAGATGGATCCTCCTACTGCAAGAATTCGATATCGAAATTCGAGATCGGAAAGGTGCAGATAATGGAGTTGCAGACCATCTTTCACGAATTCGAGTTGAAGAAAGATTGCCCTTAAATGACAGTTTTCCTGAAGAAAACATCTATGCAATAGATACAACCCACGCCAATGCCAATACCGCACCACCACGTCCACTCAAGCGAAGAACAGATGCTTTCAACACCCCATGGTTTAGGCACATAGCGAATTACCTAGGAGCTGATGTAGAACCACCACAATTCTTCGGGTATAGGAAGAAAAAGTTTCTGAAAGACGTAAGACATTATTTTTGGGATGAACCCTATCTCTATAAGAGATGTGCTGATGGGTTATTCCGAAGATGCGTGGCTGAAGAAGAGATGGAAGGAATTTTATTCGGATGCCATAGCTCGTCTTACGCAGGACATTTTGCAACCTTCAAAACCACTTCAAAGATCTTGCAAGCAGGTTTTTGGTGGCCTACTTTGTTCAAAGATACTCAAGCTTATATATCGCGATGCGATAAATGCCAAAGGATGGGCAACATAAGTAAAAGGAATGAGATGCCTCAAAATTTTATTCTCGAAGTCGAAATTTTCGATGTCTGGGGAATAGATTTTATGGGACCCTTTCCTACTTCTTTTGGAAACCAATACATCTTAGTAGCAGTAGACTACGTTTCTAAGTGGGTTGAAGCAGTCGCTAGTCCCACCAATGATGCAAAAGTCGTTATGAAGCTGTTTAAATCTGTGATATTCCCGTGTTTTGGAGTTCCTAGAATTGTGATAAGCGACGGAGGATCGCATTTCATCAACAGAGTTTTCGAGAATCTTCTTAGAAAGAATGGAGTTACACATAAAGTTGCTTCTCCATACCATCCTCAAACCAGCGGTCAAGTAGAGATCCCAAACAGAGAAATCAAGTCGATTTTGAAGAAAACTACTGCAGTTCATCGCAAGGATTGGTCTACCAAGCTTGACGATGCATTATGGGCATATTGAACAGCATTCAAAACACCATTAGGAACAACACCACTCAATCTAGTTTATGGAAAAGCATGTCACCTTCCAGTAGAGCTCGAGTATAAAGCGCAATGGGCTATCAAGGAGATGAACATGAATTTGAAAACAGCTGGAGAAAGAAGACTACTTCAACTTCACGAGTTAGAAGAAATCCGACACAATGCTTACGAAAACTCGAAGATCTACAAGGAGAAGACTAAAGCATACCATGATAAGAAGATTATTCATAGAACCTTTGCTCATAACGATAAAGTTCTTCTTTTCAATTCTCGTCTTAAGCTTTTTCTAGGAAAATTACATTCAAGATGGTCAGGACCCTTAACGATAAAGGAAGTCAAGACATACGGAGCCATTGTCCTGTGGGACAAAACCGGCAATTCATTTACAGTAAATTGACAGCGTGTAAAGCCATATCTGGCTGAAGAAAGAGAAGACGAAAGAGAAGTGATGTTTTTGATTGATCCATCATCGGCAATTGATGAGACCAAGGAGTGTCACGACCCCGGTTAAGTCGAATTGAGCAACAATGTCAAGCTAATGACTTGAAACAAGCGGTTAGTTATGTGGTATGTCGTGAGGGTGTCAAGTTTTACCCTAAATGAAATCAATAACCGCAAGTGCACAGCTGATCGATTGTAGTACTTAGGGATCGAATCCACAGGGAAGGAGGATCTTTCCTGCAAAAGCCTTCCAAAGAAATATGAAGTAAGGAAGTCTAGAACCAGGCGAGTTTTGTGAGGGTTTTGGTGGTGTGTTTAAAACGTAAAAACGAATTTGAAAAAGAAACTACGGGAATTAAAATGACCTAATAACTAAACTTAACGAAAACGGGTGAAAACGGGAAAAACGGCTAACCTAATTGCTTGAATGAAAATTGATTGAAATAGTAAATAAACTAGACTAAAGCTTGAATGAAAATCGGCGTAAATCTATAAGAAAAGAGGCGCTGTGGTTCAGGGAAGTTTTCTCAGGGGTATGAACGATACAAAACATTGCTAGAGAGTAAATATGATAAGATCTTAACTTTAACTTTTCGAACTGGAGTCACGAACGTATGAATACGCCACTGTCGTGGTCATAGACAACTATCTCTCTCAACCTTGACCAGTAGGTTTCCACTCTGGCCCAGGAAAAGAAGAGATGCATTATGTTTAAGACTCGTCAGCATTCACAAATCGCCCATAGGTAGGTTTTCACTCCTATGTTTGTTTTGCTCTCCCAAACTAGATCTGACACCGGATGAACACTTTCGTGTCACCAAGCATCTAGATCAGATTGTAGTTCATGACGCTACTCTCATGCAGTAAAAACGAATTCAGAAGAAAAAGTTCTAAGATTCGGCTCAAAAGCTCATGGAATCCTCACCGAACATATAAATCCCCATCGAAAATCCCTTAATCCCAACAATAAAACAACTCAGACATAATAAACGAAATCAAAAGCATAGTATTAAAAAGTAGAATAGAAACCGAAATTGAAAAGAAAGAACAAGGGTTCAAGAGACAGATCTCTCTCTCCCTAAAACCTAAAAACAAAGCTTAAAGTAAAATTTCTGTAAAGTATTTCGTCTCTCTTCTTCTCTCTTTAAAAATGACCTAAATGACATGTATTTATAGTCTCCAATACTCTCTGGTGTCTAGGGTTCCAGAATTGAGGCTGGGAAAATGATACGGGCTTCAGAAATGGGCCTTCAAAGTCGGAGTTAGCTGGCCGCGGTCAGGATGTGCGTGGCGGCGGGGAATGGGTGGCTGGCCGCAGTCGGGATGGTTGTGACCGCGGGGATTGGTCTGTTGGCCGCGGGTGGAAACGCTTGCCGGCTGGTTTACGGGACATCTTGCTCTTCGCGTATCTTTTGATTGAACCGTTGGATTGCCAAGCTGTAAAGTGTGCTGGAAAGCTGATACTTCCATATTTAAGATCTCCAAATTTGAGCTGGATCAGACGGTGAGAAGGCCTTCAATCGGGGGTGAACTTCTGACGGTTTGACTCTGAGCTGAAATCTGGTTTTCTATCCATTTAGTTTTTCCCTAATTTACCTGAAAAGAGTCTTGGAACTACAAATACTAGAAAAACGTAATAAAAGTACTTAAAAGCAATTAAAAACATAGAAAAAGTATTTCAAAACGATCCATAAAAGTGGTCAAAATACGGTGTTATCACTTAGTGGGAGGCAACCCACTTGGTATTTTATCTATTTTCTTTTGACCTTTATTTTCTATTTCCATTGCTTTGTTTCTGTTTCGTTTAATTTAAGGCTTTCAATAAGGAAGAACAAATAAAAAAGACGAGCAGCACTCTCCAGCACGATAAGTACTCTTAAACATTTCAACTTTTCTATTTTCTTTACCATTGTTTCCAGATTTATCACACTGAGGACAGTGTGAAATAAGTCTGGGGGAGGATGTTCATCCATTACTAATGAAATTTGATTTGTTTTGAGTTTGTTTTGGACACATAAAATTTTTCAAAAAGTTTTTCGAAATGCTTTTCATAAAATTTTTCAAAAAACGTTTTCAAAATGTTTTTCAAAAGTTTTCAAACCAGGAACACAATAAACAATACTATGATGAATTAGACCAGTGTGCTTCTACGTTATTTCCTCGTTTTTTGCTCTTCTTGTGATTTAGGCCTAGACTAGGCGGTAGCTAGAATACTTGCATTACGAAATCCCACCAGAGGGCTTCTATTCATGGAGATTCTTTCTGACAGGATATACTAGCTCATTTTATCTGGACTTAATTTTGACTTATTTTTCTCATCAAAGCGTTAGATCAGGGAAACGAATCATACATTCAGGACTCCTTTATCCTTTACCACTCTTTGTTGATCCTGAATGGCTAGTTCATCTTTAGCTAGTTCCCCACCAAACCTACCCTCTTTCAAAACACATGCCTTCTTGTTTTTCATTATCCTATATGCAGATATGTGCAAAAACGTCAGAGAGAAAGAGGATCAACGCGGTTTTCAGTCACTGAAGATGGAGACCTGCGATTTCATTGGAAAAATTCAACAAAAGGAGAAAACTCAGTTTGCCTTGGAAAAACTTCAAAATCTTGGTACAATTTTGTCCCTTAAACTTTCTCTCTATAAAAGGTTGTTTCCTCTTTTATAAAAAAAAAAAAAACGAAAAAGAAAAGAAAAATATGAAGGGAGAGAAAATTTAAAACCTTTAGAGAGTCTAGGAGGATGAAATTTTATACTTGAGGCAAGCTAGAGTTCGATTTTATAGAGTTTTGGAGATTATCTTTATGATTCCCGGAAAAGATCTAATTATGGGGGAACAACTGTTTACAACAAAGGAGGAAGGATTATGCAACCACATTTGGCAAAGGAGAAGTGACTGAAAATCTGCGGTCATCAACAGGTCCTTCTCTCTCTTGCGGTTTTGCAAAATATCTTGCATACTCCAAATTCTTCAGGTAACCCGAAACACTTAAACTCCACCACTTAAAATAGCCTTAATGCCAAACGCCGCCTACCCTGAATAATGTATTTGATGAGAATTCACCATTACACTTAATGAATGTAGAGAGCTAGTTGACTGGAAGTTAGATCTAAGTGTGTAGATTTTTCGCATGACGGATTAACGGACTAGTTTGCTCATATTTTTGGTGAGAAATTTCTAGACTAGATCCAATTAGATGTTTCACGATAAGTTATGGTTTAGAAGGACGGTCACTGAGATATTGTTTAGTTCCTGCGATTTTCAAAATTTTCTTTCCTGACTTAAGTTTGTTTGAGGACAAACAAAAAGGTAAGTCTGGGGGAGTTGATAACACCGTATTTTGACCACTTTTATGGATCATAATTATGTCTTATGCAGGTGTTTTAACTCTGTTTTCAATGTTTTTTAAAGTGTTTTCAATGTTTTAGAGTTTCAAAAGACTTTACAGGAAACTTGGGCTAAAGATATGCAATTTGGAACAAATGAGCAATTTTGGATAAATGCTGACCGTCAGAAGTATGACAAGCGATGAAGACCTTCTAACCGTCTGATCACCCCCAAAATTTGAGACAACATAGAGGATCCAACCCGCTTTCTAATTCACTTGGTTTGGAGACAATCCAACGGTTAGATCTTAAGATACTCCCGATGCAAGATGACAGAAAATGCAGTTCCGGAAGAGAGCCATGTGCCGGGACCGCGGCCAACACCTATTTTCCCGCGGGTAGAGCCACCGCGACCGCGGAACTTGGTCGTTCACTTTCCAGACCACTTAATTAAAGCCCAGATCAATTCCTTTCGTTATTTTTGAAGCCCTAAGTGTCCAGGACCACTCTAGAAGCTGTAAATACCCCCTTTAGGTCATTCTAAAGGGTGTGTTCTTTTCTGTACTTAAATTTTCGTGTGAGACTCAAAACCCTAGAGAGGGAGGCCGCCACCCTTGAAGGAGGAGCCGCCGCTGGAGGAAGTCATCGCGCCTACGTCTGCTTCTCCGTTCTTCGTTTTTCTTCCCTGTTCTCTTTAACTTCCTGCACTTTCAATCGTTATGATGCTTTGTTACAATATGTTTGAGTAGTTACCCAGTTGGGTTTAAAGGGATTTTTCAAAGGGAATTTCATGTGTCTTTGCTTATGAATCGATAGATTTAGGATTATTAATCTTCTAGATGTTCTTCGTTTGCCTTTAATCTTACTGCGTGATTATTTGCTGGCCACTTAGAAGCCGATCTGATATGATATGTTGCGAAAGCTTTCATTGATTGTCTGAACTAGGGTGAAAGGAGCAATTCTTCTATAGGAGTGGAAACCTACCTGTAGGAGTGGAAACCTACATTTATCACTTGTTTAAAATCGACATAGCCTAGTCTGCGAATACCCCTTGAGCCCCAACGTTTGTCTTTAATTGCTTACAACCTTTGCTTTTCATTCGTTTTTCTTTGCTTTCAATTCGCCTTTGATCTAATCGCTTTTTACTTGCTTTTATTTGCTTTCGTTTTTAATTGCTTTTAATTGTTTAGCTTTTTAGTTTAGATTTAGTGACAACCAAAACCCAAAACCAAAAACCAAACCTGTTTAGTTCTAATCTGATTTAAGCATTGCCGTGAATTCGTACTGAAATAGCTAAGTCTCTGTGGATCGATACCCTAAGTACTACAGCGCACATCTGTGCACTTGCAGACATTTAGGGGCTATAAATTTAAAACCTGAAGCTTAGTAAAACGAAAACAACAAACCCCGCTTTTACACTCGCAATCAACAGTCGTATGATGTAGTACTTAGGGTGTCGATCCACAGAGAGGTTGTCTAATCTGCAAAAACTGCAAACAGGGATAAGTCAGCAAATTAATAAACACAGGGGTTTTTTTTATAAGTTTTTGTTTTTACGGGAAAAGAAAAAATAAAGTAAAACTAAGAAAAATGTTAAACTAAATCGATAAGGGACAAGAATGAAAAAGGCTGAGTTGCTAAGGAATATCTAAGGGATTCTCGATTCAAACTAGGGTTCTAAACTCATAGGAGTCGACACAGACTTCTCCTATTTACCCTAATCGATATCTAAGTATCTTCTGACTAGTCTTAGGTGGTATGTCTTAATATATTCCTAGTATCTGCATGGAACTAGAATAAGCACTAATATGGCTAACCAACTCTCGTCACCTTAACAAACTATTCACTTAAAATCTACAAGTAGCTTTCGTCTCTTGCCGCGAGTAAGATCATGCATTAATTGAACATAATTCATTTTTATCACATCTTCTCTATAGGTACCTTTCGCCTCCTTCAGCGACTATGTTCTTCTGAATGTATGTACGATGATCTGATACATCACTCTCGTGGCTCTGATCAACCCTTGGTTCAGAGATTAGTTCATGACTCTAACCTCATGCATTAAATTCAACTTAGAAGAGATGAGATCTAGAATATGGTTGATAAAAACTTGTAATCCTAATCGAACATATAGACCCCTTCGATGAATCCTTAAAAACTCAACTACTAAACTACTCTAACATGATGCAGGATAAGATAAACATAAATGAAATATGCATAAACTGAAATAAAAAAGATATATAGATAAAAAGGAGATATGTCAAAGATTCAAGGGAAGAATCCCTCTCTCCTTTGCCTAAACCCTAAAAAACAAAGTTTGGTGGCTCAAAAACTCATTACATGAGCACAGATCCGAATTAGGGCTGCTAAAAAATGTATTTATAGGTCCTAAGATCTTCTAGGTCTTCTTTAGAGTTTCTCTGAAGAGAAACGACGACATGGGCTTAATTTTGGGCCTAGGGGCCGAGTTATGATGCACTGCAGGTGAGAGTCTTCCGGGACTGGTGAAATGATTGTCTACAGAGGGTGAAAAGTGTGGGACACGGCCAAAGGGCGGTTTGCCGCGGGTAGCTGAAGTTCAGGCTAGTAAACGAGACAAATTGATCTTCATGTATCTTTTGATTGCACTGTTGGATTGTCCAGAAATAAAATTCTATGGAAAGTCAGCTGTATCCTCTTGAATGTCTTCAAATTTGAGCCTGATCAAACGGTGAGAAGGTCTTTATTTGAGACTTAAATTCTGACAGTTTGACTCTGAGTTAAAAATGTGGATTTCCTCCATTTTGCCATGTGTTTCCATAAGTTTCCTGAAAAGTGCCTTAAAACTACAAATCTAAAAAAACTGTAATAAAAATTCCTAAAACTAGTTAAAACCTTTGGAAAAGCATTAGAAATCAATAGTGAAAATGGATAAAAATTATCAACTCCCCCAAACTTAAACCTTTGTTTCTCCTCAAACAAAACAAGATCCAAGTTTGGAGAAAGCTTTAAACAAAAATCATAGGGAACTCAAAATCACCAGAGACCATACCTATAAAGCATAACCATCAAAGTACCTTCCATGACTTAGTATAAACAAATTCTCACCAAAACATATATGACACTAGTCCATGGATCCGTCATGCAAAATCTAAGCAACCTAGATCTCAATTCTGGTCAACTACTTCTCTACATTCATTAAGTATAGGCGTGGATTCTCAATAAACATAACATCCAGGGTAGACGGAGTTTCATAATGGAAATGCTATTGAAATGGTAGAGTTAAAGTGTTTAGGGTTACATGTCAGATTTAGGAGGATGCAAGATATTATGCAAAATCGCAAAAGAGAATGGATCTCTCAATGTACACAGCTTCCAGTCACTTCTCCTTGCTATCTAAGTGTTGCATAACTCTCCTTCTTTGATTTTTTTTGTAACACCCCTGACTTAGACTTTTCTCTGGCACTCATTAAGAAAACTCCAACTCTTTCTAAAATGATGATCTATAGAATCCTTGGAACTTATGGCATATCTTAAGACTTCTCTTAGACAATTTTCTTTCTCTTTCCGTTTTTTCTTTATTTATATATATATATATTTTTTTTAATAGGGGAAAAGCTTTTTTGATAGAGAACAAGTCCAAAGTCGCGACCATATCCCATTTTTTCAAGTTTCCAGGATTTAGTGACGCTCTTGGGAAATGTCCTCCACCAGTGAAGTACAATCTTCATCTTCACTGACTGAAAACTGTGTTTTTTTGCTCTTTTTGTGATTTAGACCTAGACTATGCGGTAGCTAGAATACTTGCATTACGAAATCCCACCAGAGAACTTCTATTCATGGAGATTCTTTCTGACAGGATATACTAGCTCATTTTATCTGGACTTAATTTTGACTTATTTTTCTCATTAAAGCGTTAGATCAGGGAAACGAATCATACATTCAGGACTCCTTTATCCTTTACCACTCTTTGTTGATCCTAAATGGCTAGTTCATCTTTAGCTAGTTCCCCACCAAACATAACCTCTTTCAAACCACATGCCTTCTTGTTTTTCATTATCCTATATGCAGATATGTGCAAAAACGTCAGAGAGAAAGAGGATCAACGCGGTTTTCAGTCACTGAAGACGGAGCCCTGCGATTTCATTGGAAAAATTCAACAAAAGGAGAAAACTCAGTTTGCCTTGGAAAAACTTCAAAATCTTGGTACAATTTCGTCCCTTAGACTTTCTCTCTATAAAAGGTTGTTTCCTTTTTTATAAAAAAAAAAACGAAAAAGAAAAGAAAAGAAAAATATGAAGGGAGAGGAAATTTAAAACCTTTAGAGAGTATAGGAGGATCGAATTTTACACTTAGGCAAGCTAGAGTTTGATTTTATAGAGTTTTGGAGATTATCTTTATGATTTCCAGAAAATATCTAAGTATGGGGGAACAGCTGTTTACAACAAAGGAGGAAGGATTATGCAACCACATTTGGCAAAGGAGAAGTGACTGAAAATCTGCTGTCATCAACAGGTCCTTCTCTCTCTTGCGGTTTTGCAAAATATCTTGCATCCTCCAAATTCTTCAGGTAACCCGAAACACTTAAACTCCACCACTTAAATAGCCTTAATGCCAAACGCCGTCTACCCTGAATAATGTATTTGATGAGAATTCACCATTACACTTAATGAATGTAGAGAGCTAGTTGACTGGAAGTTAGATCTAAGTGTGTAGATTTTTCGCATGACGGATTAACGGACTAGTTTGCTCATCTTTTTGGTGAGAAATTTCTAGACTAGATCCAATTAGATGTTTCACGATAAGTTATGGTTTAGAAGGACGGTCACTGAGATATTGTTTAGTTCCTGCGATTTTCAAAATTTTCTTTCCTGACTTAAGTTTGTTTGAGGACAAACAAAAAGGTAAGTCTGGGGGAGTTGATAACACCGTATTTTGACCACTTTTATGGATCATAATTATGTCTTATGCAGGTGTTTTAACTCTGTTTTCAATGTTTTTTAAAGTGTTTTCAATGTTTTAGAGTTTCAAAAGACTTTACAGGAAACTTGGGCAAAAGATATGCAATTTGGAACAAATGAGCAATTTTGGATAAATGCAAACCGTCAGAAATATGACAAGCAATGAAGACCTTCTCACCGTCTGATCACCCCCAAAATATGAGACAACATAGAGGATCCAACCCGCTTTCTAATTCACTTGGTTTGGAGACAATCCAACGGTTAGATCTTAAGATACTCCCGATGCAAGAATGACAGAAAATGCAGTTCCGGAAGAGAGCCATGTGTCGGGACCGCGGCCAACACCTATTTTCCCGCGGGTAGAGCCACCGCGACCGCGGAACTTGGTCGTTCACTTTCCAGACCACTTAATTAAAGCCCAGATCAATTCCTTTCGTTATTTTTGAAGCCCTAAGTGTCCAAGCCCACTCTAGAAGCTATAAATACCCCCTTTAGGTCATTCTAAAGAGTGTGTTCTTTTCTGTACTTAAATTTTCGTGTGAGACTCAAAACCCTAGAGAGGGAGGCCGCCACCCTTGAAGGAGGAGCCGCCGCTGGAGGAAGTCATTGCGCCTTCGTCTGCTTCTCCGTTCTTCGTTTTTCTTCCCTGTTCTCTTTAACTTCCTGCACTTTCAATTTCGTTATGATGCTTTGTTACAATATGTTTGAGTAGTTACCCAGTTGGGTTTAAAGGGCTTTTTCAAAGGGAATTTCATGTGTCTTTGCTTATGAATCGATAGATTTAGGATTATTAATCTTCTAGATGTTCTTCGTTTGCCTTTAATCTTACTGCGTGATTATTTGCTGGCCACTTAGAAGCTGATCTGATATGATATGTTGCGAAAGCTTTCATTGATTGCCTGAACTAGGGTGAAACGAGCAATTCTTCTATAGGAGTGGAAACCTACCTGTAGTTGAGTTGTGAATGTTGATGAGTCTTGTTCTGCTATTGCATCTTGTCCCTTCCAGGATCAGAGTGGAAACCTACTGATCAGGGTTGCGAGAGATAGTTGTTTAGTGTGGCGAAAGTAGGCTATTCATACTTCTGTGCCTCGAGTTCTAGAACATACGTAGTTGATTACCTTTATCACTTGTTTAAAATCGACATAGCCTAGTCTGTGAATACCCATTGAGCCCCAACGTTTGTCTTTAATTGCTTACAACCTTTGCTTTTCATTCGTTTTTCTTTGCTTTCAATTCGCCTTTGATCTAATCGCTTTTTACTTGCTTTTATTTGCTTTCGTTTTTAATTGCTTTTACTTGTTTAGATTTTTAGTTTAGATTTAGTGACAACCAAAACCCAAAACCAAAAACCAAACCTGTTTAGTTCTAATCTGATTTAAGCATTGCCGTGAATTCGTACTGAAACAGCTAAGTCTCTGTGGATCGATACCCTAAGTACTACAGCGCACATCTGTGCACTTGCAGACATTTAGGGGTTATAAATTTAAAACCTGAAGCTTAGTAAAACGAAAACAACAAACCCCACTTTTAGACTCGCAATCAACAGTCGTGCGATGTAGTACTTAGGGTGTCGATCCACAGAGAGGCTGTCTAATCTGCAAAAACTTCAAACAGGGATAAGTCAGCAAATTAATAAACACAAGGGCTTTTTTATAAGTTTTTGTTTTTACAGGAAAAGAAAAGATAAAGTAAAACTAAGAAAAATGTTAAACTAAATCGATAAGGGACAAGAATGAAAAAGGCTGAGTTGCTAAGGAATATCTAAGGGATTCTCGATTCACACTAGGGTTCTAAACTCATAGGAGTCGACACAGACTTCTCCTATTTACCCTAATCGATATCTAAGTATCTTCTGACTAGTCTTAGGTGGTATGTCTTAATATATTCCTAGTATCTGCATGGAACTAGAATAAGAACTAATATGGCTAACCAACCCTCGTCACCTTAACAAACTATTCACTTAAAATCTACAAGTAGCTTTCGTCTCTTGCCGCGAGTAAGATCATGCATTAATTGAACATAATTCATTTTTATCACATCTTCTCTATAGGTAACTTTCGCCTCCTTCAGCGACTATGTTCTTCTGAATCTATGTACGATGATCTGATACATCACTCTCGTGGCTCTGATCAACCCTTGGTTCAAAGATTAGTTCATGACTCTAACCTCATGCATTAAATTCAACTTAGAAGAGATGAGATCTAGAATATGGTTGATAAAAACTTGTAATCCTAATCGAACATATAGACCCCTTCGATGAATCCTTAAAAACTCAACTACTAAACTAGTCTAACATGATGCAGGAAAAGATAAACATAAATGAAATATGCATAAACTGAAATTAAAAAGATAGATAGATAAAAAGGAGATATGTCAAAGATTCAAGGCAAGAATCCCTCTCTCCTTTGCCTAAAACCTAAAAAACAAAGTTTGGTGGCTCAAAAACTCATTACATGAGCACAGATCCGAATTAGGGCTGCTAAAAAATGTATTTATAGGTCCTAAGATCTTCTAGGTCTTCTTTAGAGTTTCTCTGAAAAGAAACGACGACATGGGCTTAATGTTGGGCCTAGGGGCCGAGTTATGATGCACTGCGGGTGAGAGTCTTCCGGGACTGGTGAAATGATTGTCTACAGAGGGTGAAAAGTGTGGGCCGCGGCCAGAAGGTGTTTTGCCGCGGGTTAGCTGAAGTTCAGGCTAGTAAACGGGACAAATTGATCTTCATGTATCTTTTGATTGCACTGTTGGATTGTCCAGAAATAAAATTCTATGGAAAGTCAGCTGTATCCTCTTGAATGTCTTCAAATTTGAGCCTGATCAGACGGTGAGAAGGTCTTTATCTGAGACTTAAATTCTGACAGTTTGACTCTGAGTTAAAAATGTGGATTTTCTCCATTTTGCCATGTTTTTCCATAAGTTTCCTGAAAAGTGCCTTAAAACTACAAATCTAAAAAAACTGTAATAAAAATTCCTAAAACTAGTTAAAACCTTTGAAAAAGCATTAGAAATCAATAGTGAAAATGGATAAAAATGATCAACTCCCCCAAACTTAAACCTTTGTTTCTCCTCAAACAAAACAAGATCCAAGTTTGGAAAAAGCTTTAAACAAAAATCATAGGGAACTCAAAATCATCAGAGACCATACCTATAAAGCATAACCATCAAAGTACCTGCCATGACTTAGTATAAACAAATTCTCACCAAAACATATATGACACTAGTCCATGGATCCGTCATGCAAAATCTAAGCAACCTAGATCTCAATTCTGGTCAACTACTTCTCTACATTCATTAAGTATAGGTGTGAATTCTCAATAAACATAACATCCAGGGTAGACGGAGTTTCATAATGGAAATGCTATTGAAATGGTAGAGTTAAAGTGTTTAGGGTTACATTTCAGATTTAGGAGGATGCAAGATATTATGCAAAATCGCAAAAGAGAATGGATCTCTCAATGTACACAGCTTCCAGTCAGTTCTCCTTGCTATCTAAGTGTTGCAAATCTCTCCTTCTTTAATTTTTTTTGTAACACCCCTGACTTAGACTTTTCTCTGGCACTCATTAAGAAAACTTGAACTCTTTCTAAAATGATGATCTATAGAATCCTTGGAACTTATGGCATATCTTAAGACTTCTCTTAGACAATTTCCTTTCTCTTTTCGTTTTTTCTTTATTTATATATATATATATATATATTTTTTTTTTAATAGGGGAAAAGCCTTTTTGATAGAGAACAAGTCCAAAGTCGCAACCATATCCCATTTTTTCAAGTTTCCAGGATTTAGTGACGCTCTTGGGAAATGTCCTCCACCAGTGAAGTACAATCTTCATCTTCACTGACTGAAAACTGTGTTGTTGCTTTTCTCTTCGATGTTTTTGCACATATCGGCATATAAGACAATATAAAAACAAGAGTGCATGTGTTCTGAAATAGATAAGGTAAGGTGGGGAACTAGATAAAGTAAATTAGCCATTCAAGATCAGCAAAAGTGGTATGATTCGTTTCCCTGATCTCATACATTTAAGAAGTAAGTCATGATTAAGTCCAAATAAAACAGAGCTAGTATATTCCATACTTGAGAATTTAGACCATTTAAATTCCTCTGGGGTCTTTGCATAACAAATGCTCTAGCTACCGTCTAGTCTATAACCAAATTATGACAGAGTATATTACTAGGAAATGGTGTAGAAGCAAACAGGTCAATTTCATCATAGATTTTTATCATCACTCCCTCAAATGTATTTTTACTTTGGAAACATGTTTTGATAAATCAACAGGTTTTGAAAAGTTTTAAATAAAAATAAAAAATTGGAAAATTTTAAAGAAAATGCAAGATGCATAGATTCATGAAAGAAAAGGTGGTTAGTAAGGGATAAAAGCACCCCCTAGACTTAAATCACAGTGTCCACAGTGGAAAATAAATCATGCAAGGATGAGAAATAGAGTATGTAAAAATTTGAAAAGATGAAGAAAAAGAAAACTTACTTTGTGATTGGTGATAGATGGATTGTGGAATGGTTGTGGAGATGGTATTGTGGTGAATGGTGGATGGTGGTTGATGTAGGATGGCACTTGGTCTAATGGGGATTGAATTGGACCAAGGTAGAAGTTGTCTAGGCCAGGGTTGGCAAATGAAGCTCGGTCGCGGGTGGGACAGTCATGGCCACGGTGGAAATGGTCGTGGTCGTGGTCGGCCTATGCTTGGCCGCGGGTGTGAGGCTCGCGACTGCGGTCAGCTCTCTTCTTCTCTCTCTATTTTTTTAATGTGTTTGTATGCATACTAAGTCCTGTATAAGATAAAAAAACAAAATTTCAATAGAAAAAAAAAGAAAAAATAAATAGATAGATATCTAAAAATGGGTTGCCTCCCATCAAGCGCTTTGTTTTATAGTCCTTAGTTGGACTTTTGCAAATAAGCTAGCTTAGTCTAGGAAAGCAAGTCTTTTTCGAGATCTTCTTGTTCTCTATGGCAGGTTCTTCATCACTCTAGAGTTCCTCTGCTTCAAAAGCAAGTGTCATTGGGTGTTTTCCTCCTTTGTTTTTGAAGGGGATAGCTTCAAAGAAGATGTCTTTGTCGACATTTGCGAAAGAAACTCACTGATTTGCCTAATCCATGATGGTTGCAGCATTTGCTAGAAAGGGCCATCCAAAGATAACTGGATATGAGTCATATTTGATCTTGACTATGTAAAAGTTAACAGGGGCAATGCAATTTCCAATCCTCAAGGGTATGTCTCGAGCTATTCTTCTTGGTGTTGCACTTGAGTCATCAGCTAGGCTGATCTTATACCAAGTCCTTGAAATGATTTTGGACATTATATTAAGACAAGCTTCAGAATCATAAAGAACTTTGGGAAAATTTTCACCTTTAATATCACAAAAGATAAGAAATTGATCTTGGTTTTGGATCTAATAAAGGATTCAAACTAGTTTTCCTTCTTCAGCGTGGATGAATAAATCTCTTATCTCAGAAATAGACTCTTTATTCTCACAAAAGAAGTGGCCGATCATATGGTCTTTGCACGCTCTGACAAAAGAAATTCCTAGGGGCAGGCTCTGAACTACTTTGTTGATCTTTCAACTTTGTTTAGATTTATATGAGTCACTAAATATATTTCAGTGCGGTCGACAAAACAAACATCAAAATATATAAACATAGAAAATAACTAATTTTAATAGGGGTGAGATCCACAAAACAAACATCAATATATATATACATAGAAAATAACTAATTTTAATAGGGGTGAGATCCACCTCACTGATAGTTGTCACCATTACCTTATTTACCTCTCTTTGCTTACCGATGTCACTCTGTCAATATTTTACTTTTAAAAAAATTCCATGATAGCGTCCATGTCTTTGGTTTATCGTCTTTCTAATTTTGCATAACTTTTTTCCCTTAATTGAATACGACCGAAAGAGATTCGGTTTGATTTTATTTTTGTGGTAGAAAGTCAGTAACAAACAAATATTGTTAGAAGACGTGAAGTAAGCAAAGAGAGGTAATGGTGACAACTATCAGCCGCTGGACACCTTTCCATTAGGAGATAAGTTCTTCATTTTTCTTAATATATAATATAATATGTGTTATGATAAATTAAATAACTAGGTATTGGAAATTTCAATTAAAACATAAGCTCCTAGGCTGCAGTGAAATTCGCCTAACACTAAAACGATTTAGACTTAAGTTTTCGTTGATTTGTTGTGTGGTTTAAGGGTTTGTCCACTGGCCTACAAGTAATTCTTGATCAATATTCTTTTTGTATGTTATAATTTATTTTTATGTTAACAAAAAATTTATTCTACGTATATTTTAAAAGTGATGTGTCATACTTTATTCTAATAAGATTATTAAAGTCCATTTTATTCTAAATTTTATCTGCATTCTGTTTTATTGTAAAGCCTATGATTTTTTTATTATTGGTTTAATTGTTTTTCCGTAAGAAGAGATATCAGATTACGTAGAACGAAAATAAATTCATCAATAAAAATAATATATAAAAATAATGACTAATTCAGATTTGAAATTTAACATGGTATCAAAGCTAACAAACAAATTTTTTACCTACGCTCTGATATAATAGTTTCGTGTCCACGTTTATGTGAAAAATAAAAACCCAAAAAAAGAGACAATTCCGACAAAAGAGGAAGAAATTTTTGGCTATAGAGAATGAGAAATTATATTGATCTATAAACTTAATGTATATAAATAATGACTATTTTAAAGATGAAGCTTAACATGGTATCAAAACTACCAAAAACATTGTTTAATTACCTACGCTATGATATCAAAGTTTTGTGTCCGCATTTGCGTAAAAGATAAGTACCGACAAAAACAGATAATTTCCTTTAAACAGAGAGAAAGTTCTAAGAACGAAGAACTAAAATTATCTCTAAACTTCCATGTATTTATAAAATGGCAAATTCAGAGATAAAACTAAACAAGGTTTTAAAGTTAGCAAAAAGGATAAGTGTATTTTCTAACCTGTGACGTTTTTTTATGTTTTTAATAAGTTATTCATTTATCCTACATGCATTTTTAAAGTGATTTGTCATACTTCATTCTAATCGGATCATTAAAGCCCATTTTATTCTATATTTATCTGCAGCCAGTTTTATTGTAAAGTCTGCGGTTTTTTTATTATTGGTTTAATAGTCTTTCCGTGGGAAGAGAAATCAGACTACAGAGAATAAAAATAAATTCATCTATAAAACTAATGCATAAAAATAATGTGTAATTCAGATTTGAAACTTAACATGGTATCAAAGCTAACAAAAGAATTGTTTACCTACAGTCTGATATAATAGTTTTGTGTCCATGCTAGCATGAAAGGTAAAAACAGAAAAGAATAAGAGACAGTTCCAACAAAAAAGGAAAAAATTTCCGGCTAGTGAGAATGAGGAAATACAACATCTATAAACTTACTGTATATAAATAATGACTATTTTAAAGATAAAACATAACATGATATCAAAACTGCCAAAAAGATTGTTTAATTACATACGCTTTGATATCAAAGTTTTGTATCCACGCTTACATAAAAAATAAGTACCGACAAAGAAAGATAATTTCTGTTAAACAAAGAGAGAAAGTTCTAGAGAACGAAAAACTAAAATTATCTTTAAACTTAATGTATATGATAATTCAGAGATGAAACTAAACATGATATCAAAGCTAACAAAAAAGATTGGTTAATTATATACAATTGAATAAAATAGTTTCATGTCCATTCTTATAAGAAAGGAAGAATCAGCAAGGATAGTTAATTTCGGCAAAATAAAGAGAAATTTGGGACTAAAAAATTAAATAAATAAAATAATATATAAACTGAATTTTTATAAATATTGATTACTTTAAAGATGAAGCTTAACATGATATAAAAACTACGAAATAGATTTTTTAACTATAATATTATTTAATAAAATCTCTCTGTCCGCACAAAGTGCATACCAAATACCTAATAACAAAGATAAATGGTAAATTTACGTAGATGACTAGAGAAAACTTAAAACTAATGTTATTGTGATTGGTGATTAATGAGGGTGTATCTTATAATGTATTCCTTGCCCTTTAGGTTAGTATATCTTCTTAAATCAAAACTTGTCTAACTTTTTTTTTCTTTTTTCTTAACTAGTGAATGAACCACGTAAATTTTGTATCATTGATTATCAACGTGACTAGAAAAAGAATAAAAATAACAAAATTATAATTAAATTTTGTAGTTCACAAAATGTCCTATATGGTAGTTGATTAAAGTATAGTCAATTTTAATATTTAAAGTCTATACGGCTTTATATACAGTTAAAATGAAATAATACATTAAAACTTTACAATCGAATTTGGTTTGTCAATATCTTAATTTCTATGTAGATTTATGAGTTTCGAAAATCCATATTCATATATTGAATTTTTTATAGTTGCATATTAGATCTTAATTTTATATTACGAAACTACGTATGAACACCTTAAAATGTCAAGGTACCCAATTCACTTTTAGAAGACACAATTTCAGAAGTATTAAAAATATTGTTCTTCCAAAAGTATCCTAACAATAGAGAGCAATATACAATAAAACCTCTATAAATTAGTAATGTTAAAACTTTACAAATCTATTATTTTATATAAATATCGATAATTAATACATTAAGATTTATTAGTTTATAGGGAAACGGAGTTTTTCTAATCCCTAATCTTTGAAAATTTGTTTAATTTTTGAAAGTGAAGACAATACTAATAGTAGTAACACATAAGACAAGTCAATTATAGCGTCTAGGTAACAAGACAAAAAATTGAATACATATCAGTGACAAGAAAATAATTTATATACAGTAAATATCACTTCTATGCATTTATTCTAGAAAACAATTTGGATGCAAAGCAAAAAACACCACAAGACATTTCTGATGTTATAAGAAAAATTAAAAATAAACTATAAGAAAAATAAACAACATTAGACATACGTTGGATATACATGCATAAGTATATATAATTATTAATTAATAGTATTATTGGGATCACATGTCTACATATAAATTCTAAAAAAAATATTATCTTATTGTGAATATTAATATATTAAGTATTAGTTTTGGGAAGATGTGGCATCCTATCAACTTTAGAGACATTTAATATGACATGTGATATTTTTATTGCCTCACACTTTGCTCCATATACATGCAAGGTACCAACACATATGGAGATGTGAAACTTCAAGTAGGTCGTTTGTGCCATGAATGGCCTCCGTAATAGATATCCTAATAGATATTGTTCTCTAAGAGTCTATTCAATCTTATTAGAGTTATCAACGTCAAGTCTTATCCACGTAAAATACTATGCAGTTAATAATCTAATTTTTCTGTGAGATAACTATTAAATGATTCAATTACTATATTAGAAAATAATTCATAATTTTACACTTCTTTTTCTCAAATATGGGTTGGATGTCAAATGTTTCAATTTGTATTTGCGTCTTGAAGCGTTTGGCTGTCTTGGCAAAGCCCTTTCAAACCTCAGCAACACAATGTGTACACTACCTTTTAGCTTGGGTTAAACATAATATCCATTTTTCTCTCTTGTTTCTTTATTCGGCGACTAATTACTTGGTCTTTTATCTGAACTGAATGTTAAATATTTTTAAATAAGGTTTATCTTGTTCATAGTCTTCAAAATTTCTTGAACACTCAATTGGTTAAGGATACCGATATATGCCGGCCATTTATAACACGCATTCTTGCTGATATATGCCATTTATAACACGCATTCTTGCTGATGTGGTTTTAACCCTAGTGTAAAATTTCAAGTGTATATAAGTCACAGCAATACTTAGCAATCAAATTCATAGAGATTAGCCTACATGTTATCACACTTCAAACCTGTAAGAATAAGATCAAGTTGAACAAAACAAAATCAGTTGTAATCGTATCAAAAGCAATAAAAAATAACTAAGTAATTAAAACAACAATGTAAACAATAAGAGAAAAATGTTAGGTATTAATGCATCACCGATGGTTAAGTAAAGATAAGGTACAGTAAAATCTCTATAAATTAATAATGGTCCTATTTTATTAATTTATTATGATATTAATTTATCTAAAAATTGTTTTTCAAACATATTATTCTTAAACTTTATTTCAGATGATGTTATCTTTAAGAATTTTAACAATAATGCTTGTAAAATTACATGCGATTACAAACTGAAAATTATGATTAGCAATCACAATATATATATATATATTATATAATAGTTTTTAATTCTAGACTGAATTATCTATGTAAAACTAATATAAATGTTCAACAGTCCAAAATTACAAATAAATATAGCTACTATTTTTAATGTTGAAGATGAAATTAAATACAATACCACAATAAATTGGAAACATTTAAGCATAAAAAAATTCAATAATCACATCTAAAAATCTTTAAAAATTTTGGATGTAGATAGAAAAAAAGTATTGAAAACTATTGATATAAATAATTAAAGAGATAAGTTTTAATGAAATTTCAACATGAAGTAAAATAAACAACATATTAGTTCTATTTTAGTATATTATATTATTTATATATACATAAATTTATATAATAATTAATTTATGTTTTTGTAAGGACCATAAATTTGCATAAGGATTTTAAAAAAATTATACTTTTATTATTTTATTGAATTTGATGAATTGTTATTTTTGGTCCAATTAGAAACTAGAAAAATTTATTATTTTATAATGACTATTAATTGACCGAGTATTAATCTATAAAAGTATTATTGTAGATGATATTCATGGATGATAAGATTGATGTTGAACTTACAATTGATATAAGATCGGGGTGGTGATGGGATGGTCCAAGTGATTGGCCGAGAGGCTCTCTTCACTTAGAGAAATACATGGTCGGATGAAACGAGATGGAATCTAAGCAACTGGGCGAAAGGCTCTCTTTGCTTAGATCGGTGGATGAATGATTAACTAGTAACCAAGAGGATCAATGTGACGCCACACAGCTGATGGAGAGGCTGTAATAAGTCGATGAACTCAAAAACAAAGGGGAATCCACACAAATGTTCAAGAATTCGGAGAAGAGGCGGCTGCTCTAAGAAAATACACTCTTTAATTATTTATGGTAAAAAGTTGTCTTATACAGTGCCGCATGTGGGACTTTCTAAACTGTCCTTCGGCTTTAACCTTCTAGGGTCAACTCTAGATTCAAAAAAGAAAGAAAATTGCGACAGACTCTTGTGAAAAGTAAATAAAACAAAATAGAAACAATACTAAAATTCTCGACTATATTAAAAGGAAATATAAATAAAAGGACCTTAAGACAAATTTTGCAAAACAAGGAGAAGGATACTCGTTAATTTGAAAACAAAATTAAGCTAAACACTCACCTTGGTGTCGTTTTAACACTTAGTCGTTTGTGGCTTCAATGCTAAAGATCATGCGAGCTCCTTGGAGGGTTCTTCATGGTTAGAAAAGTATCTTTAGAGGCCATGTCCTCATCAATAATACATATGTATAGTTTTTCCATTCTCATGGTTTCAATTACTATGTTTCACAACCTAATACACTAAGCTGTCGTTTGTTATTAGTTGATTATTAACACGCATAAATCTAAATATTCATACAAATTAGCTCAAACTCATTCATAAAACAACCGCATGAAACAACAATTTGAAAAAAATAGAATAGAAAAATAAGTGAGTCAGTATATTACATAAAAGTCAGTCGAAATTACAATTAGTTCATACTATCCATCTATGAACCTAATATATTCTATCCATACACTCAATATGATCATCCACTTTGTTATAATTTTTAGTAGTTATTACTGCCAAGTTTACTTACGACAATTGTAATCAAATTCATTTCCTATATTCACATTTTATATAAAATAAGAAGAGGGTCGTGCGATGGTGGAAGCATGTGAGAGAAGAGTGTGCGAGAGTCGCTTTCATGTATGCTCGAAGTTAAAAAGATATGAAAGTGGCTGAGTACGTTGTCAGTCTTTTACTGCCACAAACTTTTCTGATGCTATATGTACTGGAGAAAAGATCAATCATGTCCATCCATATTTTACTTTGGTTTTATCTTCTTTTTTAATCTTTTCGTTTTTTTTTACTAAACGAATACGACTAAATAAATTCAACTGTTTTCTTTCTGTGATTTAGTAGAAAAAGTCCTTAGCAAATATGTTCAGTAAGGTCATTGTGACAGCCATAACATGCTTGTAAGGCTAAGGTCATTGTGACAGCCATAAGATGCTTGTAGGGCTAAGAGCCTGTGTAACACAGATCCATTGGAGATAAATCAATGGAAAATATTAAAAATCAAATATGTGATCTGGTTTGATCTAATCTAAAAATCCAAATATCCAAACTTTTAAGATCTATATTCGGATATTTTGAATTCAAGTTCCAAGAATTTAACATAAGAAATATCAACTAACCAAACAAAATCTCAAAAAATTTCAATGTTTTCGGATTTTAATAATCATGAGCAAAAAGTCATCACTTAAAATTTTAGTTTTCTTTAGTTCGAACTCCATGCAAATTCAAATACCTATAAGAAAACAAGATGAATGAAGTGTCTAAATGTCAAATTCATCCACAAATTCATGAGCTTTCATGCTCAAATTGAGTTATGTGAAAAACCATAGAATTTGTCTAAGATAGAAACTAACTAATCAATTCCATCTTATAGTAGCTAAACAAATTCTAAAAGATAATTTGAATTCTTAAAGTTCTAGTAAGTACTCTAGCCATATTCTAAGAAAATTCATGAAGAACAACGTCTTGCAAGAAGATGGGGAATGAGGAATTGACAAAGGAAAAGTTAGATATCTGGTTTTAACATAAGAAACCACCCCAAATCTTGTGTAAAAGGAGAAAAAGCTCTAGAACTCCTGTTTTTAGAGATTTTGAGTTCTAAGAGCATTTCCAATGGTTGGCTCTATTTTTGGCTCTAAATATAGAGTTCTCTAAAAATAGAGAAGTGGTTTACTCCAATGGTCATCTCTATATCTGATTCTAAAAATAAATATTATATTTTATTCTTTAGTATTAATTGTTGATAAGACCTTCTACTTTTGAAAATTTATAAATGTTCTTTCTATTTTATTTTGAGTTAAAATAATTTTAAAATTTTAAAATTTTAATATATATATTGTTAATAAAATTTAAGTTAAAATAATTTTATAATAAGTTATTAATAGTATAAATTAAATTTAGTGTAATATTGTTACTTATATTATTGTTTAGGTATAAAATGAAAAGATATTAAAGCTAGAGGATTGTTTTGTAAATAAAAAAGTTTTGCTCTAAAAATAGAGCCATGAACAGTGTTGCTCCAAATATAGAGCAACACTGTTCATTTCTCTATTTTATAGAGCAACATATAGAGTACCATTGCAGTTCATTTTACTCTTAAAATAGAGTTTAGAGCAAGATATAGAGCACCATTGGAGATGAATAGAGTTTAGAGCAAGATATAGAGCACCATTGAAGATGCTCTAAGGATCTCCGTAATTTTCCTCTCTCTCTCAAAAAGATAAAGTGAATGCTCTTAGGTCTAAAAACCCTATCTTTTTGCACATGTAAGTCGATTTTTTGGGTATATGAGCGATTTAGGCCACTTGAAAAGTGAAAACAAGAAATTACCCAATTTAGATAGCATCTTTATTACATAAATATGTATGATCGATATGCCTAGTGCTGATTTGATTTTTATTGATTTTTGGAGAGCATATCGATCACACAGCAAGGCTTGTGATTGATATGGAATGAATGATATGCTTCCCTCTAAATGATGATCATACGATTGGAGTCTTGTGATCGATATGGTCTGGTGTAGCAGACTATTATCTTGTATCAGTTTCTACATCTCCGAGATGGTGTTAGTGTTGTTCTTCCATAATATTTCCATCTATACTACAAATAAAAAACAAAGAAATGCTAGACTTAAAAAGAAAAGAAAACTTCTAATTATCTATGGGTTGCGTTCCATACAACACTTAGTTTAACGTCCTTAGCTCGACTTGGATGCCTTGTTTTAGGTTTGTGATAGAGACTCTTAAGGAATCTGTGTCCTTAATTCAGCTTTTTCTTCCGGCAAATTTGTTTTCTCTGAAGGATCTCTTTGCATTCAAAACTTGCCCCCCATGTTGATGTGGGTGTACTAGGTTACTACAAGTTTTACCCTAAACAAGCTGCAAGTGCACAACAAATACAGTAGTACTTAAGGATCGAATCTACAAGGATTTGTGTGCTGATGATTTCTAACGAATGCTACTACGACTCTAAAAAAGCTAAGCAGAAAACAAACTAAAGAGCAAAGAGATGTAAACAATAGATTAAAGGCGCTGGACATCAAGAATTTTATCTTTGGTTCATGGTCTATAACATCAGGAAACTATCTACGGATTTTCTATGATTCTGAAACTAGAATGGACACTGGTATGATTAGCCTACTCCGTATATGCCTATATGTTCACGATACTATATAGCTTACTGCGTATATGCTCATGATACTCTATAGGTAGTTATCTTGTTGATAGCACCGTATTTTAGACACTTTTATGGATTATTTTAAAATGCTTTTCTCATGCTTTTTATTTCTTTTAAGTGTTTTTATTATGCTTTTCTAGTACTTGTAGTTTCAAGACTCTTTTCAGGAAACTTAGGTAAAAGCTTTGTAAAATGGATAAAAGATCAGATTTTTAGCTCAGAGTCAAACCGTTAGAAGTTCATCCTCAAATGAAGACCTTCTCACCATCTGATCCAGCTCAAATTTGGAGATCTTAAAGATGGAGCAGCTAGCTTTCCAACACACTTGACATCAGGACCATCCAACGGTGCAATCAAAAAGTATGCGAAGAACAAGATGTCCAGTCAATCAGCCAGCCAGCCTTTCGGACCGCAGCCCAAACTTGGTTCCCCACGGTCGCCCACTTCCTGACCGCGGAGAATCAACTTTCAGACCCAAGAAACCCATTTTCAAGCTCGTTCGATTTCTTTCTTTAAGGAAACCCTAAGTGATGTCCATAAATGATTTGAGGACTATAAATACTTGTCTTAGAAACCCTAAGCCGAGTGCTTTTCATTTTATTCATTCTTGAGAGTTGTGTTTTTCATACTGTTAGCTTTTCAGGTTAAGCTGGTAAACTATTGAAACCAACAGTTATAGGTAAATATGTTTCACACTTTCAAATTGGAGGGAAATACGATTTTAAATTTCAAATTAGGGAGATATAGGATAAGGTCGAAAGTTTGGGTGGATCTGTTACTATATAATAGTTCGGAGGGGGAAATATGTCATTTTTCCTAAGTGTTTTCTTATTATTTTCTACCACTTGTAGTTTCAAGACTCTTTTCAGGAAACTTAGGTAAAAGCTCAGAGTCAAATCGTCAGAAGTTCACCTTTAAATGAAGACCTTCTCACCTTATGATCTAGCTCAAATTTGGAGATCTTAAAGATGGAGAAGCTAGCTTTCTAGCACACTTGACATCAAGGCAATCCGACGGTTCAATCTAAAGTTACACGAAGAATAAGATGTCCAGTCAATCAGCGGGCCAGCCTTCCGAACCGCAGCCAACACTTGGTTCCCCATGGTCGCCCACTTCTTGACCGTAGAGAATCAACATACAGACCCAAGAAGCCCATTTACAAGCCCGTTCGATTTGTTTCTTTAAGGAAACCCTAAGTGACACCCACAAATGACTTGCAGACTATAAATACTCGTTTAAGGAAGCCTAAGCTGAGTGCCTTTCATATTATTGATTCTTTAGAGTTGTGTTTTTCATAGTTTTAGCTGTTAGGTCTACGGAGATAGAGATCTATCTCTTGAACTCTCTTTGTTTTTGTTTCAATATCGATTTCAATACAGCTTTTCAATACAATGTTTTTGCTTTTTTTAATCATGTCTGAGTAGTTTATTTCTTGGGTTTAAGGGAATTTTCGATGGGGATCATATATGTTCGATGAGGATTGCATGAGCTACTAAGCCAAATCTGATATGTTCATAATTTGCATCATTTAGGTTGCATAATTCATTCCAAATCATGTTTTATATCATGCATTTTAGGGCCTTAGGGTTTGTTTTAGAACTTAGGAGATGCATTAGGTCCCAATGAGTCTTTGCATGTTTTGAGTGTTTATCAGGTGTATTTGGAGCTATTTGGAACTGGAAAGATGAATCCAGAAAGTGGAATGGTGGTCAAGGCTTGAAAAATGGTGAAATTGGGTCTTTGGAGGTTATCGGCCATTCTCGCGCACCAGGAAGGTTTTTCTCGGCCAAAACGCGTACCGCGGGTGGATTTTATCGGCCATTCTCACGTACCGCGAGTGGATTGTATCGGCCAAAATCTCCGGGTGCAGACACGTTTCTGAAATCGCCTGTCCGGGGAACCTTCCGGTTCGATTCAGTTGGCGTGTGTTTCATCAAAGTTGGAGAGGATTGGATCACGGTTCAATAGCAAGTGGAATCATGGAATTCGGACGCGTGAGCAGAAAGTTAAGCTCGTCGGAAGAAACCCCTGTCTCGCTGCTGTTTTGGACCACGCCGATGAGCTCTGAAGAATGCGAAGGACGGTGCACTTCCAGGCGGATTCAGTTTCCGGGGCCTTCATGAGAATCAGAGACATTTGAGTTCTCTTTCCAAAACGTCCAAGATAATTCAATTCGGTGCTATGAGCAGGAAGATACGGTATCCGGAATGGACACATGTCTAAACGCCTTTCTCTGATCGTGTAAATGCACTGTGAAGATGAGCCCTCCAGGAAGCTTTCCACTTCCCAAGCACCGAAGCTTCCTTCACCAAAGTTGGAGATATATGAGTCTTCTGTCCTCTGCAACCGGAATCACTCAATCGTAGAAGTTACACTCTCCGGAATGCGAAGTGGCCCAAACAGCCCTGAATGATGCGAGCTAAGTGAAACATGCCGCGATGGAATGCCACGGTCTAGGACTTGACCGTGGAAACTTTTACACACCTTCGGCGTTTGACACGATCTTCATGCCACGGTATACACTTGACCGTGGCAAAGAAACATTTGGCTGGGAAGGACTTTACAAGCATTCGGCACTTGACACGGTTTGAATGCCACGGTCTAGGACTTGACCGTGGCAACTTTTACACACCTTCGGCGATTGACGCGGTCTGAATGCCAAGGTCTAGGGCTTGACCGTGGCAACTTTTACACACCTTCGGCGTTTGACACGACCACTTGCCACGGGTTTTGAACGAGACTTGCTAGACCGTGGCACCAAGATTTAGCCAAGAACACGCGAACAAGACTTTGACACGGTCAAGTTGCCACGGCCTGACCAAGAACATGCTGGACCATGGCAAACTCATCTTTACCCACCAAGACCGGGTCAGTACCCGGTTTGTTCCGGGTTGACCCGGTTCGCCCAAGACATCTATATATAGTTTTTAGACCTAATTTGGAGAGAACCTTTGATCCATTTTTAGTCTCTTTTCCCTTTTTGTGAAAGACCACTTGTTACACTTTGCTTTTGAGCTTAATATCGATTTGAAGAGTCTTTTTCATCTTGTTTTATCATTTCTTATCATCAAATCACACTTCTAATCATGATTAACAACACATCTTGCAAAGGATCTAGTGTGTTGATCATGATTAGTGAGTAATCTCATATTAAGGTCTTAGATATGTAGATTAGGGTGCTTAAGTGGTAGATTAGTGAGTTTAGGGGTTAGATCATGCATATTCTATTCTCTACAACCTGTTCTCTATGCTAGATCCATACAAATCATATGTGGTCTAGATTCTGGGCATTTCATGCACCAAAAGTGTTTGATGAAATGCCTGAACCAAGGTTGTTAGAGGTTTAAATGTTATTCATCATGGGAATGATTGTCTATATGCTTAAATGACAGATTAAACTGATTCTTAATGCTTGTTAACTCATGTTTCACTGATGATGATTGGGTTAGCAACTGTTTTAGCATAGGAGTTAATACCTTCATGAGAGGATTAACTTAATTAAAGATGTTTATGTTGAATGGTTTGCTTGATCATATGATTCATTAGCTCATTAGTTTATCACTGAAGGCACCCTAATCCACTATCATGTCTAAGACCTTTCTCATCATCATTCATACATTCTCATCATTTGTCATTGTTTAGTTCTTGTTTAATCATTTCATTAGTCTTTAATCCTGTTTAAGTCTGTAGTTGTCTTTAGATAATCAAAACCGCTCTTGTTTGCTTTAATTAAGAACCTGATCACATAGTTTAGTGTCTAACAACACATCTGGATTGATAAACCCCTTGTACTACAAGACAGGGGATTGATAACCTCACTAAAGAGCCTTGAAAACTCTTAGTTATCAATTGGCGCCATTGCCAAATTGTGGTTGTTTAGCATTAAGCTTTGATCTGTTCTTGAGATCAAGTGCTTACTTTCTTGTTTTTACTGATTACATTTTCAAGTTCTGTTTATGATTTCAGGTGTATGAACACCAGGTCTAGATCAAGAAGCTGTGGTCCACCTTTCCCTCTCAACGACAACATCAATCTTTTGGTACCAAGGAGGAGAAGGGACAGACGTGGAAGACAGGTCGATCAGGCTGATATGGAAGAACAAAGAGAGCACGTGGTAAACATAGAACAACCAGTTCAGGAGCAACAGGCTCAGGGTAATGGAGCTGGTATTGGAGTTGGTCAAGGGTTAAATCAGGGTAATGTTCATCAGGAACAGGTGCATCACCAACAAGCTTATGTCCACCAGGGACAAGCTCAAGCTCATCAACAGAGGCATCAGGCCAATGTACAGCAAAGACAACAGGTGCACCACCAACCCCAGCCCTTCCAACACCAACAAAGAAGATATGAGCAACCACGAGTCTATGTTGGAGAGAATGACAGGGCCAACGCTCATCAGTATGGAGCTGGAATTCAGGCACCACCTGTGCAGAACAACAACTTTGAAGTGAAGGCATCATTGCTGAATATGGTTCAGAACTCAAACTTCCATGGATTAGGAATGGAAGATCCCTTGGAACACTTGGATCAATTTGATAAGGTGTGTGACCTGACTAAGATTAATGGAGTTTCAGAAGACAGCTTCAAGCTAAGACTATTCCCATTCAGTCTTGGTGACAAAGCTCACCAATGGGAAAGGAATCTTCCAAGAGGCTCCATTCAAACCTGGGAGCAATGCAAGCAAGCCTTCCTGTCTAAGTTCTTCTCCACCTCCAGAATTGCTAAACTAAGGAATCAAATCTCTAGCTTCACTCAGCACAGAAATGAGAGTTTTGGTGAAGCATATGAGAGATTCGGGAGCTACACAAACCAATGCCCACACCATGGGTTTAGTGAGGCTTCCCTTCTCAGCACACTATATAGAGGAGCTCTTCCCAAGATTAGAAACCAGCTGGATACTGCTTCCAATGGGAACTTTCTGAAAAAGGAGATACATGCTGCTTTAGAACTAGTGGAGAACTTGGCACTGAGCAATGATACTTATGGTGAAGACTATGACAGATCAAATAGGTCTGAAGGTTCAAGCTCAGAACAGAGGCTCACTAGGGAAGTTAAGGAGTTGAGAAGTGAATTGGACAAGCTGAAATTCACCACTCAGAAGCCAATGCATTTTGTTGGAGAGTATGAGGAACCTTCTCAAATCTTTGAGAACATAAGTGAAGAAGGTCTTACCCAAGAGGAGCTCAACTACATTGGGAATCAGAGGTTCCAGAGATATCAGTATGGTAATGCCAATCCAAACCTTTATTACAGGAACACCAATGTAGCTAACCCACAAGATCAAGTCTATCCCAATTCTCAAGCTCCACAGAACTTTGTTCCCAAGAACAATTTTCAAGGGTCTTTTCAACCCAAGAATCAGTTTGCTCATAATCAGGGTTTTGGTCAACAACAGCAACCATTTCAGGGTACTGGTTTCAACTCACAGCAACAGCAAAAGGCACCACCAGGGTTTGGTCCACCACAGTTCCAACAGCAGGCGCCGGTTCAACAACAGTTTCAGCCACCAATGGTTCAGCAGCAGCCACAGATGGGGACAGATATGGTTGGTATTCTGCAACAACTACTTCAGGGTCAACAGATCCTTGCAAGCCAGAATGCAGTCATGCAACAGGAAATCAAGGAACTGAAGCAAAACCAGGCATCAAGCTCAAGGAACCAAGGTCACCTACCTGGAAAACCAGAACCCAACCCCAGGGAATATGCTAAGGCCATTACACTGAGGAGTGGAAAGGAGTTACCTGGTATTCAGAACAATAATGTGATCATTGAGGACAATGATCAAACTGAGGGGGAGGCAGCCTTAAAAGAGGATCCAGTTGCTGAGAAACCAAGGACAGAAAAGGGTAAAGAGGTAGCAAAGGAACAAGAACCAGAGAAGAAATATGTGCCACCACCTCCATACCAACCCAAGCTCCCATTTCTAGGGAGACTTAAGAAGCAACTTGTGGACAAGGCAAGAGCTGTATTTGAGAAGGCACTCAATGAGACACCACTCACTATGCCTCTCATTGATGCATTATTAATGATGCCAAAGATGGGGAAGTTCTAGAAGGATGCCATTTTGAACAAGACTAAAGAGCTTCAAGGCATGGTGGTTGATACGATCCTAGGTGATCAACTCTGAAGCAAGAGGCAATAGATGTGGCGATGTGGTGGATGGGATGCAGCGATGATGCGATGGAGTGGTGATGGTGGCTGGTTGCGTGACTCGATGGGATGGTGAAGGTGGTTGCGGCGGTCGGATCAATGATTTGTGATGGTGCGAAGATCGATTGATAGTGTGGTGGTAGTGTGATAATCGAATTGATGATGATGAAGGATAGAAGAATCTCTTGTAAACAGATTAGTTTTAAGAGATTCGAATTTCAGAGTTTTTAGTTCTCAGAAATCAAAGAGAGAAGAACACGTTAAAAGTTTGATCAAAATTCTTCACTGAATATGACATAGGCGATTTTCTCTACTTTATAGAGTAAGAGAGAAAATCTATAAAGTAGAGAAAATCGCAGCCCTAATAACAAACTACACGAAGTCTGAAATAAAACAACACGAAGTTTGATTTAAAAATAAAACAGCGAGGCATCCCTTCTAAATCCTAAGTGGTGCGCCTAAAACAACTAGTGCACAAGTCATTGTGACTTTGCACATTATTACCCATTAGTAACAACTTCTAAGTAACTCGACGTAGCAATGATTTCTGCCTCGTTAAAAACCTTGGAGAAGAACCTCCTTGCCTTCCAAAATCCTCACCAAGGAAAAGAGTACAGAATCATCACCTAAGTTATCTAGTCATTGTTACTGGGTTATTCATTCTTCAAGATAGAGATATTGAAGATGTGAGCTCCAGCCTCCAGTTGATCGATGTCCTCTGCAGCTATGAGTGCGTGAGCCTCCTTAGCCATCTCTCTAGCTCTGGAACGAGTAATCCTGCCAGCTATCTCTGGTTCCTCCTCCTCTGAGCTGGTCACGATCATATCATCCTTTCCCTCTTGAAAAGGATTTGTCCTCAAATCTGAATCTGCAACATACGGAAGCAAGTCAGAAACATTGAAAGCATCAGAAACATCATACTTACCTTGAAGATCAATCTGATAGGCGTTGTTGTTGATTCTTTTGATGACTGCGAATGGTCCATCAACTCTGGGCATTAGCTTGTTCTTTCGCTCAGCTGGAAATCGCTCCTTCCTCAGATGGATCCACACCAGATCGCCTTCTTCAAAAATCAGCTCCTTTCGTCCTTTGTTGGCATGCTTCTCATACTGCTTTGTCTTTTTCTCGATATTCTCCTTAGCCTTAGCATGAATTCTTCTGACCTGTTCAGCTTTCTCCTTGCCATTCAAACTGCATTTTCCACTTAAAGGCAAAGGGATCAAGTCTAGAGGTGATTGTGGATTAAACCCATATACAATTTCAAAAGGAGAAAAGAGAGTAGCAGAATGCTTAGCGTGATTGTAAGCAAACTCGACATGAGGCAGGCACTCTTCCCATGTCTTGAGGTTACTTTTCACCAAAGTCCTTAGAAGTGTGGACAACGTTCTATTCACCACCTCGGTCTGTCCATCGGTCTGAGGATGACACGTAGTTGAGAATGAGAGCTTTGTTCCCAGCTTAGCCCAAAGCGTTCTCCAAAAGTGTCCTAAGAACTTCGTGTCTCGATCTGAAACGATAACCTGTGGCATTCCATGCAGTCGTACTACTTCCCTGAAAAACAAGTTAGCTACATTCACAGCATCATCTGTCTTGTGGCTAGCGATGAAGTGAGCCATCTTGCTAAACCTGTCAACAACTACAAAAATAGAATCTCTACCATTTCTGGTGCGAGGTAAGCCAACCACAAAATCCATAGAGATATTAGTCCAAGGTTGCGAAGGAATAGGCAGAGGAGTATACAAACCGTGAGGTTGAACTTTACTCTTAGCCATCTTACATACGACACATCTGGAACAGATTTTCTCAACGTCCTTCTTCATGTTCGGCCAGTAGAAGTGCTCTTGTAGCCCAAGAAGTGTCTTTGTGATGCCGAAATGTCCAGCTAATCCACCTCCATGAGCTTCTCGTACCAGTAACTCTCGAATGGATCCTCGTGGTATGCACAATCGGTTACTGAAGAACAAGTATCCATCCTGTCTATAAAATTTCTCACAGGAAAACTTATGACATTTGGCATAGCTCTCAGAAAAGTCAGTGTCAGATTCATAAAGATCTATAATATGCTCAAATCCAATCAACTTTGATGTTAAAGTCGAAATAAGAGTGTACCTCCGGGATAATGCGTCTGCGACCACATTATCTTTACCTTTTTTGTACTTAACAATGTAGGGGAATGTCTCAATGAAATCCATCCATCGCCCGTGTCTTTTGTTAAGCTTCTGCTGACCCTTGAGGTGCTTTAGAGACTCGTGATCGGTATGAATGACGAATTCCTTAGGCCATAGGTAATGCTGCCACGTCTGGAGAGCTCGAACCAATGCGTATAACTCCTTGTCATACGTGGGATAATTCAGCGACGGGCTTCTTTTCCTGCATAAGAACTGCTCCAATACCTACACCAGAAGCATCGCATTCAATCTCAAAAGTCTTAGTAAAATCAGGAAGTACTAGTAAGGGCGAATTGATAAGCTTCTCTTTAAGGGCTGTAAAAGCCTGTTCTTGCGCCTCTCCCCACTTGAACCCCACGTCTTTCTTGATTACTTCGGTTAAGGGCGCGGCTATGGTGCTGAAATCACGAACAAAACGCCTGTAGAATCCTGCTAAACCATGGAAACTTCGGACTTCTCCAATATTCTTAGGGGTTGGCCACTCCTTGATAGCTTTAATCTTCTCTTCATCTACTTTAACTCCTCCTGCACTTACTACAAAGCCTAAGAAAACAATTTCGTTAGTGCAGAATGAACATTTAGATAAATTAGCAAAGAGAGATTGAGAGCGAAGAACATCAAGAACCGATCTGATGTGATCTAGATGTTCTTCCAAACCTTTACTGTAGATGAGGATATCGTCGAAATAAACCACTACGAACACGCCAATGAATGGTCTCAGGGAATGGTTCATTAATCTCATGAAGGTGCTGGGAGCATTGGTGAGACCAAACGGCATAACTAGCCACTCGTAGAGTCCTTGCTTTGTCTTGAACGCCGTCTTCCATTCGTCCCCTTCCTTCATTCTTATCTGATGATACCCACTCTTCAAATCTATCTTCGAGAAGATTGTCGATCCACAGAGCTCATCCAGCATATCATCTAGTCTTGGAATCGGATGCCGATACTTCACAGTGATGTTGTTGATAGCTCGGCAGTCTACGCACATCCTCCAGGAACCATCTTTCTTTGGCACCAACAGGACTGGAACCGCACATGGACTCAAGCTTTCTCGAATATGTCCCTTGCTCATCAGCTCTTCCACTTGCTTCTGCAGCTCCTTAGTCTCTACAGGATTGGTTCGGTATGCTGGCCTGTTAGGTAAGGCTGATCCTGGTACCAAGTCAATCTGATGCTCTATCCCGCGAATTGGAGGTAGCCCTGGTGGAATTTCTACTGGAAAAATGTCCTTGTATTCCTGCAAAATCTCAAACATAGCACTAGGAAGCTCCTGTGAAGGGTTAGTACTAACAAGGGATTCCTTGTACACAAACATAAAAGTAGTCATTTCAGGATCAAAGAGTTTAGAAAATTCACTGTGGTTTATGTAGAGGCTGTTGGCGACTTTCTCCTTCTCCTTGAGCTTCATCTGGATCTGATCCTGGTAAATCTCGGTAGGCGTGAGAGGTAGGAGGGTAATTTTGCGACCTTTGAACTCGAATGAGTGCTTGTTGGTATAACCGTCGTGTATCACCCTACGATCTGATTGCCACGGTCTCCCTAGCAACACATGACTCGAACCCATGGGAATGACGTCACATAGAATCTCATCTTCATACTTCCCAATAGATAGAGAAACCATAACTTGCTGAGATACGGTCAAGGCCCCACTGTCATTCAACCACTGAAGCTTATACGGTCTTGGATGAGGAATAGTCTTGAGCTGGAGCTTCTTAACCACTCTTCGCTTGCAGCATTAGTACAACTTCCTTCATCTATGATCAGGCTGCAAACTTTTCCTTGAATGAAGCATCTCGTATGAAACAAGTTCTCTCGCTGACAAGTCTCTTCAGGTTGACTCTGAACACTCAAAGTCCTTCTGGCAACCAGCATCTCGCCCACAGCAGCAGCTTCTTCCTCTTCCTCTAATTCATATTCGGCCTCTGAATCCTCTTGAGGAACTATCTCTCCTCCCTCATGTAACAAGAAAACCTTCTTGTTTGGGCAATCTCGAGAGTAATGTCCCATTCCTTGACATTTGAAACACCTCACATTGCTGATAGAAGTGCCACCTCGAGGCTTGAACTCAGCTTTAGCTTCTTCTCTAACTCCAGTAGATGGCGGTTTGATGTCTCTGGAGTAAGCTGGCTTGCTGATCTCCTTAGGCTTAGGTACATTAGGCGTGAATGTGGACTTGATGATTCGCCTCTTGACTTGAGATTCCACCAATTCAGCCTTATGGACCATCTCTTGTATATCTGCGAAATCCTGAAGTTCCACCTTGTCTTGAATTTCTCGGTTAAGTCCTCCAAGAAATCTCGACATTACCATCTCTTTGCCTTCTCGTAAATCTGCACGAATGAGCAAAGTTTCCAATTCTTGATAATAATCTCGAACAGACTTCGTACCTTGGACGAGGCGCCTGAGCTTGTTGAGCATTTTGCGCTGGTGATGGGCCGGAACGAACCGCTTCCTCATCTGTATAACAAGCTGATCGCAAGTAGTAATCGGAAGTTCCCTCAGGCGATTTCTGGTGACTCCCAACTGCTCCCACCACAGAAGCGCATACCCATGAAATTCTGAAAGTGCAATTCTAGAAGGATGCCATTTTGAACAAGACTAAAGAGCTTCAAGGCATGGTGGTTGATACGATCCTAGGTGATCAACTCTGAAGCAAGAGGCAATAGATGTGGCGATGTGGTGGATGGGATGCAGCGATGATGCGATGGAGTGGTGATGGTGGCTGGTTGCGTGACTCGATGGGATGGTGAAGGTGGTTGCGGCGGTCGGATCAATGATTTGTGATGGTGCGAAGATCGATTGATAGTGTGGTGGTAGTGTGATAATCGAATTGATGATGATGAAGGATAGAAGAATCTCTTGTAAACAGATTAGTTTTAAGAGATTCGAATTTCAGAGTTTTTAGTTCTCAGAAATCAAAGAGAGAAGAACACATTAAAAGTTTGATCAAAATTCTTCACTGAATATGACATAGGCGATTTTCTCTACTTTATAGAGTAAGAGAGAAAATCGCAGCCCTAATAACAAACTACACGAAGTCTGAAATAAAACAACACGAAGTTTGATTTAAAAATAAAACAGCGAGGCATCCCTTCTAAATCCTAAGTGGTGCGCCTAAAACAACTAGTGCACAAGTCATTGTGACTTTGCACATTATTACCCATTAGTAACAACTTCTAAGTAACTCGACGTAGCAATGATTTCTGCCTCGTTAAAAACCTTGGAGAAGAACCTCCTTGCCTTCCAAAATCCTCACCAAGGAAAAGAGTACAGAATCATCACCTAAGTTACCTAGTCATTGTTACTGGGTTCTTCATTCTTCAAGATAGAGATATTGAAGATGTGAGCTCCAGCCTCCAGTTGATCGATGTCCTCTGCAGCTATGAGTGCGTGAGCCTCCTTAGCCATCTCTCTAGCTCTGGAACGAGTAATCCTGCCAGCTACCTCTGGTTCCTCCTCCTCTGAGCTGGTCACGATCATATCAGTGGTACTAAGTTATGAATGCAGTGCTATCATTCAGAAGACGTCCATACCAAGAAAGTTGACTGATCCAGGGAGTTTCACACTGCCTTGTGCCATTGGACCTCTTCTATTCTCTGGATGTCTTTGTGATCTAGGAGCATCAGTCAGCTTGATGCCATTATCCATAGCAAAGAAGCTGGGCTTTAGAGTCTTCAAACCTGCAAGGATCTCTCTTATCCTTGCAGATAGATCAGTTAGATTGCCTGTTGGTATGTTGGAAGATCTACCTGTCAAGATTGGTGGTTTTGAGGTTCCAACAGATTTTGTTGTGCTGGAAATGGATGAGGAACCAGTAGATCCTCTTATCTTGGGCAGGCCATTCTTAGCAACTGCAGGAGCTATTATTGATGTGAGAGGTGGGATAATAGAGCTTCAACTTGGATCTGAAAAGTTCAAGTTTGATGTGAATGAGATGATGAAGAAACCCACCATTGAAGGTCAATGTTTCTATGTGGAGACAATGGATCAGTTGGCTGATGACTTGCTTGTGGAGCTGAACACTGAGGATCCTCTTCAAGCTGCTCTAACTCAAGAACAAGGAGACAATGGGCTCTTGGCTGAAGCAAGTGAAGGGTACAAGTTGTATTTTGACAATGCTAGAGAGCTGGGTCCTGAGACAAGGTTTTTGGAGCTGGAACAAAGTGGCTCTGAGGTTTTTGCTATCAAAGGATCAGACACCAGCCAAAGCAGCTTGGACCAGGATTGGAATGAGGCTGATGCACCCCCTGTTGAGCTCAAGCCTCTACCAACAGGGCTCAGGTATGCTTTCTTGGGCTTAAACTCCACATATCCAGTAATCATTAATGATAGCTTATTAGAGCATCAAGAGAGTGCATTGCTTAGTGAGATAAGAAAGTTCAGGAGAGCCATAGGATATTCTTTGGCTGATATTAGAGGGATCTCTCCTGACATTTGCACCCACAGGATTCACCTAGAGGACCAATCTATGTCCTCTATTGAGCATCAACGACGTCTTAACCCCAACCTTAAGGAAGTGGTTAAGAAGGAGATACTAAAACTTCTTGAGGCAGGGATAATTTACCCGATCTCTGACTCAAGATGGGTGTCTCCTGTTCATGTTGTGCCCAAGAAGGGTGGGATCACAGTGGTTAAAAACGAGAAGGATGAGCTGATAGCTACTAGGACTGTCACAGGACACAGAATGTGTATAGACTATAGAAAGCTCAATGCAGCCTCTAGGAAGGATCATTTTCCTTTACCTTTCATTGATCAGATGTTAGAGAGGCTTGCAAACCACCCCTTCTTTTGTTTTCTCGATGGGTACTCGGGGTTCTTCCAAATTCCCATAGATCCCCGAGATCAAGAGAAAACAACATTCACATGCCCTTATGGCACATTTGCATACAGGCGAATGCCTTTTGGTCTCTGTAATGCCCCTGCCACATTTCAACGTTGCATGATGCATATCTTCTCTAACATCATTGAAGAGAAGGTGGAGGTGTTCATGGATGATTTTAGTGTCTATGGCTCCTCCTTCTCAGATTGTCTCTCTAATTTGTCACAGGTCTTGGTGAGATGTGAGCAGCATAACTTGTTGTTGAACTGGGAGAAATGCCACTTCATGGTGCAGGAAGGAATTATTCTTGGGCACAAGATATCTGAGAAGGGATAAGGAGTTTCCTTGGGCATGCAGGGTTTTATAGAAGATTCATCAAAGACTTCTCAAGAATTGCCAGGCCCTTGACAAGGCTGTTGTGTAAAGAAGTGGATTTCATCTTTGATGCTGAATGTGAAGAGGCCTTCAAGATGATCAAGGATGCATTAGTCAGTGCACCAATTGTCCAAGCCCCAAACTGGTCCCTTCCTTTTGAGGTTATGACAGATGCATCTGATTTTGCAGTTGGAGCTGTACTTGGCCAGAAGAAAGATAAGAAGCTTCATGTCATCTACTATGCTAGTAGAACACTTGACTCTGCACAAGAGAAGTATGCTACTACTGAGAAGGAAATGTTGGCAATAGTCTTTGCCTTTGATAAATTCAGAAGCTACCTGGTGGGATCAAAAGTCATTGTATATACTGATCATGCAGCCCTCAGGTATCTGATGACCAAGAAGGATGCTAAGCCAAGACTATTGAGATGGGTTCTTCTACTTCAGGAGGTTGATATGGAAGTACAAGATAAAAAGGGTATAGAGAATGGAGCTGCAAACCATCTCTCTAGGCTGAGAATTGACTCTGAAGTGCCTCTTAATGACAGTCTTCCTGAGGAATCACTGATGGTGCTCCATTCTTATTTGGAGTTTGAAGAAGTGGACAACATTCAAGAGAGGAGGATGCCTTGGTTTGCAGACATTGTGAACTATCTTTCTTGTGGAGTGGAACCACCTGAATTAGATGCTTACCACAGGAAGAAGTTCTTCAGGGAAGTTCAAAGATACCATTGGGATGAGCCCTACCTCTATGTCCTGAACAAAGATCAGCTGTATAGAAGGTGTCTTGCTGAGGAGGAGATGCAGCCTGTGTTGCAAGAGTGTCATGGTTCAGCTTTTGGGGGTCACATGGGAGCATTCAAGACTGTGGCCAAGGTTCTTCAGAGTGGGTTTTGGTGGCCCACAATGTTAAAAGATGCTCAGTTGGTGGTTTCAGCATGTGATGCCTGTCAGAGGCATGGGAGCATATCAAAGAGGAGTGAGATGCCTCAAAACCCAATTCTAGAAGTTGAGATCTTTGATTGCTGGGGGATTGACTTCATGGGGCCCTTCATTTCATCCTATGGGAATCAGTATATACTTGTTGCTGTTGACTATGTGTCCAAATGGGTTGAGGCCATTGCTTCCCCTACCAATGATTCTAAGGTTGTAGTGAAGCTTTTCAAGAGCATTATATTCCCAAGATTTGGTGTTCCAAGGGTTGTTATCTCTGATGGAGGATCTCATTTTGTGAACAAGACTTTGGAGAGTTTGTTGAGAAAGCATGGAGTGAAACACAAGGTAGCTACTCCTTATCATCCTCAAACTAGTGGCCAGGTTGAGATCTAATATACAGATCAAGGCCATTCTTGAGAGGACTGTTAGCTCAAGCAGAAAAGATTGGAGCAAAAGGCTAGATGATGCATTGTGGGCTTACAGGACTGCCTTTAAAACTCCAATTGGGACATCACCTTTCAATCTGCTATATGGGAAGAGCTGCCATCTTCCTGTTGAGTTGGAGTACAAGGCTTTGTGGGCTGTGAAGTTGCTGAACTTTGATATCAAGACAGCTCAAGAGAAAAGGGTCATGCAACTCCATGAATTTGAGGAGATTAGGCTTGAGGCTTTTGAGAGCTCAAAGATCTATAAGGAGAAGACCAAAGCTTTGCATGACGAAAAGATTCTGAAGGGAGTTCAAGGATGGTGATTTGGTGTTGCTGTTCAACTCTAGACTTAAGCTGTTTCCAGGAAAACTTAAGTTTAGATGGTCTGGACCTTTTAAAGTTCTTGAAGTGAGACCATATGGTGCTATTGTCTTAGAAGGAAAGAATGGCCAACAGTTTGTGGTAAATGGTCAGAGGATCAAGCATTATCTGGTTTCACAAAAGAAGGAGGAAGCTACATCAGTTCCCCTTCTTGATCCACCAACCTGTTAAACAGGTTTCCAAAGTCAAACTTAGAGACTTTAAACAAAGTGCTCTTGGGAGACACCCCAAGCTTATCCTTTTGTAAATATGCTTTTGATCTTTTGATTTCTTTTTTTTTTTATGTTTTAAGATGTTTTGATGGGTTTGTTTAGTGTCTACAGGTCACAGGTTTGAGTGTGGACCCTTGGAAAGTGAACAGAAGTTGAAAAGGAATGAATGAGTGGGCACAAACTTATGCTCGGCCTTTGACATGGTCACCAGCCACAGTCAGATACCAGGGCGTGGCAAGCTTTTTAGCTATGCCACGAGGATGAATCACGGTCTTAGAAGGTGACCGTGGCAAAAGATGCAATGGTTCGGTGTTTGCCACGGTTAAAAGACATGGAACGTGGGCGGCCGTGGCAAAAAGCAAAAAGAAATGACCATGGCTCGGGTTTTGACACGGTTGAGATTGCCACGGGAAGAAGCCAGACCATGGCAAAGCAAAAAGAAATGACCATGGCTTGGGTTTTGACACGGCCTAAAGGCACGGGAACGCAAGCTGGCTGTGGCAAAGGCAAGAGAAAAGGAGCCATCATTCGGTGATTGCCACCGTTTAGTTGCCACGGGAAGAGGACGAGGCCGTGGCAAAGCAAGAAGAAAAGTACACATGTTCGGTGATTGCCACGAGGGGTTTGCCACGGGAAGAAGGAGTGACCGTGGCACAGATTGGAAAAGAAACCAACATTCGGACATTGACACGGTCGGACGACACGGACGCACCCAGGCCGCGGCAAAGAGAAAGAACACACATGGGCTTTGACACGGTCATGTGCCACGGTCAACCAGGCGCGACCAAATTTTGAAAAAAAAGTTGACCGTACGGACGTTAACCGGTCAAAGGACGCGCCAAGACAGCTGTTCCCCACCTCTCCCTCTTCTTCTTCGCGAGTTTGCTCCTTTCTCACCATTCTTGAGCTTTAAACATTCATATCTCTCTCGTTCTTGCACCAAATTGAGAAACTCCAACTGCATTGAACTCGTAATCCTGTCTATTTCTTGCTGCACATTCGTTTTTCACTCGAAACCTGAAGATTCCAAGGTATTTAGTCTGTTAAAACTCACCTTTTCCATGTCTTAGTGTACTGTTCCTGAACAGGAAAACAAATGGAATCGATTTTAATAGGCCTCTTGATACCTTGGAATCATTTTGTGAGTATTGTGCAAGTAGAATGGATAGGTACTGCATGGATCTTGCTTGAGAATAACCTGTTCTTGGAATTTTTTTTTGAGAAATTTTCTTGAAATTCATCAAGTATCTCGATTTTTTTTTAGAAATTGTGTTTCAAGCTGAACTCTTAGTGTGCATTGCTTCTTGCCATTGCTTTGAGTTTATTGAGTTTTTAATCAGTCTAAGAAACATTCTTTTCTAGTGAAAATGAACTTGGTAAATTTTTTGGAAAACTTTTGTTGTTCTCTTGCTTTGGTGCTCACAGCTATTTGAGGAAATGCAGGATGGGAGGAACGAAAAGAACAGCAGCCATGGAGAAAGCAAAAAAAGAGAAAGCTGGAGCTTCAGATGATCAGATTATGCCTTTTGGGAATAAAGTTTTCAAGAAACAGAAGAAACAGAGGAAGCCAAAGGATCCAGCTGAGAAGAAGGCAAAGAGTGTGGCTGCACCAAAGAAAACAAAGGCCTCTACTTCAAAAACTTCTGGTAACGAACTGGCACTGGTTGAGGTTGTTCACAGGGCAGGAAAAGAGGTGGCTGTGGATGAGGATGAAGAAGAAACAGAGAGTGATCCTGAAATCCCAATGCAGCCGGTTAAGAAAGCAAAAAGAAAGTCAGAACCTGAGGACAAAGAACCAACTTTTGATGACTACTTTGCTGTGTTCAAGAATGTAAAGGTGCTGCAAACCATGTTCCCTGACATGGAGCTGCTGAAAAAGATGGGGATTCTTGAAGAGGTTCAGCTCATTTTTAACAACATGGGATTTGGTGGATTCTTTGAGATGAAAGATGTGGCTCATGATGGTGTAACACAAGAGTTCCTTGCATCCCTTGAAGTTTGTGGATATGGCCCAAGAGATCAGAGGATCATGGAGGGAAATGGTCTTGGGCATATAGAGTTCACAATCAATGGTACACAATACCAAGTGAGCTTTAAGGAATTAGATGAGATCTTTGCATTCTCAAAACCTACACAGGATGAGTCATTGAAGTTCACATACCCTGATCACATGATTACTGACCTGTGGGATACAATTGCTTTTGGGAGATTCAGGGGAGGAAGATGCAAGAGTTCATGGATAAGAAACCCAGCCATCCGCTATGCTCACAAGGTGCTTTGCCAAATGTTCTTTACCAAGCACAATGATGGTGTGGTGCATCTAGCTGATATGGAAATACTGGGTATGGGTCTACATCCTCTCATCAGTCATTTGAAGAGCAAGAGAAAATTTCATCTCCCACACTACATCCCCACTGGTGGTGCATTCTTGGCACGCCATATGCTGATATACAAGGACATTGCTTGGAGTGAGGGCAAGAGAATGAAGCTCACTAAGTTGCACAATGGATGGCTAGTGACAAAGAATCTGAAAGCAAGAGGTTTTGTCTTTGATGATGTTGAGGTCAGGCATGAGTCGATTGATGAAGCTACACTCACCAAAGTTAAGTTCTTGGAAGAAAGCAATGGTGAAAACTTCTTGTACAACTTCAAGCTCTTACAAGATGAGAAAGTTCAAGTTCTGTTGCCACACCCAGCCATCACCACTCTCTCAGAAAGGCACAATGTCTCCTTTATTGTTCTCAAGGATCAGCTCTACAACCCAGCCATTCACCCTCCAATCTGCAAATGCAAGAGGACAGCAAGTTCCAAGGGCAAAGAGCCAGTTGAAGAGGAGGACACAACTAGGACCGCTGGTTGTGAGAATGAGGAGCCAAGAGATTTTGAAAGAAGGATGGGAACAGGCCGGTATCACTTTGATCCTTACTTTTGGGGTGAGCCTGACTATCACACAAGGAAGCTGTATTCCAGAGTTAGCACCCTTCAGAAATGGTGCAAATGGCAAGACAAAACGATCAACAAGCTAGTTGACTGTGTTAGGCAGCTAAAGAAGAAGGTGAAGAAACTCACAGCTCCAGCCACCACACCCAAACATGATACAAGAGAAGATGTGGGAGAAAGCTCAGCTGCTCATGACCTTGTGTTACCACCAGGAAAAGAAGATTGGGTGAACCCGGCCACAGCGTTCCAACCAGACTCACCTGAGAGCAGCCCACCTAGATACTCAACTCCATCATGTTCCACCTCCAACCCATCCCACTACCTGGGATCAGACCTCAGTGATTGAGGTAAACACTCAAAACTCTGTATATATGCATGTAAATTTTTTTTTTCATTTTGCATTTTACTTGTTTGCTTTGTTTTTAACTCCTTTCTCCTGCTTTTATAACACAAGGGACTGTGTTATTTAAGTGTGGGGGAGGAGTTTCATCCTTTACTAATCATGTTTTCTCTTTTCTTATTTTACACTTTGAGTCTTGAGTCACATTCTAGTTGCATATTCATGTAGTCTCATCTAAGTGCATATAAAAACCAAAAAAAAATGGAAAAACCAGAAAAATTTTCACAAAAAAAATGATCATGTAGTTGCATTCTCATTTTTAGGATTGAGTCTAGATTGCATGTTCATGTAGGTTGCATCTTGCAGGGAGTAATGATAGGTTTTCTAGAGAGTACATCACTTTGAGAACTTGAACTGAATATGCTTGTGAATCTTTTTCTGTGCGTGCAAAGTCTGAAATGATCTGAATCTGAGAAGCAAGTTTGAATTGAACTCAACTTTAATTAAGTGGGAACCTTGAACTTGACTTGAAAATATCTTGTGACGCATTGTTTGAAAAAGCTTGTGGATACCGATATACATACTTGAGCTAGAACCATTGTTTTTACCACCCTTTTTCCTTAGCTCAAGTAGCTGAATCCGCATCATGGATCAGTTCTCTCACCTTGAACCCATCCTTCTTTCAAGCCAATGTTTGTGTGTGAATTGAAAGGCCACCTTGGATCAAACTTAGCAGAAAGTGTTAGGTTTAGAGCGACAAGGGCAGGTCTCATTGAGTGTTGTGTTCCAACATCAAGGAACTGAGAGTTTTAGCGAGGAATAAGTGTGGGGGAAAAGACTTGTTGGTGAGTGGAAAAAGGTGAGATGAGTGGAAAAGAGAAAGTGGAAATAGCTAGGGGAATGAAAGAAAAAGAAATCAGTCTTGGAGTTTTGAGTTAAAGAAAGTGAGCTCTGTGTCTTGAAAAGAAAGAGTCTAGCCTCTAAGTAAAAGGAAAAGAAAAGAAGCCAAAGAGCTCAAATGTTTTGAAAAGAAAGAAAAAAAAAAAAAAGAGGCTAGAGGTTGCAAAAGAAAAAGAGCTGTGTAAGGTTTGAACTCCAAGACTTGAGAGTGAAAGTGAGAAGGAAGTTCCCTAGTGAGAGGAAATAAGTGTGAAAAGTGAGGTTCTTGAGAGAGTGAGCAAGTGAGAAAGCTTTGAGTAGAGGGTGGGGTGTGATGAGTCTTTGCCCTTGTATGCATAGGTTGCTTTTTACCTTTAGCATTCTGCCAAAATTTGATCATTCATAGAGAGATCCCTTTGCTACATTAAACCCACTTGAACACTAATGAGATCATTTTAATCTCATAACCTCTCCCTAGCCAAGCCAGCTTGTTTAAACATTGCATCATGAGATTCACCTGATAAAAGCTTAATGAATGTGAAAGAGTTGAGAGAGAGAAGAACTTGTGGAGATTCCTTGTTGAGTTGATATATATCTGAGTATCGCTTTGCATTGCATAGTTGAGCATGAACTTGAATTCTCATTGTGATCACTTTTCTCAAAAAGGAAATGTGAACTCCCATGCATTCAACTGATAACTAAGAGTTTTGAGGCTCTTAGATGGGGGTTATCAATCCCCTTGTCAAAGTAGTATAAGGGGTATCAATCCATATGTGTGGTAGTTAGGCACTAGTTTATGTGATAGGTTCTTAAGTCAAGTGATCAAAGATGAGTTTTGGTGTGAACAAAGTAACAAGAAAGCATAAAACAAGAAACAAACAAGCTATGATTAATGAACTAAGCAAGCAAACAAAACAAGATGATGGTGATTAAGCAAATGATAAAAGCTAAACCTCTAGATGTGATCATTGATTAGGGTGCTTTAGATATTGAATCATGATGCTAAGAACATAATGCAACACTTGCTACTCTTTAGTCCAGGCTTCTTATTCAGATTAATTCATTCCCATGACAATAATCCCTTTGCAAATCACTTAATCAAGTCTAACAACCATTAGATATAATCAAGCAATCAGCAAGCATAATGCATCAAGCCTAATAAGTGACCAAACAATCTCTCAACCAAGAAGACTGAATCTTATACAGAAAGACATAACAAGCAATCACATGATCTCAAACATTTCAACTTAGAACTCTAATCTAGACTAATCCTCTCATGAAGGCATTAATCTCTACACTAATCCACTTTCAAACCAAATCATCATTTGTGAAATATGAATCAATGAGCATTAAGAAACAGTTCTAATATGTCATTCATGCATTTAACAAATCATTCCCATGATGAAAAAGGCATAAACCCTTAAGTTAGCTCTTTCAGGCATTTCATCAAACACTTTTGGTGCATGAAATGCCTATGAACCCAGATTTCACTTTCCCAAGGAAATCTGGCATTAGGAGCAGCTAACTAAGGAAATGAAATGAGAATCTAAACCCTAAACATCACCAATCAAACATCTAAGCACCCTAATCTACACACCTAGAAGTTTAAAAGATGACTACTCACTAATCATGAAGAACACATCTAATCTTTTGCAAGAGATGATGTTAATCATGATTAGAAGCAGAAATGAGATGATGAGATGATAAGAAACAGACTTGGAATGATCAAATCCCTTCAGATATCTCTTAATCAAAAACGTTTTTTTTACACTAAAAAGGAAAGAAAACTAGAGAGAAACTAAGAGAGAAGATGATCCTAGGGTTTTTCTCCCAAAAAACTATATATACTAAGTGCTAATGGACCGGGTCAGCCCAGGACAAACTGGGTACTGACCCGGCTCAGTTGGGTCAAGTGGAAATCCTGCGGGTCAGTCCAGTATGTCCCAGGTCGCACACCTAAGTCGCAGTAGATGAAGACTTGTCTTGTGAAGCCGCACGCCTAAGTAGGAGTGTTTTGCGAGTGTTGCTGCGGCTTGGTCTCCTTCCTCTCCAACTCGCAGGGCTAAGGCGGTTTCTGGGGAATGTACAAACTGTGCGGGTTGGTCTCTATTGCACCTAGGTCGCAGGCTCAAGTCGGAGTGATTTGCGAGTGATCGTGCGGGTTAACCAAGTCGCAAGACCATCTCGCAGCATCCAGAGCAGCTTAGACCACTTCGCATTCCGGAGAGTGTAACTCCTATGAGACTTGTCCGAATTGAATGATTTCGGTTGCAGAAGACAGAGGACTCATTTATCTCCAACTTTGGTGAAGAAAGCTTCGGTGCTTGGGAAGTGTAAGGCTTCCTGGAGGGCACATCTTTGCAGTGCATGTACACGACCAGAGAGAGGCGTCTAGACATGTGTCCATTCCGGAGACTGTATCTTTCTGCTCATAGATCCGAATTGAATGCTCTTGGACGTTCTGGAAAGAAGACTCAAATGGCTATGGTTCTCATGAAGGACCCGGAAACTAAATCGGCCTGGAAGTGCACCGTCCTTCGCATCCTTTAGAACTGATCTGCTCGGTCCGGAATACCTGCGAGACTGGGGTTCCTTCCGACAAGCTTATCTCTCTGCTCACGCGTCCGAATTCCACGATTCCACTTGCTAAGAGACCGTGATGCAATGCTCTCCAACTTCTATGAAGCACCCGCCGTCTGAATCGGACCGGAAGGCTCCCCGGACAGGAGATCATTCAGGGGTATCGGATTGCTCCGGAATGAGTGCGAGACCTGTTCGTCTTCCGATTACCATATCTTTCAGTTCCGTGGTCCAAATGCCTTGATTCCAACTGTTATGAACTCTTGACTCAATTATCTCCAACCTTTATGAAGACTCCGATAGCTGAATCTGACCGGAAGGTTCCCCGGACGGGCGATTTCGGAAACATGTCTGCACCCGGAGATTTTGGCCGAGAGACTTGACCGCGGTACGTGTTTTTGGCCGAGAAAGCTACCCGCGGGAAGGATTTTGGCCGAGAATCTTCGGCCATCAGTATATCATTTTGCCGAGAAACCCAAAATTGCTCCTTTTCACCATTTTTGATCATTTCAACTCCATTTCTTCATCTGAATCACATCCTCCACTCCAAATAAACTCCAAAAGCACCTGTTTAACACTCCAAAACATGCAAAACTCTCTTGGACCTAATGCAATCTCCTAAGTCCTAAAACAATGCTTAAACACCTAAAATGCATGCAAATGAGACATGATTTGGACTAGAATATGTACATTAAATGATGCAATTTATGAATATATCACAACGCCTCCTACAACAACTTTTTGGAAAGCCCCAAGTGTGCTCTCTAGCGTGTCCAAGGGTCTAAAGACCATGGGTGCGGTTTACAAGGCCAAAATTTTGAGTTGTAGACCCTCTTCCGGGCCCTTTTCTGCAATGCAAGACCATACTCTGATGTAACAACTCAACAGTAATCTCCACAAGTTCTCTTATTCCTCAACTCTTTGACATTCATTAAGCTCTTTACCAAGTGGATCAAATGATGCAATGTTCAAACAAGCAAAGTTTGGCTAGGGTGAGGTAATGAGACTAAAATGATCTCATCAGCGCCTGA
>NW_006256342.1:12483142-12576676 GCF_000478725.1 Eutrema salsugineum
TAGATCCTAAAACAGAAAAAGAAATGAGAGAAAAGAATAAAAAGATTATATACAAGGATAAGCTTGGGGTGTCTCCCAAGAGCACTTTGTTTAAAGTCACTAAGTTTGACTTTCAAACACCTGTTTTCAGCTGGGGTGAGGTTGAGCACTGATGCTCTTCAGCACTTCAATGGTCCTGAGCAAGAAAGCTGAGTTGGTTTGCTGCCTTTGGGAACCATTAGACCCTTGTCCTTGAGATCCCACCTTGAGACCTTTGTCCACCAGCTCTTGAATACCATCTGGGTCTTTATCAAAGATGGCCCTTGTGAGACATGCCCTCACTTCAGCAAACAGACCTGGCTTCCCATTGCAATCCAGCTTATACTTCAGAGAACCATCATCATCAACCCAAGGAGTGAGATCAAAGTCTTGAGAAGAAAGATCAGGTTTAATACTCTTGTCTTCTGATGCTGAGCCATCACTTTTGGTGTTAATCATCCTTAGATCACTAAGTGTAGGAGACCATGAGAGCAAGATGTCTTCTTCTCTGATCAATGGCTGTTCAGTCCCATCCTTGTAAACAGAGTTGGTGTGAGGTTCTTTTTCCATTTCCACAGCTGAAAGAGATTGGGATCCACCTAAAATCCCAGCACTTCCTACATACTTCATCTCAAGTACCTTAGGGGGTTCTATCTCTTGAACAACTGATCCACAAAATTCAGCTAAAGGTGGTTGAACAGGGTAAAAGGCATCCTTATCCACCTTTGTAAGCACCACTCTTTGAGTATCAAAGTCAATCATTGCACCAGTGGTGTTGAGAAATGCAGTTCCAAGCAATAGGGGGAGCTCTTTGGTCTTCTTCATCTTCATGATCACAAAATCAGTGGGAATTATGCATTCACCAACTTGAAGTGGATAGTCTTCTAAAAATCCATATGGTTTCTTGGAGTAGGAATCACCAAAGGTGATAGAAGAGGGGTCGGACGTTATAGACTTGACCTTTAGCTTCTCCATCATATCTTTAGACATTATACTCACACTTGAGCCTGAATCACACAAAGCATTCTCAACTCTAAAGTTTCCAAGAGTGCAAGAGATGGTGAACTTCCCTGGGTTGCCTAGCTTTGGGAGGGAGGTGGGCTTCATCTGAGTTGATTCAGAGGTGGAGGCACAATCTGTTAGCTTTGCTTGACCAGTTGGATGCTCCTTTGTTTCAATAGACACTGAATCATTCCCTTGCTGAACAGAAAGAACTGAACCGGCTGCCCCCACACTTTTGCTCTCAATGTCCTCATTGAGTTCATGTAAGAAGCCAATGAAATCATCTATAATGGTGTCCTCATCTACTTGAGTGTGTGCATTCTCAGTAAAAACTTGACCATAAAGGAGGTCTTCAATCTCTTGCACAGCAGCTGAATGGTCCTCACTGGAGTAGATGGCATTGCAATAATCTTTTGAGTTTTGAAGAGCTTTACCAGGAAGAGAGACTTGTGGTTCAGAAGTGCAGATGCCCTTGTTCTTTTTAATAGACTTTAGTTCAGTACCTAGTGTCTCCAGGTCAGATACCATCTTTTGTTGTCCTAGTAAGAGCTGTTGGAGAAGAACATTGAAATCAGGACTTTGTTGAACAGTTGGTGGGCCAAAACCAGGAGGTGGAGCCTTTGGCTGTAGGCTGACTTGATTTGTGAAGCTATTCCCTTGATTCTGAACCGCTGGTTGCTGAAAACCCTGTTGACCTTGGGAGTTACCTTGGTACTGATTCTGTTGAACAAAGCTTTGAGGAGGGTATATTTGGTCTTGGGGGTTGGCCACATTGTTGCTCCTATAGGACAAGTTCTGGTGGTTGTTGAAGTTATTGTAACCATTGAACTTGTTTTGATTTCCAATGAAGTGCAACTCCTCTTGAGTGAGACCCTCTTCATTGATATTTGTGAAGCATCTCTTCTCCTCACTCACATAGTGTATAGGCTTTTGAGTGGCAGCTAGGGCTTTGTCAAGCTTTATATTCAACACTTTAAACTTCTCTTCCAGCTCTTGGTGTCTACCAGAATCTTCTCCTCTATAGCTTCTATCATAATCTTCCCCATAAGTGTCTTGGCTCATGGCTAAGTTCTCAACAAGTTCCATAGCTGCATTGATTTCTTTTGCCAAGAAATTTCCATTTGATGCTGTGTCCAACTGAATCCTGATCTTAGGAACAGCTCCTCTATACAAAGTGCTAAGGAGAGAGGCTTCTGAAAAGCCATGATGTGGACACTTATTTGTGTAGCTTCTAAACCTGTCCAAAGCTTCTCCAAAGGTCTCATTAGAATTTTGAGTGAAGCTGGAAATCTGGTTCCTTAGCTTTGCAGTCCTTGAGCTTGAGAAGAACTTGGATAGAAAGGCAATCTTGCATTGCTCCCATGTGTGGATGGATCCTCTTGGGAGGTTCTTTTCCCACTGATGTGCCTTATCTCCAAGGCTGAATGGGAACAATCTCAGTTTGAAACTGTCTTCAGATACCCCATTGATCTTAGTGAGATCACAAACTCTGTCAAACTGATCCAGATGCTCCAAGGGATCCTCCATAGGTAAGCCATGGAACTTCTGATTCTGAACCATATTGATCAAAGAGGCCTTCACCTCAAAGTTGTTGTTTTGGACAGGAGGTGGCCTGATTCCTGCTCCATACTGGTGTGCATAAGCTCGGTCATTCTCACCAACAAAGACTGGTTGGGGCTGATGACGTATGGGTGGGTTTGGGTGGGGCTGTGGTGGATTAACCTGAGGTCGGTCTTGGTTCTGGTTACCCTGAGCGTGTCCCTGATGGACCTGAGCCTGTTGAGCCTGAATTCCAATCCCATTACCAGCTCTTTGACCTTGATCAGCTTCTTGAGCCTGATGCTCATTCCCAACTTGCTGATTCATTCCTAACCTCTCCAAGTGAACAGCTCTTTCTCTTTGTCTTCTGGCTTGGCTTCTTGTGATCATAAACCTGAAAACAAAGACAGAGCTTGAAAGGTGATCAGTAAAACAAAATAAACTTGATCTCAAAAACTATATCAGAAACTAATGCTAACAATCCCCACACAATATGGCAACGGCGCCAATTGATAACTAAGAGTTTTGAGGCTCTTAGATGGGGGTTATCAATCCCCTTGTCAAAGTAGTATAAGGGGTATCAATCCATATGTGTGGTAGTTAGGCACTAGTTTATGTGATAGGTTCTTAAGTCAAGTGATCAAAGATGAGTTTTGGTGTGAACAAAGTAACAAGAAAGCATAAAACAAGAAACAAACAAGCTATGATTAATGAACTAAGCAAGCAAACAAAACAAGATGATGGTGATTAAGCAAATGATAAAAGCTAAACCTCTAGATGTGATCATTGATTAGGGTGCTTTAGATATTGAATCATGATGCTAAGAACATAATGCAACACTTGCTACTCTTTAGTCCAGGCTTCTTATTCAGATTAATTCATTCCCATGACAATAATCCCTTTGCAAATCACTTAATCAAGTCTAACAACCATTAGATATAATCAAGCAATCAGCAAGCATAATGCATCAAGCCTAATAAGTGACCAAACAATCTCTCAACCAAGAAGACTGAATCTTATACAGAAAGACATAACAAGCAATCACATGATCTCAAACATTTCAACTTAGAACTCTAATCTAGACTAATCCTCTCATGAAGGCATTAATCTCTACACTAATCCACTTTCAAACCAAATCATCATTTGTGAAATATGAATCAATGAGCATTAAGAAACAGTTCTAATATGTCATTCATGCATTTAACAAATCATTCCCATGATGAAAAAGGCATAAACCCTTAAGTTAGCTCTTTCAGGCATTTCATCAAACACTTTTGGTGCATGAAATGCCTATGAACCCAGATTTCACTTTCCCAAGGAAATCTGGCATTAGGAGCAGCTAACTAAGGAAATGAAATGAGAATCTAAACCCTAAACATCACCAATCAAACATCTAAGCACCCTAATCTACACACCTAGAAGTTTAAAAGATGACTACTCACTAATCATGAAGAACACATCTAATCTTTTGCAAGAGATGATGTTAATCATGATTAGAAGCAGAAATGAGATGATGAGATGATAAGAAACAGACTTGGAATGATCAAATCCCTTCAGATATCTCTTAATCAAAAACGTTTTTTTACACTAAAAAGGAAAGAAAACTAGAGAGAAACTAAGAGAGAAGATGATCCTAGGGTTTTTCTCCCAAAAAACTATATATACTAAGTGCTAATGGACCGGGTCAGCCCAGGACAAACTGGGTACTGACCCGGCTCAGTTGGGTCAAGTGGAAATCCTGCGGGTCAGTCCAGTATGTCCCAGGTCGCACACCTAAGTCGCAGTAGATGAAGACTTGTCTTGTGAAGCCGCACGCCTAAGTAGGAGTGTTTTGCGAGTGTTGCTGCGGCTTGGTCTCCTTCCTCTCCAACTCGCAGGGCTAAGGCGGTTTCTGGGGAATGTACAAACTGTGCGGGTTGGTCTCTATTGCACCTAGGTCGCAGGCTCAAGTCGGAGTGATTTGCGAGTGATCGTGCGGGTTAACCAAGTCGCAAGACCATCTCGCAGCATCCAGAGCAGCTTAGACCACTTCGCATTCCGGAGAGTGTAACTCCTATGAGACTTGTCCGAATTGAATGATTTCGGTTGCAGAAGACAGAGGACTCATTTATCTCCAACTTTGGTGAAGAAAGCTTCGGTGCTTGGGAAGTGTAAGGCTTCCTGGAGGGCACATCTTTGCAGTGCATGTACACGACCAGAGAGAGGCGTCTAGACATGTGTCCATTCCGGAGACTGTATCTTTCTGCTCATAGATCCGAATTGAATGCTCTTGGACGTTCTGGAAAGAAGACTCAAATGGCTATGGTTCTCATGAAGGACCCGGAAACTAAATCGGCCTGGAAGTGCACCGTCCTTCGCATCCTTTAGAACTGATCTGCTCGGTCCGGAATACCTGCGAGACTGGGGTTCCTTCCGACAAGCTTATCTCTCTGCTCACGCGTCCGAATTCCACGATTCCACTTGCTAAGAGACCGTGATGCAATGCTCTCCAACTTCTATGAAGCACCCGCCGTCTGAATCGGACCGGAAGGCTCCCCGGACAGGAGATCATTCAGGGGTATCGGATTGCTCCGGAATGAGTGCGAGACCTGTTCGTCTTCCGATTACCATATCTTTCAGTTCCGTGGTCCAAATGCCTTGATTCCAACTGTTATGAACTCTTGACTCAATTATCTCCAACCTTTATGAAGACTCCGATAGCTGAATCTGACCGGAAGGTTCCCCGGACGGGCGATTTCGGAAACGTGTCTGCACCCGGAGATTTTGGCCGAGAGACTTGACCGCGGTACGTGTTTTTGGCCGAGAAAGCTACCCGCGGAAAGGATTTTGGCCGAGAATCTTCGGCCATCAGTATATCATTTTGCCGAGAAACCCAAAATTGCTCCTTTTCACCATTTTTGATCATTTCAACTCCATTTCTTCATCTGAATCACATCCTCCACTCCAAATAAACTCCAAAAGCACCTGTTTAACACTCCAAAACATGCAAAACTCTCTTGGACCTAATGCAATCTCCTAAGTCCTAAAACAATGCTTAAACACCTAAAATGCATGCAAATGAGACATGATTTGGACTAGAATATGTACATTAAATGATGCAATTTATGAATATATCATCAACCTCTTTCTCTCATTTGCTCTTTTTGCTTGAGGACAAGCAAAGGACAAGTGTGGGGGAGTTGATATGTTCATAATTTGCATCATTTAGGTTGCATAATTCATTCCAAATCATGTTTTATTTCATGCATTTTAGGTCCTTAGGGTTTGTTTTAGAACTTAGGAGATGCATTAGGTCCCAATGAGTCTTTGCATGTTTTGAGTGTTTATCAGGTGTATTTGGAGCTATTTGGAACTGGAAAGATGAATCCAGGAAGTGGAATGGTGGTCAAGGCTTGAAAATGGTGAAATTGGGTCGTTGGAGGTTATCGACCATTCTCGCGCACCAGGAAGGTTTTTCTCGGCCAAAACGCGTACCGCGGGTGGATTTTATCGGCCATTCTCACGTACCGCGAGTGGATTGTATCGGCCAAAATCTCCGGGTGCAGACACGTTTCCGAAATCGCCTGTCCGGGGAACCTTCCGGTTCGATTCAGTTGGCGGGTGCTTCATCAAAGTTGGATAAGATTGAATCACGGTTCCATAGCAAGTGGAATCATGGAATTCAGACGCGTGAGCAGAAAGTTAAGCTCGTCGGAAAAAACCCCTGTCTCGCTGCTGTTTTGGACCAAGCCGATGAGCTCTGAAGAATGCGAAGGACGGTGCACGTCCAGGACGATTCAGTTTTCGGGGCCTTCATGAGAATCAGAGACATTTGAGTTCTCTTTCCAGAACGTCCGAGATCATTCAATTCGGAAATATGAGCAGGAAGACACGGTCTCCGGAATGGACACATGTCTAAACACCTCTCTCTGATCGTGTAAATGCACTGCGAAGATGAGCCCTCCAGGAAGCCTTCCACTTCCCAAGCACCGAAGCTTCTTTCACCAAAGTTGGAGATATATGAGTCCTATGTCCTCTGCAACCGGAATCACTCAATTCGGACAAGTATCGTAGAAGTTACACTCTCCGGAATGCGAAGTGGTCCAAACAGCCCTGAATGATGCGAGCTAAGTGAAACATGCCGCGATGGAATGCCACGGTTTAGGACTTGACCGTGGCAACTTTTACACACCTTCGGCGTTTGACACGATCTTCATGCCACGGTCTACACTTGACCGTGGCAAAGAAACATTTGGCTGGGAAGGACGTTACAAGCATTCGGCACTTGACACGGTTTGAATGCCACGGTCTAGGACTTGACCGTGGCAACTTTTACACACCTTCGGCGATTGACGCGGTCTGAATGCCACGGTCTAGGGCTTGACCGTGGCAACTTTTACACACCTTTGGCGTTTGACACGACCACTTGCCACGGGTTTTGAACGAGACTTGCTAGACTGTGGCACCAAGATTTAGCCAAGAACACGCGAACAAGACTTTGACACGGTCAAGTTGCCACGGCCTGACCAATAACATGCTGGACCGTGGCAAACTCATCTTTACCCACCAAGACCGGGTCAGTACCCGGTTTGTTCCGGGTTGACCCGGTTCGCCCAAGACATCTATATATAGTTTTTAGACCTAATTTGGAGAGAATCTTTGATCCATTTTTAGTCTCTTTTCCCTTTTTGTGAAAGACCACTTGTTACACTTTGCTTTTGAGCTTAATATCGATTTGAAGAGTTTTTTTCATCTTGTTTTATCATTTCTTATCATCAAATCATACTTCTAATCATGATTAACAACACATCTTGCAAAGGATCTAGTGTGTTGATCATGATTAGTGAGTAATCTCATATTAAGGTCTTAGATATGTAGATTAGGGTGCTTAAGTGGTAGATTAGTGAGTTTAGGGGTTAGATCATGCATATTCCATTCTCTACAACCTGTTCTCTATGCTAGATCCATACAAATCATATGTGGTCTAGATTCTGGGCATTTCATGCACCAAAAGTGTTTAATGAAATGCCTGAACCAAGGTTGTTAAAGGTTTAAGTGTTATTCATCATGGGAATGATTGTCTATATGCTTAAATGACAGATTAAACTGATTCTTAATGCTTGTTAACTCATGTTTCACTGATGACGATTGGGTTAGAAACTGTTTTAGCATAGGAGTTAATACCTTCATGAGAGGATTAACTTAATTAAAGATGTTTATGTTGAATGGTTTGCTTGATCATATGATTCATTAGCTCATTAGTTTATCACTGAAGGCACCCTAATCCACTATCATGTCTAAGACCTTTCTCATCATCATTCATACATTCTCATCATTTGTCATTGTTTAGTTCTTGTTTAATCATTTCATTAGTCTTTAATCCTGTTTAAGTCTGTAGTTGTCTTTAGATAATCAAAACCACTCTTGTTTGCTTGAATTAAGAACCTGATCACATAGTTTAGTGTCTAACACCACATCTGGATTGATAAACCTCTTGTACTACAAGACAGGGGATTGATAACCTCTATAAAGAGCCTTGAAAACTCTTAGTTATCAGAATCATAGAAATTTTTCTTCTAACTTACTTTTAATGCATGGGAGTAGCGTCTGAACTATAATCTGATTTAAGTTTGTAGTGTTGCGAAAGTTTTCATTAGGGGCCAGATCTAGTTTAAGAAGAGCAATTATGCCATAGGAGTGAGTTGTGAATGTAGATGATTCTATTGCAAGATTGCATACATCTGTGGCCGGGGCCAGAGACGAAAGCTACTGGTTAGGGTCTTGGATGACGGTTGGTTATGATCACAACTGTGATGTAGTAATACCGTTGTGCTCGAGTTCTGAACGTTTTAGCTAGGATCTTTTATATTACTTTTTACGATGTTTTGAATCATTCATACCCTAGAGATATTTTTCCTGAAAGCCTAGCGTCTTGTTTTATAAGTTTTTACCAATTTTTATAAGAATGAATACAAGCTGTGACTAATACCCGAGGCATAAAAGAAGCATTTTCTACAGGATCCCGAAACCACCAGCCACCCCGACGTAATTCATAATAAGCCCACCAAATTCCTGGCAAGATGCCTATTTTTACATTAAGTCTTTAGATTAGGTCATTTTTAGTTGTTATCGTTTCTTCCTTTTCCTATTTAGTTTAAGATTTACGTTTTTAGTGAACCCAAAACTCCCTTTAAATATCGTATTAGTTCTAGACTTCCTTGCTTTAATCTCTTTTAAAGGTTTTTGCAGAAAACATCTACTTTCCCTGTAGATTTGATCCCTAAGTACTACAATCGATTAACTGTGCACTTGCAGCTTTAATCGATTCTATTAGGGTAAAACTTGCTGCCCACACCACACACACATCACTTCTCCTATAGCGATTTTGCTCATTCGATTCTAGATCTGGATGAATAATACATCAGTCATGGCTTCTTGCATCCTAAGATTAGATGCTAGGTGATCAATCAAGAATACATGTATTAATAATATAATGCATGAAAGAATTATTTAAAAAATGAAATCTTTAGTCTAAAAACCTTGATATTGTTCGACCATGAAAGACCTTTTGATACCCAACAAGGAAACTACTCAGACATAGCTGAGCTTAACATCATCATTGGTTTAAATGAAAAACAGTATAAGTAGAAAGAAAAAGGACGAAGAAAAGCTTCTCTTCTTGAATAACAAGTTGGCGAGAAAGCTCTCTACAAAGGCAGAAAAGTAAAAGCTAAAACCTAAAAAAAGTGTTCTCTATTCTAAAGCATGAAAAGAGACACCTAAGAAAAGACCTAATGACATGTACTTATAATATTTCTTCTGTTAGGAGCGTCTAGGTTTTACAGAATAAGTGAAGGAAAGAACTTGGACTTGAAATAAGCTTGGAATCACATTACTGGCAAGCAAACAGAGTCCTCAAAGAGCAAAGACAAGGGCACGAATGTTGTGGAAATTATTGAGATTTTTGACATTATTTGGATAAGGATACAAGTATTTATTGGTGGATCATTGGTTTTAAAACTGAAAAAAATCTGTCTAGGGGAGTCATGAGGAGAACCTGAAGAAAGGAGATCAGAAATCTTAAAGCAAGAGGAATGTGACTAGAAACTATGGATATCAACAGTTCCATCCTCTCTTGCTGTTTTACACAATGTCTTGTCTCTCCAGAAAAAGGTAACCCTAAACACTAAGAACCTCACCCCTAGAAAGCTATTTTTGAATACCTAGCCTTGATGATTTACTAAAGTCCATTTGATGAGAACCACTTGAACCTTTGAATGTATATTAAGAGCTAGTTGACTGGAAGATAGGTTTAAGTGTTTAGATTTTCGCATGACGGATCAATGGACTAGTTATGCTTATATTTTGGTTAGAGTTTTCTAGACTATACCTGACTTGAGCATAATGATTGATTTTAGTGTAGAAGCATGGTCACTGAGATACTGTTTAGTTCCTGCGTATTTCAAACCTCTTTTCTAACTTCAGTTTTTGTTGAGGGGCAAACAAAGGTCTAAGTCAAGGAGAGTTGATAACACCTTATTTTGACCATGTTTATAGATCAGTTTCAATGTTTTATGTAGGTGTTTTCACTCAGTATTAAAGGTTTTTAAGTGATTTCCATGTTTTATAATCTCAAAAGAGTTTTCAGGATATTTTGAACAAAGGGATGCACTTGGGAGCAAAAAGCACAACTTTGGATAAATTCAGACCGTCGGACGTCTGATCATCCCCAAATTTTGACACAAGATAGAGGAGACAACCGGCTTTCTAATTTAAGTTTAATCACAGAAATCCAACGGTTAGATCTCCAGATATGGTCGATGCACTGAAGGTGAATCAACACAGTCGGAAGCTCACCTGCGGCCAAAACATCATCATCAGCCCAGGGTGCGAAATTTTGACCGCGGGAAGCTCATTTCTGACCCTCAGTAGCCCATTTTAAAACCCAAGTCACTCCCGTCATTATTCCTGCAAGCCCTAGGCGTTCCTGAGAACTCAAGACACTCTATAAACCCCTTTTAAGTCATTTAGAAGGGTGTGCCGCATTTTCATCAGGAACCCTAGAGAGAGAGAGACTCGCCGTGAAGAGGAGCCACCGAGAGTGGCACCATCGGCTCTCCTACTTCACTCTGTTTTTCGTTTCTAACCTTTTTCTATTTCAATTCTCTGCAATTCTAAACACTTTTGTAAGTGATGTTGAATCCAACTATGTCTGAGTTATTTCCCAGTTGGGTTTTAAGGGATTTTTCAAAGGGAATTTCATGTCTTGATCATATGCTTTGTTCGATTTAGAGTTATTAATCTTCTAGGATTCCTTCGTTCATTCTTGTTCCCTGTGCTATTTCTGTTGCTAACCGCTTAGAAATTGATCTCCGTAATTGGAGCCACGAGAGTGTTGTATCGAATTACCAGACCTAGAAGTGATCGAGCGAAATCGATATACGAGACCAAAGCTACCTATAGAGAATTGCGAGCGTGGACGTGGACATTCACGACATAATCTCATTCGCGGCATGAGAGCGAGAGTTAATTGCTGTGTTGAGTGATTTGTTGATTAGGGTGGCCAGAGTTGGCTAATCATACTTGCGCCTATTCGAGCTCGGGATCCTCACTAGATGATTAATTTTATCAATTTGTTTTTCTTTTGATCAATTCATGAACCCCTGCGAAAACCCTTTAGACCCAGCACTTAGTCCTTATTGTTTTACAGCCTTTTCATTTTATTTGCATTTAGATTTAGTGATACCAAAACCAAAACCCACATTTTGCTTGTTTTACTAGTCTTAAGTTTTGATTGATTCGTACTGAAAGCTCAAAATCTCTGTAGTTCGACCCCTAAGTACTACAACGCACATCTCTGTACTTTCAGATATTTAGGGTTGCAAATTTAAAACGGGAAGCTAGAAGTAACCCTTGATTCTCTTAGTATCAATACGCCAGCAATGAGTTCAAAGCCTTCACAGCTAAGCATGGGATCGTGCACCAGACATCTTGTCCCTTTACTCCCAGACAACCATGATGTTCCACAAAACAAAACACTTCTGGGGTGATGCAGTTTCAACCGCCTGCTATCTAATCAACCGACTTCCAACCAAATATCTTACTTTTGATTGAACCGTTGGATTGTCCTCATGTCAAGTGTGCAGGAGAGTTAGCTGATCCATCTTTGAGGTCTCCAAATTTGAGCTGGAACAGACGGTGAGAACGGGGTGAACTTCTAACGGTTTAACTTTGAGCTGAAAAACTGGTTTCTATCCATTTTGCAAAGGTTTTTTCTAAATTTCCTGAAAGGAGCCTTGAGACTACAAATGCTCAAAAACCATAATAAAAACACTTAAAGGAAATAAAAATATTAGAAAAACTTTTAAAAACGATCCTTAAAAGTGGCCAACCGGTGTTATCAATTTACTAAACCAAATTTTAGATATTATCTCAAATATTTACAAATATTTTTTTATAAGATTTATGTATAATTTTTACTAATGCCATCCAGTTTTTATAAGTGACTAAGATATAAAAACTAATTAAACAGATTCATAACTTCATTAGTTGTAATAATTATTTTTATCATTATTTTACTCTCAATAAAGAAAATAATAATATCTATAAGAAAGGAGAAAAATCTTTGTACCCCTCCATTACTATATAACACAACTCATCCATGAATTTAGTTACAACTAACACAAAACAAACAAACAGACAAAAAAAAAGAGAAAACTTTTCTAAAAAAAGTCCATCATAACGAAGAAGAGGTGAAACTTGCTTTCATTGAAAATAACTCATTGAGGAAAACAACCTTTCAAAAAGAAAGAAAGATTTTTTGAAGAAAGTCAAGGAGTTCTCGACTCTCTGTGGTATTACTGCCTATGCAATCATCTACAATCCCTATAACTCCAATCAAGATGTGTGGCCATCGACGTCTGGTATGCAAAGGATAGTTTTGGATTTTCAGACGTTGCCGGAGATGGACCGACACAAAAAATGGTGGACCAAGAGACCTTTCTCAGACAGAGGATCACATGTCCGAGAATCTGAGGAGACAGGAGAAGGATAACAGGGAGCAAGCGATGATTGAAGTCTTGTTCCAATGTTGGTTTTATTACCATTGTGGTCTTATTTTATTATCTGAATGATTATGATTTTCATTTTATGGATTTGTGATATATGTCATTTTTATTTAATAATATATGATTTCGTTAGAGTTCCGAGAATAGACGTTCAGATTCTGATAAGTATGAAAACAATATTCTTAAGTGCATTTTCACTTTAGTTAATAGTTTAAAGTTTACCCACGATATTAGAGTTATAATCTAAGGTGATGGTGACTACCTAATATATTACCAAATTTGGTACTGAGTTTTACATAATTTTCAAAATGAGCTTTCTAATCAAATGTCTAATTTATCTGTTAGCCAAAAATATTAAAAATGTTTTTAAGGCAGGTGATCATCATTTAGTTGTACGTAATTTATCGAATATATGAATTTTTATATATTTAAAATATTTTTATAATCTATGTGAAATGTAGATTAGGGTTTAATCTTTTTTGAATAGCTCCTTAACAGCATACATTTAGCTGTATCTTCTTTGGGAAAACTCTAAAATCCAATAGGATCACTTGGGACATCACGAAAACCATTACAAGGGCTGGTTGTTTCCAATCATATTTGGCTACGGGTGGATCAGCATGACTTCATGAGATATTATATCGGGAAACATGTAGCACAAGATATCTAAGATTGAGAAACTCGGAAGAGGAAGCATGTTGGAATTATTGGAGACTGATACTTTATTTATATGGTTGCTTGTTCCTCTGTTTTTGCTTTGATTAATTTTGAAAAACTCTTTGTTCTTTGTTCCTCTGTTTTTGCAGGAGATGAGAAACTCTTTGTTCTTTGGTTTTTGATTAATTTTGAAAAACAAAATCTATATGAAATTTCTTGAAACATTTTTTTCTTAACAAAAAAATATCTTGTAAAACAAATTGAGTATCATATAAAATTTGGGATATTTTTTTTTTCATTTTTCATCGATTTTATTCTATGCTACTATCTTTCTTTTTAGATGTAAGAAGAGATTGTTTATCTCCTAGTTCAGGAAATAATATAATTTTTGTCAATTTCGTTACTTCATATATGTATTATAGTTCTCTAGATGGATGAAGTAAATGAAGATTCATAGTATTTCTCAACTCTCTAGCGGAGCAACATGCAAGCCATTAATTTTCACAAAAATATCAATGTGTACAAGTTATATATATATATGTATCAGTTAATGTTGAGTATGCTTATTGTGTGAGCCAAAACTCGCACAACCAAAAATTTGTAAGGAAAAACTAAGGGATCCGAAATTTCTAGGGTAATCGCAAGAACAATATGATCGGAAGAGGGTTTTTATTGCTGTGAAAGTGTTTTGTCTTTATTGCTTAGGGTTGCAAAAGTTACATAATGAATCATAGAGATCTCCTATTTATACTAACTTCTTAAACCGCTTAGCCGAGAATCTCGGGAGAGATTTTAGGAATGTTTCCTTATCGCTTTGTGCGGCCACCGTCATAGTACTTCGCTTAGGGCTTCTGTGGGCTTTCGTCTTCCAAAGCCTTGGTTTGGTCCATCTTGGAAACCCGGCTCGGCCCAACACAAAGGGAAGCGATTCGGCCCATGCTTCCTCTCGCGCTGCTAGGCCCGCTCTCCGTTCTTCTCACAGCTCGGCCCATCTATCCTTCTCTACAGCTCGGCCCACTTGCTATTCGAGTTAAGACGCGACTTGGCCTAACTCACCGAGGCGCGGCTCGGCCCAGTCCTGTTGAAGTGCGGCTCGGCCCATACCTCACGATACAGCTCGGCCCAGTGGCTCCCTAACAAGGCTCGGCCCAGTCCATCTGTGATGCAGCTCAGCTCGGCCCGTATCCTCTCTTGCGTAGCTCGGTACGATTACCCCTCTGCAGGGCTCGTCCCAATTACTCATCTCCCTTATGGATTCGGCCCCTTCGTTTGTCTTTTACTGCAGCTCGGTTTTCTCAGGTACTTAGTCATTTTTGAGATGGTTAAAATGCTTGGGGTGAAACCGACCCCAACAGTTAGCCCCCCAGCTCGTCAGTTTCGGAGACGGGAGTGACGAGGTTCATCATTCTATATCACAGACTTAACCATCGTGCCGAGGAAAAAGGGAGAGGAGATGCTCTTCGGAGACTTTTTACGTGTTGCTTTCACCGAGGTGTGCCACGAAGAGTAATAGCGAGGCGCTTGCTTGATGATGCTGAGCCGATTAGTCAGCGAGGCGAGGCGTTTTTTTCAGAAATGATGCCAAGCCGATTAAACGATGAGGCGTTTTGCAAATATGATGCCGAGCCGAATAAACGGCGAGGCGTTTTGTAAAAGTTATGCCGAGCCATTTTATTAACGACGAGGCGTTTCAAGAGAAAGTTAATGCCGAGCCGTTTTGTTAACGACGAGGCGTTTCAAGAGAAAGTTAATGCCGAGCCGTTTTGTTAATGACGAGGCGTTTCAAGAGAAAGTTAATGCCGAGCCGTTTTGTTAACGACGAGGCGTTTACTGTGGCGAGATATCGGCTGAAAGCTCAGGTATCCCAACCGTTGGTCTTCCGAAAGAATTTTCCTGATTTATTGGCACATGTAACCGACGCAGTTGGAGCTAGTTAATACGCCGCGGATCCCACGCGCTGTTGGACGGTTTCCCGAGGTTCACACGGAACTCATGCGCTTCGGTTTTCCTATAAATAGGTGAGCTCCTTTGTTCCTTCTCATAATCTTCAGATAAAGGTAGCTCTCCCTTCTCTCTTCTTTCTCTCTCTAGTTTATTTATTTTCCGGCTAGGGTTCCGAGGTCTCCGCCGCTCCAGATCTCTTTCCGACGGAAGTCCGCCGCGTAATATTGTAATTCCCGTATAAGCTGTAAATCATGTCGAACTGTTCCGATGATTCGCTGGATTCGCTTTTTAATTATGAGCCGAGCCGTGCAGACGCCGAGGCGAGGGGTGTATCAGGATCCTCCGAGGCGTCTGTCTTGCCGAGCCCTTCCCACCATTCGTCCGAAAGCAACGAGGCGTCGAATCGTTCGAATCCGTCAGGCGCTTGCTCCACAGATGACGAGCCGTCGGTTTCGACGAGCCGCCCTCAGGGTCCCGCTCTAGACGAAGATGTTAATCATGCCACAGTGAAACCCGAGGACGAAGCTTTTCCCTTTGATCTGCTCGAGGCGAAGCGTGAACTAGAACGTCTCATGGCGTCCTGAGGCGCTTCTTCATCTAGGCGAGGGAAAAGAGTGAAAAGACAAAAACCTGACCCGCCCGGCTCTACGCTCTCCTCCCCTGACTCACTCGAGGCGCTGAGATGTCGCTTCGGGATATCCGGTAGAATTTGTCCTTCCAGAGAAGGATGACTGAGCCGACAAACCACCTGAGAATCACTTTACTCTGTATGAGGCGTTCTTTGAGCTTTGTTTTCTTTGGTTCCCGATCCCCGGAGTAATTCTTGAGTATATCTGGAAACATGGGATCTCAATCGGGCAGATCATGCCGAGGGGTCTGCGGCACATGATCGGCATTTTGGTTCGGAGTTTTGAATGCGGGGTCGATATTGAACTAATCACCTGCTGAACTTGCTGGAAATCAGGAAAGCCCCGAAGGGAGATAGATTCTACATTTCCAACAAGTCCAACCGCTGAATTATAGGTGGCTTTCCAAGCAAGGATCAGTTCTGGACCAAGCGCTTTTTCTATGTCTTGGTGAACGAGGCGTCAGTTGGCGAAGACTACGTTCACAAAACCAAAACCGCTTGGGGACCACTTGGTAGCCGATCCGAAGCTTTGTCTCGGCTCGGAACTATTTGTTGTATAAACTTTTCTTACGAGCTGATTGTTCCTGAGTTGTTTTTGCAGTTCGGAGAATTCTTCCCCTGATTCCCGACGACCTCTTTGTTGTTCGAGATTCTCTTGTGGCTCGGAGAGTTAATTGGAGGAAGCATTTTTCATTGGAGAGAGTGGAAAGAGCACGAGCCATTCTTGCCGGAGTTCCTGTCAGCTCTTCTTCCTCAAATTCTTCGCTAGACACAAGTCCAAAGATGACTCTGCGGCGCGGAGTAAAACTCCTTCGAACTCGGCTATCCTGGCTCTTCCGAAGTCATCAAGGCCCCCGACTTCGGTTGTACAAAAGCACGACTCTGGCCGAAAACGTTCGGCCGCTGACAAGGGGAAGGGCGTGGCTATCCAAAAGGACGAGCCGGCCAAGAAGAGGCGCAAGCAGACTCCCGGTGATCCAGCTGCACGCAAGCTGGTCGTCGATGACCCCGACGCCTTGGCAGTAATATTTGCGCGTGTTAATAATGCGTCTTCCTCCTCCTGAGAAGCTGAGGAGACCGAGGTCGTACGGCGCGATGGCACAGCGCGGTACCAAGGTATATTCCGTTCGCTCTACTTATTTTATCGATTTCTCACTAAGTGTTTAACGCGCATTATTCCTTGCAGTTTGTAGCGGCCATCAAAGGCCGACCTGTGTAAGGTTGAACGTCGGCTGGACAAGGCTCGGAACGAGACCGCGGCGGCAAAGGGGAAGCTGGACAAGGCGATGACCAGGGTGTCCAGGTTGGAAGAGAATAAGATAGTTCTCCGCACCGATATCGACAAGGTATCTGCCTCGGTCATTCGCCTCGAGGAGGCTAGGAGAGCCAAAAGCGCCGAGGTGGCGTTGCTCAAAAGGCGTATCGAGGCCAAGGACGCCTTGTTCAACGCCAAAGTCAAGCGTGCGAAAAAGGAGGCGAGGCGAGAGATGACGGCTAAGTTTCAGTAACGAGCCGCTTGAAGAGATAGCGGCCAACCTGGGCGTCGTAGATCTGACCGGATCAAATGTGGGAACGCCGGCCCTCTCGAACCTCCTTGCCGAGCGTGAAACACAGTCTGTGGCTTGATCCTCTCCACTTTCCCCTGTCTTTCGTCTCGTGTGTTTTTGTACTTAGGATTTTTGGGTGACTTTATCTGCTTCTCGAACTTTTTGTGTAACCGGTGCCTGGATGGCTTTATCCACCTGACTGTTGTTTTTACTTTTGGTTATATTCTTTTTTCCTTAGCCGTTTCTCGGATTTGATGCGTTTATCCTTGACGATCCGTGAAAATGTTTACGAAAACTGTTTGTTTGGAAAGAAATTGTCATTGATTGGCTTATCGAGCTGTGTTGAGAATGATCTTGATTGCTTCCCTAGCCGAGCTCTTTGAAATCGATAGAAATACGGGCTAAGGGGTTAGTTGTTAAGGATCCCGTTTGAGTTCTAAATCCCGAGCTGGGAGTTGAGTTGTGGAGCGTCTTTGTTTTAGGTGACGCTGAAGAGTGTTAAGCGATAATATCAAAGCAACTTTTGTTGGCAACGCCGAGCGTGTTTAACGACGAGGCGTTTTCTTCATATGGTGCCGAGCCGTGTAAACGACGAGGCGTTTTGTTTTTATTAACCAAAGATGATTCGGGGTTTGTCCATTCTGTCACTGAGAGAGGTCCTCATTGAGTTGGGCTGTTATAGATTGTTTTGAGAAAAAAGCCAAAGTGTTTATCAGGTAAGTTATGTGTTTTCTCGTTGACGAGGCGAAAGTTCAAGAGGATATAGTAGTCTCGTTGAATATGACTATAGACCGGTGTTTCCGAGAGGATGAGTGTGTTTTTCCGGGTTTTAAGAGTTTACTTCGGTTTTAGAGAAAGCGATGTAGTCTCGACTTATAATCTCGTGTGCGATAGTAAACTGTGGCGACCGATACGTTTTTGGTCTGATATTTGTATAGCGCGCTTAATTTTTATCCATAGAGGATGTAACTTGCACCCTCGTCCTAGGAAAGGTGGTAAAAGTCCGTTTAGAGAACTTTGTATTTGTTGTCCCGTTGTGGCCAGCAACGAGACGAGGCGTTTGGAGACTTACTTTGCCGATCTGAAAGTGAGGGCAAGTAAAAGGTCCGAGACGATCAAGTCATGATAACAAGTCGAAGTGATATGATCACTCGCCGAAGTGATGAGTGAAAGAATTAAAAATTCCAGGCGAATTATGAAATAAGTTGCTGATTTAACAAGAAAGAGAAACTAGCCGAAGCGATAATGAACGAACTAGAATTCCGATGTGAACGTGAAATAAGTAGATGATTTAAAACGAACTGAAAATGGGCCGAAGTGGCAATGTTCCTAAGTAGGTGAGCTAAAATTGCAGAGTTAAAAGAAGGTATGTGTATACGTACCCACTCCCCCCCCCCTTTTTAGGAGGGGACAGCTGAACCCGTCCGAGGACGGGCTGCCTACGTAGCCTTTGCAGGGATCAAGCCGTCCCGTAATTCATGTTGACCGTGCTATAGCTTTAGTGATAATACTTCTTTAGGTGCATTGCATTCCATGATCTTGGAATCGCTTCGTCAGCTAGCGTCGCGAGCTCGTAGACTCCTGGGCGAACTACTTTTGTAATCTTGTAGGGACCTTCCCAGTTTGCTCTGAGCTTTCCTGCATTCTTCTCGGCAGTGTTTTGGAAAACCTTTCGAAGGACGAGCTCTCCTTCTTTGAATCTTCGACTACGAACGTTTTTGTTGTAGTATCTCGCCGTTGCTTGTTGATAGTTCTGGATTCGGATTAAAGCCTGGTCGCGCCTTTCGTTGACTAGATCGAGCTCATCCAGCATCATTAAATGGTTCAAGCCCTCCTGTCCTGGTAGAAGTCTTCGTCGAATACCTGGGAAATCCACCTCGGGGGGAATTACGCATTCCATTCCGTACACTAAAGCGAATAGAGTTTCTCCGGTGGCTTGGCGCGGAGTCGTTCGATTCGACCAAAGGACTCCTTCGAGTTCGTCTACCCATCGTCCTTTCTTTGCGTCGAGCCTCTTTTTCAGACCGTCTAGGATCGTCTTGTTGGCTGCTTCAGCTTGTCCGTTCCCTATAGGGTATCTTGGCGTAGATTTGCTTAGACGGATTTTCCACTTCTCGCAGAAGGCTTCAAAGCGCGTTGAGATGAACTGGGATCCGTTGTCGGTGACTATCTTGTAGGGGACCCCGTGTCGGTGGAACGGGAAAAAAACCTGTTTAGTGCAGCGACCCTTCCTGTGAGCCTCTGCACTTCGCGCTTCATCCTTGGAGAGGGCATCTCGATTAATGCCTTGATCTGCTTGGGGTTTGCTTCTATGCCTCGGCAAGTTACCAGATAGCCGAGGAACTCTCCTGAGGTGACTGCAAATCTGCCCTTCGCCGGGTTTAGTTTCATGTTGTGCTTGTTCAATTGCTCGAAGCATTCCCGTAGATGCGCGACGTGGTCTTCCTCTTTGAGTGATTTGACTAACATGTCGTTGATGTATACCTCCATGGTTTCTCCGAGCTGAGCCGCGAACATTTATTGACGAGCCGTTGATATGTTGCCCCTGCGTTCTTGAGCCCGAAAGACATGACTTTAAAGCAGTATATCCCGCGATCAGTTATGAATGCCGTTTTTTCCCGATCATCAGGATGCATCAGGATCTGATTGTAGCCGGAGAACGCGTCCATAAATGTTAAAAACCTATTTCCTGCAGTGGCTTCGACGAGCCGGTCAATATGCGGCAGAGGGAAACTGTCTTTTGGGCACGCCTTGTTGAGGTCAGTGGAATCTACACAGACCCGCCACTTGCCGTTCTTTTTCTTCACAACCACCGGGTTTGCGAGCCAGTCTGGATATTTGGCCTCGGCGATTGATCCTACATTGAGTAATCTCTCCACTTCGTCGTTGACTGCTTTTGCTCGTTCGGGGCCGAGCTTTCTTCTTTTTTGCTTTATTGGTTTGAAGGTTGGGTCCACGTTCAGCTCGTGACAGGTTACGTTGATGCTTATGCCTGGCATATCTTCTGCTGTCCAGGCAAAAGTGTTGATGTTCTACTTGAGGAGGGAAAGAAGTTTGCTTCTCAGAGGCTCTTCTAGTTTTGCTACAATTTCGACGCATCGTTCTGGACGCACCTCGTCTATGCACACCAAGTCCACCGCATCACATACCGGCTCGGCGGGTGTTTCGCGGCTCTCCGCGATCTGTAATTGCTATAAGAGTTTCGAGAGCTCGTTCGCAGGCTCTCGGTCTGTCTTCATCTTCTTGCGATCTTGATATATTCATAAATTGCATCATTTAGTGTACATATTTTAGTCCAAATCATGTCTTATCTCATGCATTTTAGGTCTTGAGGCATTGTTTTAGGACTTAGGAGATTGCATTAGGTCCAAGAGAGTTTTGCATGTTTTGGAGTGTTAAACAGGTGCTTTTGGAGCCAATTTGGAGTGGAGGATGTGATTCAGATGAAGAAATGGAGTTGGAATGATCAAATATGGTGAAAAGGAGCAATTTTGGGTTTCTCGGAAAATGCTGTACTGAAGGTCGAAGATCCTCGGCCAAAATCCTTCCCGCGGGTAGCTTTCTCGGCCAAAAACACGTACCGCGGTCAAGTCTCTCGGCCAAAAATCCAGGGTGCAGATACATCTCCGAAATCGCGTCACCGGAAGATCATGCCGGCCGATTCAGCTGTCGGAGTCTTCATAAAAGTTGGAGATAACTGAGTCAAGAATTCATAACAGTTATAATCATAGCATTTGTACCACGGAGCTGAAAGATATGGTAATCGGAAGACAGACCTCTCTCGCATCCATTCCGGAGAAATCCGATACTCCTGAATGATCGCCTGTCCGGGGAACCTTCCCGTCCGATTCAGTTGTCGGGGGCTTCATCAAAGTTGGAGACGATTGGATCATCGTTCCATAGCAAGTGGAATAATGGAATTCGGACGCGTGAGCAGAAAGTTGAGCTCGTCGGAAGAAACCCTTGTCTCGCTGCCATCTTGGACCGACCCGATGAGCTCCGAAGAATGCGAAGGACGGCGCACTGCCAGGCCGATTCGGTTTACGAGTCCTTCATGAGAATCAGAGATATTTGAGTCCTCGTTCCAGAACGTCCAAGATCATTCAATTCGGATCTATGAGCAAGACGTTAACTTTTCCGGAATGGACACATGTCTAGACGCCTCTCTCTGATCGTGTAAATGCACTGCGAAGATGAGCCCTCCAGGAAGCCTTTTACTTCCCAAGCGCCGATAGTTTCTTCACCAAAGATTGAGTTGAATGAGTTATCTTTCTCATGGAACTGGTTTTAGGTCATTTGGAGTTATGAGCTGAAAGTTACACTGAACAGAAGAGAAGCTGGTCAATTCGGGTTTTAAGAGATGCGACTGTAAGCTAAGTGTTGTGTCCTACCTCGGCGTGAATACCTCGGCATGTATGCCGAGGAGGCATGTTTACGAAGCCTTGGGACTATACCTCGAGGTAGGACTTCGGTCTTTCAACACCAAGGCTCCCTTGATCACCAAAATGATCCCAAAACGACTAAGTGTTGAAGCAGACCTTGGCGTGAACCCTTGAGCATGTTATGCCGAGCTCCTATGTTACACAAACCTCGGGTACCAAGCCCCTCGGCATGTTATGCCGAGGTCCTCATCTCTCCAACCCAGATCACAAACAAACCCTCTTCACGTTTCAAAGCTTTAACCGGATCAAAGGCCAAGACTCATGCATGTTCTTCAAGTGTTCATCAAAGTTTCAACCCAGCACATGACCCCCTGGTGTATGGCCCTCGGTGTGAGACTTCTTCAGATGGCGAGGGGTGGCTCCAGCAACCCAGGAAGGGCGGGTCAGTACCCAGTTTGTCCTGGGCTGACCCGGCCCACACCCTTTTATATAAATAGTTTTTAGAGACTAAAACCCTAGTTATGCTTTACCTTATCTTCTAATCTGTTTTCTTTTTGTTTTCTCTCTGCTTCTTAGTGTAAAAACGAGTTTGATCAAGAGATATCTAGCAGGTTTAATCATCTTAAAGCTGTTTCTTATCTTCTAATCATCTCATCTCTGCTTCTAATCATGATTAACACCACCTCTTGCAAAGGAAATGGTGTGTTAATCATGATTAGTGAGTAGTTATCTTTTAAGCTTCTAGGTGTGTAGATTATGGTGCTTAGATGATCGGTTTATGATGTTTAGGTTCTAGATTCTCATCTCCTTTCCTTAGTTAGCTGCTCTTAATGCTAGATCTGTGCACATCACTCTGATCTAGACCTTAGTCGTTTCTCCACCCACAAGGTGTTTGATGAAATGTCTGAATGAGCTAAGCTAAGGGTTTATGCCTTTTTGATCATGGGAATGATTTGTTAAATGCATGAATGACATATTAGAACTGTTTCTTAATGCTCACTGATTCATATTTCACAAATGATGATTTGGTTTGAAAGTGGATTAGTGTAGAGATTAATGCCTTCATGAGAGGATTAGTCTAGATTTGAGTTCTAAGTTAATTGGTTTTGAGATCATGTGATTGCTTGTTGCTGCTTTCTGTGTAAGATTCGGTGTCTTTGAAATAGAAACCGTTTGGTCATTATTAGACTTGATACTTTATGCTTGTTGATTGCTTGATCTTGCTTAAGGTGAATTAATCTTGATTAAGTGATTTACAAAGAGATTATTGTCATGGGAATGAATTAATCTGCTTTTGAAGTCTAGACTAAAGAGTAACTTGCATTGCATTATTGTTCTTAGCATCATGAATAAATCTCTAAAGCACCCTAATCAATGATCATATCTAGAGGTTTAGCTCTTATCATTTGCTTAATCATCATCATCTTGTTTAGCTTGCTTTGTTTACATCCTTATCATTGCTTGTTTGTTTCTTGTTTATATTTTCACTTGTTACTTGTCACCAAACCTGTCTTTGATTAGCTTGACTTGAGAACTTATCATATAAACTAGTGCCTAACTACCACACATTTGGTTTGATAACCCCTTGTACTACAAGGACAGGGGTATTGATAACCTCTTTAAAGAGTGAAAACTCTTAGTTATCAATTGGCGCCGTTGCCATATTGTGTGGGGCTAGTTAGCATTAGTGTCTGATATAGTTTTTGAGATCAAGTTTAGTTTGTTTTACTGATTCCCTTTCAAGTTCTTTCTTTGTTTTCTGGTGTATGATCACAAGAGGTCAACTTAGAAGACAAAGAGAAAGAGCTGCTCATTTGGAGAGATTGGGAATGGATCAGCAAGTTGGGATTGAGCACCAGGCTCAAGAAGCTGCTCACGGTCAAGAAACTGATATTAGAGCTACTGGGAACAGAAATGAGATGCCACACGGTCAGGTCCATCACGGACCAGCTCAGGGTAATCAGAACCAAGACCGGCCTCGGGTTCATCAACAAGAACCCTTCCCAAATCCACCCAGGCATCAAGAGCCTCCACTAGTCTATGTAGGAGACAATGACCGAGCTAATACACACCAATACAGAGCCGGCATTCAAGCTCCTCCAGTTCAGAACACCAATTTTGAAGTGAAAGCCTCTATGCTCAACATGGTGCAGAACTCTAAGTTCTATGGGCTGCCAAATGAGGATCCTTTGGAGCATTTGGATCACTTTGATAGAGTTTGTGATCTCACAAAGATCAGTGGTGTCTCTGAAGACAGTTATAAGCTCAGGTTGTTCCCATTCAGTTTAGGAGACAAGGCACACCAATGGGAGAAGAACCTACCTAGCGGTTCAATACAGACTTGGGAACAATGCAAGTTAGCATTCTTATCTAAGTTCTTCTCCACTGCTAGAACCGCCAGGCTAAGGACCAAGATTTCAAGCTTCACTCAGCATTCTAATGAGACCTATGGAGAAGCTTGGGACAGGTTTAGGAGCTATACAACTCAGTGCCCACATCATGGCTTTTCAGAAGCCTCTCTCCTTAGCACTCTGTATAGAGGAGCAGTTCCCAAGATCAGAACTCAGCTGGACACAGCATCAAATGGGAATTTCTTGGCAAAAGAAATCACTGCAGCTATGGAACTTGTTGAGAACCTAGCCATGAGCCAAGACACTTATGGGGAAGACTATGACCGGTGCTATAGAGAAGAAGGTTCTAGTAAACAACAAGAGCTGGAAACGACCCTAGAGGAGTTGAAAGTTAAGTTTGCAAAGCTGGTAAAGGTCACTCAGCAACCTCTACACTATGTAGCTGAAGAGAGGAGTTGTTTTACTAATGTCAATGAACCTGGTCTTGCTCAAGAGGAGTTACACTTCATTGGGAACCAGAATAAGTTTCAAGGGTACCCTCCTCAAGGCTTTGCTCAAAAGAATCAGAACCAAGACAACTTCCAAGATCAACAATCTTATCAGCGACAAGCAGTTCAGGCACAAGGGAACAGCTTCACAAACCAAGTCAGCTTTCAGCAACAAAGGCCTCCACCTCTTGGATTCGGTCAGCCACATTTTCAGCAGGGTTCTATGCCACAGCAAGGTCCTGATATTGGTATTGTTCTCCAACTGATCTTACAAGGACAACAAAAGCTGGATTCCAAGTGTATTGACCTGACTTCTAAGATGGAGACATTAAGCTCTGAACTTATGACTCTTAGAAAGAACAAAGGCATCTGCACTTCAGAAACTCAGGTCCCTCTTGCTGGTAAAGCTGTTCAAAACCCCAAAGATTATTGCAATGCCATCTACTCAAGTGATGATCATTCAGCTGTTGTTCAAGAGATTGAATACCTTCTTTATGGTCAAGTCTCTGATGGGTCCAGTCCTAATAAAGAGGAAGAGGACGCCATTATAGAGGACTTTATGAGCTTGTTACCTGATCTCAATGAGGACATTGCAAAAGAAGGTGGAGGGGCGGCCTGCTCAGTTTGTTATTTGCAGCATTGGAATGATTTTGTTGAGCAATGGAACAATTCAGGGGATGCTGAAGCAAGGGACCAGCCGGTTGCTCAAGTACAGTCAAGGGATGATGTCTCCAGCCTAGATTCACCAAAGATGAAGCCTACATCACTCCCAAAGCTGGGTAATCCAGGGAAATTTACAATCTCTTGCACTCTTGGGAAGTTCAGAGTTGGGAATGCCTTGTGTGATTCAGGCTCAAGTGTAAATGTGATGTCTCTTAGCATGATGGAGAGACTTGGGATCAAGAACTTAAAGGAATATCCTTCTTCCATCACTTTTGGCGAATCTTACTCAAAGAAACATCATGGGCTGATAGAGAACTATCCTTTGAAGGTTGGTGAGTGCATAGTTCCAACTGATTTCATAGTCATGAAGATGAAAAAGACAAAGGAACTTCCACTTTTGCTTGGAACTTCATTCCTTAACACAACTGGTGCAAGGATTGACTTTGATACTCAAAGAGTGGTGCTTACAAAGGTAGATAAGGACGTTTCTTACCCTGTCAAGCCTCCCTTAGCCGAATTTTGTGGATCAGCTGCTCAAGAGAATAGAAGAGCCCAAGGTGCTTGAGATGCAATATGTGGGAAGTGTTGGAGTTTTAGGAGAATCTAAATCCCTTTCAGCTGTGGAGAAAGGAGAACAAGCCCACATCAACTATGGTCATAAGGATGAGAATACAGAGCCTTTGATCAGATTAGAAGACATCTTCCTCACATGGTCTCCTACACTTAGTGAGCTAGAGATGCTCAACAGCAAAGGTGAAAGATCTGATTCAAAATAAAAGAACCTTGAACCTGAATTTTCCTCACAAGACTTTACTCTCACCCCTTGGACATGTGAGGACGGAGCTGTAAAGTATCAAGTTGGATTGCAATGGGAAATCAGAGTTATTTGCAGAGCTCAGAACCGGTCTCACAAAGGCACTCATTGACAAGGATTCTGATGGTATTCAAGAACTGATGCAAAAAGGTCTCAAGTTTGAGTCAAAGGGAAATGGGTCTGATGGTTCTCAAAGGGAGCAGAGCTCAGCTTTCATGCTTCAGATAATTGACATGTTCAAGAGCATTAGTGCTCCTTCTCACCCAACCTAAGAATGGTTTTGTAAAGTCAAACTTAGTGACTTTAAACAAAGTGCTCTTGGGAGACACCCCAAGCTTATCCTTGTATATAGTCTTTTTAATCTTTTCTTTAGTATTTTCAGAACGTTTTGATGGGTTTACTAAGTGATCTCAGGCTCTAGAAAGTGTTCTTGCTCGATGGTTTAAAGGAACAAGTGCAGAAAGGAGCTTAAAGGTGGCAGCCTAATGATTTAAAGGAGCAGTGAACTTGAGACCTAAGCCAAGCACCTCGTGATGATCATTACCGAGGTCTCAACTTTGCTCTCCCAGGGACCAAGTGCCGAGTGCTGCCTCGGGAGAGTCCAAGCCGCGGTGTACTTCAGTCCAATACCGAGGTGCCCTTGCAACAAGCCCAGAAAACAGGCACCCTCGGCATCACTACCTTGGCGTGGCTAGGCAGAGGGGTCCCCACATGAGCATGAACAAAGAGGGACACTTGAGAGACTTGAGTCCAAGCAGAGGGTTCAAAGCACCAGCATCCTCCTCCATGTCCAATGCCTCCATTCCATCATGAACAAGTCTGGTAACTCTCCATACTCATTGTACATATACATCTAGTTCTTAATTTTTCATTTTGCATTTTTCTTGCTTTTGCCTTTCACTTCTCTCTTATGCTTTTATAACACAGAGGACTGTGTTATTTAAGTGTGGGGGAGGAGTTTAGTGTTTACTAATCATGTTTTCTTTGATCTTATTTTCCACTTTGAGTCTTGAGTCTCATGTAGTTGCATCTAATCAGAAAATTTTCACAAAAAAATGTTCATTCTAGTTGCATTCACATTCTTTAGGATCGAGTCTAGTTGCATCATATAGGTTGCATCTTGCTGGGAGTAATGATAGGTTTTCTAGAGAGTACATCACTTTGAGAACTTGAACTGAATATGCTTGTGAATCTTTTTCTGTGCTTGCAAAGTCTGAAACGATTTGAATCTGAGAAGCAAGTTTGAATTGAACTCAACTCTAATTAAGTGAGAACCTTGAACTTGACTTGAAAATATCTTGTGATGCATTGTTTGAATAAGCTTGTGGATACCGACATACATACTTGAGCTAGAACCATTGTTTTTACCGCCCTTTTTCCTTAGCTCAAGTAGCTGAATCCACATCATGGATCAGTTCCCTCACCTTGAACCCATCCTTATTTCAAGCCAATGTTTGTGTGTGAATTGAAAGGCCACCTTGGATCAAACTTAGCAGAAAGTGTTAGGTTTAGAGCGACAAGGGCAGGTCTCATTGAGTGCTGAGTTCCAACATCAAGGAACTGAGAGTGTTGGCGAGGAATAAGTGTGGGGGAAACGATTTGTTGGTGAGTGGAAAAAGGTGAGATAAGTGGAAAAGAGAAAGTGGAAAACTAGGGGATAGAAAAGAAAAGAAATCAGTCTTGGAGTTTTGAGTTAAAGAAAGTGAGCTCTGGTGTCATGAAAAGAAAGAGTTTAGCCTCTAAGTAAAAGAAAAAAAAAGAAAAGAAGCCAAAGAGCTCAAATGTTTTGAAAAGAAAGAAAAAGAGGCTAGAGGTTGCAAAAGAAAAAGATCTGTGTAAAGTTTGAACTCCAAGACTTGAGAGTGAAAAATGAAAAGTAAGTCCCCTAGTGAAGAGGAAAATGAGTGTGAAAAGTTAGGTTCTTGAGAGAGTGAGCAAGTGAGAAAGCTTTGAGTAGAGTGTGGGGTGTGATGAGTTTTTGCCCTTGTATGCATAGGTTGCTTTTTACCTTTAGCATTCTGCCAAAGTTTGGTCATTCATATAGAGATCCTTTTGCTGCATTAAACCCGCTTGAACACTGATGAGATCATTTTAATCTCATAGCCTCTCCCTAGCCAAGCCAGCTTGTTTAAACATTGCATCATTTGATTCACTTGATAAAAGCTTAATGAATGTGAAAGAGTTGAGAGAGAGGAGAACTTGTGGAGATTTCTTGTTGAGTTGATATATATCTGAGTATGGCTTTGCATTGCATAATTGAGCATGAACTTGAATTCTCATTGTGATCACTTCTCTCTAAAAAGAAATATGAACTCCAATGCATTCAACCTCTCTCTCTCATTTGTTCTTTTTGCTTGAGGACAAGCAAAGGATAAGTGTGGGGGAGTTGATATATTCATAAATTGCATCATTTAGTGTACATATTTTAGTCCAAATCATGTCTTATCTCATGCATTTTAGGTCTTTAGGCATTGTTTTAGGACTTAGGAGATTGCATTAGGTCCAAGAGAGTTTTGCATGTTTTGGAGTGTTAAACAGGTGCTTTTGGAGCCAATTTGGAGTGGAGGATGTGATTCAGATGAAGAAATGGAGTTGGAATGATCAAATATGGTGAAAAGGAGCAATTTTGGGTTTCTCGGCAAAATGCTGTACTGAAGGTCGAAGTTCCTCGGCCAAAATCCTTCCCGCGGGTAGCTTTCTCGGCCAAAAACACGTACCGCGGTCAAGTCTCTCGGCCAAAAATTCCGGGTGCAGATACATCTCCGAAATCGCGTCACCGGAAGATCATGCCGGCCGATTCAGCTGTCGGAGTCTTCATAAAAGTTGGAGATAACTGAGTCAAGAATTCATAACAGTTATAATCATAGCATTTGTACCACGGAGCTGAAAGATATGGTAATCGGAAGACAGACCTCTCTCGCATCCATTCCGGAGAAATCCGATACTCCTGAATGATCGCCTGTCCGGGGAACCTTCCCGTCCGATTCAGTTGTCGGGGGCTTCATCAAAGTTGGAGACAATTGGATCATCGTTCCATAGCAAGTGGAATAATGGAATTCGGACGCGTGAGCAGAAAGTTGAGCTCGTCGGAAGAAACCCTTGTCTCACTGCCATCTTGGACCGACCCGATGAGCTCCGAAGAATGCGAAGGACGGCGCACTGCCAGGCCAATTCGGTTTACGAGGCCTTCATGAGAATCAGCGATATTTGAGTCCTCGTTCCAGAACGTCCAAGATCATTCAATTCGGATCTATGAGGAAGAAGTTAACGTTTCCGGAATGGACACATGTCTAGACGCCTCTCTCTGATCGTGTAAATGCACTGCGAAGATGAGCCCTCCAGGAAGCCTTCCACTTCCCAAGCGCCGATAGTTTCTTCACCAACGATTGAGTTGAATGAGTTATCTTTCTCATGGAACTGGTTTTAGGTCATTTGGAGTTATGAGCTGAAATTTACACTGAACAGAAGAGAAGCTGGTCAATTCGGGTTTTAAGAGATGCGACTGTAAGCTAAGTGTTGTGTCCTACCTCGGCGTGAATACCTCGGCATGTATGCCGAGGAGGCATGTTTACGAAGCCTTGGGACTATACCTCGAGGTAGGACTTCGGTCTTTCAACACAAAGGCTCCCTTGATCACCAAAATGATCCCAAAACGACTAAGTGTTGAAGCAGACCTTGGCGTGAACTCAGCATGTTATGCTGAGCTCCTATGTTACACAAACCTCGGGTACCAAGCCCCTCGGCATGTTATGCCGAGGTCCTCATCTCTCCAACCCAGATCACAAACAAACCCTCTTCACGTTTCAAAGCTTTAACCGGATCAAAGGCCAAGACTCATGCATGTTCTTCAAGTGTTCATCAAAGTTTCAACCCAGCACACATGACCCCCTGGTGTATGGCCCTCGGTGTGAGACTTCTTCAGATGGCGAGGGGTGGCTCCAGCAACCCAGAAAGGGCGGGTGAGTACCCAGTTTGTCCTGGGCTGACCCGGCCCACACCCTTTTATATAAATAGTTTTTAGAGACTAAAACCCTAGTTATGCTTTACCTTATCTTCTAATCTATTTTCTTTTTGTTTTCTCTCTGCTTCTTAGTGTAAAAACGAGTTTGATCAAGAGATATCTAGCAGATTTAATCATCTTAAAGCTGTTTCTTATCATCTAATCATCTCATCTCTGCTTCTAATCATGATTAACACCACCTCTTGCAAAGGAAATGGTGTGTTAATCATGATTAGTGAGTAGTTATCTTTTAAGCTTCTAGGTGTGTAGATTATGGTGCTTAGATGATCGGTTTATGATGTTTAGGTTCTAGATTCTCATCTCCTTTCCTTAGTTAGTTGCTCTTAATGCTATATCTTTGCACATCACTCTGATCTAGACCTTAGTCATTTCTCCACCCACAAGGTGTTTGATGAAATGTCTGAATGAGCTAAGCTAAGGGTTTATGCCTTTTTCATCATGGGAATGATTTGTTAAATGCATGAATGACATATTAGAACTGTTTCTTAATGCTCACTAATTCATATTTCACAAATGATGATTTGGTTTGAAAGTGGATTAGTGTAGAGATTAATGCCTTCATGAGAGGATTAGTCTAGATTTGAGTTCTAAGTTAATTGGTTTTGAGATCATGTGATTGCTTGTTGCTGCTTTCTGTGTAAGATTCGGTCTCTTTGAAATAGAAACCGTTTGGTCATTATTAGACTTGATACTTTATGCTTGTTGATTGCTTGATCTTGCTTAAGGTGAATTAATCTTGATTAAGTGATTTACAAAGAGAGTTATTGTCATGGGAATGAATTAATCTGCTTTTGAAGTCTAGACTATAGAGTAACTTGCATTGCAATATTGTTCTTAGCATCATGAATAAATCTCTAAAGCACCCTAATCAATGATCATATCTAGAGGTTTAGCTCTTATCATTTGCTTAATCATCATCATCTTGTTTAGCTTGCTTTGTTTACTTCCTTATCATTGCTTGTTTGTTTCTTGTTTATATTTTCACTTGTTACTTGTCACCAAACCTGTCTTTGATTAGCTAGACTTGAGAACTTATCATATACACTAGTGCCTAACTACCACACATTTGGTTTGATAACCCCTTGTACTACAAGGACAGGGGTATTGATAACCTCTTTAAAGAGTGAAAACTCTTAGTTATCAGATCTATGTCTGCTCGTGCGTCGGTGACGGGATTCCTCAGCTTGTACTCTGCTAGCCAGCCCATTCGTGACTCCTTCTGATTCCCCCAGATCGTTTTGACACCCGCTGGAGTCGGGAACTTGTGGCAGAGATGATAGGTGGAGGGGACCGCCCTCATCCCGTTGATCCATGGAGTTCCCATAATCACATTGTAGATTGCTGGGTGATTGGTGATGCAGAATTCGACGATCTTAGTGACTCCGCCAGCTACCACAGGGAGCCTGATTGTTCCCATAGTCATCGTCGTTTCTCCTGAAAATCTGGTTCGAGGTTTGGGGATCGCTATCACCTCGGAGAGGTCGATTCCCATTCTCCTGAGTGTCTCTCTGAAGATGACGTTCACCGAGCTTCCAGTATTGATGAACACCCTCGCTACGTCATGATCCCTGATTGTTAACTCAATCACCAGCGGATCATTGTGGGGTCTATCGATTCCTGCCGTTTCCTCCTCGGCGAAGGAAATCACTGTATTCGCGATGTCGGTCGGTTCTGTCCAATTCTCTTTCGCTTCGGCTCGACGTTGATAGGCTTTGATGGAGGACACGGTATCTTGGTAGTATTGAGATCCACCCATGATCATATTGATCCTTTGCCTCGGCTCGGGTCGCTCTTCGGGTTCGCCTCTCCTGTCGTGCTTGGAGTTATCGCCTCGTTGGGGAGGATTTGCGGGTTCTGCCGCGCCGCTCGGCTCGGCTCTTTCTTGTGGTTCATTAAGGACGAGGTCTTTCAGGTTGACCGCGTTCTGGAGCTCTCCCGCCGCCATTTTAGCTGCGAGTTTTGCTCCTTGGGTTCGGCATTGTGCCGTTGAATGCCCGTAGGTTTGGTGATACTCGCAGAATGCTTTTTCGTCGTAATTGGTGGGTTTTCTCACCCAAGTGTTGTTGCGCGGCTCTCCTCTTCCGCGTCCAGTGCCTACTTGGTAGTTGTGGACGCCTCCGCTTCTAGGTTCGTCCGAGCTCTACGTTGTTGAGTTGTTTGATGGGTTGCCTTTCTTCGAGGGGCGCATCAAAATTGAGCTTCGGATCGCTGCTTTCGTTGCTTTGTACTGCTCATCCAGGTTTTTCATCTCCTCCTCGTTTACGACGAAGTCTGATGACCGATGCAAAGCATCTTGAATCGTTTGTGGCGTGTTCAGCGCCATTTCCCTTCGAAACTCTGATTTGTACCATAGAGATTGTTTCAGAGCTTCGAGTGCAGCCTTGTCGCTTATCCCTTCTATTTTGGATACGACTGCCTTGAATCTTGCCATGTAATCTCGAAGTGGTTCGTTCGGTCCTTGGATAGCGTCCACAGGTCGGCATCAGAAGTTCCTCTATCCATAAACATCGAGTATTGTTTTAGGAACAGGGCGGAGAGCTGTTGAAAACTACCGATTGGGTTGCGCTCCTGCCTCGAAAACCACTCGAGCGCGGCTCCCTTAAGATGCTCGACGAAGAGCAGGCAGTATCCGGCATCTACTTCCCACTCGGTCAGTTTGGCAGCGTTCTTTGTGAAGGCTCGTCCCATTGCTATCCGAAACGCTGTGATGTGTGCCTTCAGATCGGTTGTTCCTTCGTAGAACGGAATTCTCACCTTCTCAGGCTCGGGAATCCTAGCCTCCGCGATTCTTGCCGTGAATGGTGTTCTCTGGGTTTCTTCAAGCATCCGATCGATCTTGGGCGCAGCACTCGTCGCGTTGTGCACTTGAGACTTCATGGCGCGTATCTCAGCTACTGTACGAGCCATTGAGGCTAGCAGCTCTTTGATTTCGAGAGTTTGCGCGTGAGTCATTCCCTTTGATTGGGGAGGTCGCTCCCGCTCTTCTCTCCTCCGCTCGTCTCCGCGCTCCGCCTGCTCGATCCATTGGAGGTTTTCTTCTTCTTCAGTCGGGTTGTCGCCGCAAGCCGGAACGGTGATTTCGTCAGTTCGAACGCCGTTTAGTGCCGAGGCGAGCTCTTCTTAGCTTATTCGCCAACCGAGCCGTTTTGGTTGCAAGTTCGTGGTTCCATCGTCCTGCTGCGCGTCCACGTTGATCGCGTCATTCTCCTCTTCGCCTTGGGTTCTGACGGAGTGGAGGCGGCGGATCGGTCATGTTGCCCTGGGTTGTCGCGGGAGTCTGTTCGCCGAGGGGACGAAACATTGGTGGAGCCAAGGGGTTTCTTGCACTGCTCCCCGAGGCCTCTGCAGGCGTTGAGAAGTCGAAGCGTCTCCAGATTCCATCCATCGGGTCGGGAATTCCGGCTCTCCAAGTTTGGTGTTGTCGCTCAGCCGTCATCGCGTCGAGCCTCTCCGTAATCGCCTCGTTTCTTTTGTCCTGCTCGTCGATTTTCTTCATCAGCGCAGCCATCATGTTTCGCATCTCCTCTTGGGTTTCGGTTGTCGCCGTCGTTGTGCCTGATGCTGGAGCGTCCTTCTCCGCACCGTGATCGTTGTTGTTATTGTTGTTATCGTCGGGGGTGTTGCTCGCCATGTTCTTCGGATCTTAAAGTCTTGTCGATTTAGAGTAAGAAAGTTTCGAGTCCCCATAGACGGCGCCAAATTGTGTGAGCCAAAACTCGCACAACCAAAAATTTGTAAGGAAAAACTAAGGGATCCAAAATTTCTAAGGTAATCGCAAGAACAATAAGATCGGAAGAGGGTTTTTATTGCTGTGAAAGTGTTTTGTCTTTATGCAAAAGTTACATAATGAATCGTAGAGATCTCCTATTTATACTAACTTCTTAAACCGCCTAGCCGAGAATCTCGGGAGAGATTTTAGGAATGTATCCTTATCGCTTCGTGCGGCCAGCGTCATAGTACTTCGCTTAGGGCTTCTGTGGGCTTTCGTCTTCCAAAGCCTTGGTTCGGCCCATCTTGGAAACCCGGCTTGGCCCAACACAAAGGGAAGCGATTCGGCCCATGCTTCCTCTCGGGCTGCTAGGCTTGCTCTCCGTTCTTCTCACAGCTCGACCCATCCATCCTTCTCTACGGCACGGCCCACTTGCTATTCGAGTTAAGACGCGACTTGGCCTAACTCACCGAGGCGCGGCTCGGCCCAGTCCTGTTGAAGTGCGGCTCGGCCCATACCTCACGATACAGCTTGGCCCAGTGGCTCCCTAACAAGGCTCGGCTCAGTCCATCTGTGATGCAGCTCAGCTCGGCCCGTATCCTCTCTTGCGTAGCTCGGCACGATTAGCCCTCTGCAGGGCTCGTCCCAATTACTCCTCTGCCTTATGGATTCGGCCCCTTCGTTTGTCTTTTACTGCAGCTCGGTTTTCTCAGGTACTTAGTCATTTTTGAGATAGTTAAAATGTTTGGGGTGAAACCGACCCCAACACTTATTAATAATTAATAAAAAACATTAGAAAAGTGTGTCCATATGTTTCTTTTAATATCATATATTATAAAGTATCACAAAAATATATCAAAGTGTACAAGTTATATATATATATATATATATATATATATATATATATATATATAACTGACTATAAGGCTCGGAATGCATCTTCTTGTGCTTGTTCCCACTTAAATCCGACTTCTTTCTTGATTATCTCAGTAAGTGGAGCAGCAATGGTGCTAAAGTCCTTTACAAACCTTCTATAGAATCCGGCTAAGCCGTGAAAACTCCTTACTTCACTCACGGTCTTAGGACTCGGCCACTCTTTTATCGCTTTTACCTTCTCTTCGTCGACCTTGATTCCATCTGCGCTTACAACAAAGCCTAAAAATACCAAGTTATCTGTGCAGAATGTACATTTCTTAAGATTAGCATACAATGTTTCCTTCCTAAGCACATCTAAGACAGATTTCAAATGCAAAACATGATCGCTTAGACTCTTACTATAGACCAATATGTCATCAAAGTAAACGACCAAAAATACACCTATAAACGCCCTAAGAACATGATTCATCAATCTCATAAAGGTGCTAGGTGCGTTAGTCAAACCAAAAGGCATGACTAACCATTTGTATAGGCCATGCTTAGTCTTAAAAGCACTTTTCCACTCATCTCCCTCTTTCATCCTAATTTGATGATATCCACTCTTAAGATCAATTTTAGAGAAGATGCTAGACTCATGCAACTCATCTAACATGTTGTCTAATCTAGGAATTGGATGCCTATACTTAACCGTTATATTGTTAATTGCTCGGCAATCAACACACATGCGCCAGCTCCCGTCCTTTTTGGGCACAAGTAACACGGGCACAGCACAAGGGCTCATGCTCTCTCTGATGTAGCCTTTCTCCATGAGCTCGTTCACTTGTCTTTGTAGGTCCTTGGTTTCTACCAGGTTGGTTCTGTAGGCAGGTCGATTGGGTAATGAAGCTCCGGGAATGAAATCTATTTGATGTTCAATGCCTCTAATTAGTGGCAACTCTTTGGGGTTATCCTCTGGAAACACGTCCTCATAAGCCTGCAATAGATCATTCATCTCACTCGGTAGCACCGGTGTAATGTTAGTGATACTAACAAGAGATTCCTTAAAGACAAATAATAAAACCGGTTGCTTGGATATCAAGGCTCTTGCAACATCACCAGGTTTTAAGAAAAAGTTTGATGATTTGTTCGCGAGTTTCTCCTTTTCTTTGAGCTGGAGCTGATCTTGATACACTTCTTGGGGGGTTAGAGGCACCAGCGTTGTTTTCCTGCCATTCAAAACAAACGAATGCTTATTAGTGAAACCATCGTGTATAACTCGTCGATCAGATTGCCATGGTCGGCCAAGAAGGATATGTCCAGCCTCCATAGGTAGCACATCACAAAGGATTTCATCTTGATATTGTCCGTTGGTTAGAGGGACTGAGACTTGGCTATGTTCTTTCAGTTCTCCATTCTCGTTCAACCATTGAAGCTTGTATGGTCTCGGATGCTTCTTAACACTTAAGCCTAACTTCTTAACCATAGCCTCACTTGCGACGTTAGTACAACTGCCTCCATTGATGATAAGACTACATACTTTCCCTTGAACAAGGCATCAAGTGTGGAATAGGTTCTCTCTTTGTTCCTGCTCTTCTGATTTTGACTGAACACTTAGAGATCTTCGGGAAAATAGTAGTGAACCCTGAGCCGGCATCTCCTCATACTCGGTCATAAGTTCATGTTCTAGACTTTCTTCCTCAGACTCGATCTCTCCATCATCTTTGAGAATCATGACTCTTTTATTAGAGCACTCATTGGCGTAACGACCTCGGCCTTGGCATTTGAAACATTTCAGATCTCTAGATCGGCTTGTGGAGGCTTCGGTTTTGCCTTTGCCTTCCTGTTGAGTTACAAACGGCTTGTTCTCAGACTTTGGCACCGCAATTTGCTTTCCATCTCTTTGGTAAGGATTGAGATTCTCCTCCTTTAAGTAACTTGGCCTAGAAGTTGTAGATACGGCTCCATAGTTTGGTTTTGTCACAGGTTTCCTCTTAAGCTGTTGCTCGATAAGGATGGCCTTATGCAACATTTCCTCAATCTCCACGTAATGTTGCATCTCAAGCCGATCCTGTATATCTCGGTTTAAGCCACCTAGAAACCTAGACATTGTGGCCTCTCTATCTTCGGTGATATCAGCTCTCAACATAAGAGTTTCCTTTTGTTGATAGTATTCTTCCACTGACCGGTTGCCTTGAGCCAATCTTCTGATCCACTGATGCAATTCCCTATGATAATGGCTCGGCACAAATCTCTTTCTCATGATAATTTCATTTCTTGCCAACTCTCGACAGGGTATTCTCCATTTCGTCTTCTAGAAGTAACCAATTGATCCGACCAGCTTAAGGCGTAGTCGTAGAACTCGGTGGCCGCGACCCTTACTCGGTTAATCTCTGTGTAATGTTGACAGTTAAAGACCAATTCGATCTTCTTTTCCCATTCTAAGTAAGCGTCCGGGTCATTTTTTCCCATGATACGAGGGAATTCGCAACTTGATTCCTCCTAGTCCGTCTTGGAGAGGTATAGGCTCGTCTCGGGCTCGTCTTTGGCGTCGGTGATGGCTCCTAGAAGAACTGCTATCTCGGCTGTAATATGACTCAGCCGTTTCATCTCTTGGTGGTCTAAGTTGTTCTCTCGTTCTCTCAGGCGATTGCACGCGATTCCTCCTTCTTGTTTCTCGATCAGTTTTCGCATCGGACTGGTGTTGCATCTCTTGCTTAAACACTTCGAACTGAGCAGCCATGAACTCCTTCATTTTTGCGGTCATGGCTTCCATAAGAAGCTTGTTGTCTCGTTGTTGGCTTGTCTCTTCTTCTTCGGTCATGATTTTTCTGAAAATTTTCACAAGCAAAGTCACTAGCGATCGGTTCTGTTTGCTGATGGTTCTTCGTGATCAACACGGAATCTTAATGGTCACTTTAAGCATTTAGAACACAGATCAATGATAGAATTTGAAAAAACGATCTCAAACGGATGCAAGTATGAAGTTGATTGGTCAGTTTATAGCACAAATAGTTTGATCTATATGTCGTGTGATGCAAACAATCGATTTCTTAACAGATCTAACACAAGTGATCATAAACACAGAATAAAAATCGAAGAGAACTTAGATTTGAATTGGCACAACCTGATTCTTGACGATCCAGTGATTAGAATGGTGCTCTGATACCACTTGATGAGATCCTGGTAAGGATCTGCCCTTGATCGTCACTCTAATGACTGGAACTTGAAGAGATAAGCCTTGAAAACAATCGGAAACTGTTTCAAGGGATTTGGGGAAACGATAGGACACACACAAGAGTCGCGGAACACTCTTGATACGCCTGCTTGAATCTCCTAAGTGATATAACACACACAAAGTCGAATCAAGATGTTTGAAGGATATGACACACCAACAAACGCGATCTTAATCTTTAAGGAAAGAGTTTTAGAATAAAAGATAAGATGATTTGATACAAAGGAGTTCAAGCGAATATAAAGAAGAAAGAAAGAAGAGATGAGTCTCACAAATATTAACTCAATCTCGGAAATAAACAAAAAACAAGCTGTCAAGTTTGAATTTGATTTTAGACGCTCCTTGATGACACAGCTTGGGCTTAAGGCTTTGTGGACTTAGGCGACATAGAGATCCATTCTTGCCTCATTAAAAACCTATCTCAAGAAAACCCAATGGGACAAAACTTGAGATAGGGAAAAAGAGTACAAGCCTGGATCTCAAGCCCACTTAGCCGTCTTGGACTTGGATCACAATCATGGTGCTTGTGATCGGCTCTTTTCCCTCCTGAATCGAGTCAAGGCCTTTGATGATAGCTCCAATGATTTTCTTGAGCTTCTTAGTCCTTGATCGAGTCATTGGACCACTTGGAACGCTTAAAAGATCTTCTTGATCAGCTACAATCTCTTGTTCCTCGGCTACTTGCTCTCCATCTTCTAGTTCCAACTCCAAGTCCTTATTGTTGCTTTCCAGAATCACATCAAAAGTTCTAATATGTCATTTATGCATTTAACAAACATCATCATGGCATTAATGCATAAACCCTTAGTTAGCTTTCATTCAGGCATTTCATCAAACACTTCTGGTGCATGAAAAACCCAGATTCTAGACCCAAGTGATGTGCAAGGATCTAGCATTAAGATCAGCTAGCTAAGGAAAGGAGAAGAGAATCTAAGCTTAAACAATCATTAATCTACATCTAAGCACCCTAATCTACATACCTAGAAGCTTAAAAGAAGACTACTCACTAATCATGATGAACACGCCATTTCCTTTGCAAGAGGTGATGTTGATCATGATTAGAAGTTAAGATGAGATGAAGAAATGATAAGAAACAGCTTTAAGATGATTAAATCTGCTAGATATCTCTTGATCAAACTCGTTTTTACACTGAAAAGAAAGAAAACAAGAGAGAAAACTAAGAGAGAAGATAACTTTAGGGCTTTTCTCCCAAAAAACTATTTATACTAAGGGTTTTGGACCGGGTCAGCCCAGGACAAACTGGGTACTGACCCGGCTCAGTTGGGTCTGGTGGCTGGTGTGCGAGATGGTCACGTCCATGGCTGCCCCGCACACCCATCTCGCACCAAAAGAAGCTCAAGACTTCTAGATGGTCAACTCCTTTCTCAGCCGCACATCCATCTAGCACTTCATCTTCAATGTTCTTGTGCGGCTCAGTTCAGCTCCTTCCCCACTCGCAAGCCCAGGTCGCACACTCCAGAATGTGTATGTGCGAGATGGTCACTTCCTTGCCCAAGTCGCATGCCCAAGTCGGTGTAATTTGCGAACACATGTGCTACATGGTTCCACTTCATGTCCAACTCGCAGGCCTATCTCACACAGCATTGTGGACTTACTCAAATTTGATTCTGGAAGTATATACCTTGCTCAGATTCTCCTTAAACTCATCTCTAAAGTCTCAACTTGTTTCCAGAGCGTTGAATATTCATGGGTGCGAGTTAATCAAGGCGCAGTACTGTCTCGCACAACCTAAGCCTTCTCGGATCACTTTGCATTCAGGGGAGAGTAACTTCCAGGATATGGATCCAAATGGCATGATTTTAACTGCATTGGAAATCGAACTCAAATATCTCAAACTTTGGCAAAGGAACCCTCAGCGCTTGGGAAGTGGAAGGTTCCCCGGAGGGCTCATCTTTGCAGTACATTGAGACAATCAGAAAGAGGCTTCTAGACATGTGTCCATTCCGGAAACGTTATCTTCTTGATCATGGCTCCAAATTGAATGATCTAAACCGTTATGGAAATAGTACTCAAATATATAAAACCTTCATGACGTACCTGTAGACTGAATCGGTCTGGAAGCGCATCTTCCTTTGCAATCTTCGGAGCTCATCGGATCGGTCCTGAAACTGTCGCGAGACAGGTGTATCTTCCGGTGAGCTTAACTCTCATTTCACGACTCCAAATCCAATGATTCGACCTGTTCTGGGACCGTGACTTGATCATCGCCAACGTTGGTGAAGGGTTCGGGTTCAGGTGACGTCGGAAAGGGCTCCGTTCCACCGGTTCTTTGATGCGCGTTGCTTTGGTCCTTTATCCGCTCCGAGACATGTACTGCTTCTTATCGCCTTAACGTTCAGCTAAAAACTGCAAATAGGACGCTCTAAAGTGTTCTGGAAACTAGACTCGACGCTCTTGATTCTTTATGAAGACACCGGAGGCTGAATCTTGGTGAAAGTCCTCCTTCTCAGGTGATCAAGTTGAGGGATCGTCGGCTCCATAACACTTGTCCGAGTCTGATGCACATAAGCTGATGGTCTCTCCATGGCTTTTGTCCCAATTGCTCCCAATTAGCTCCAAATGACCTTTAAACACACCAAAAGTGCAAAACTCTCTAGGACCTAATGCAATTCCTAACTAAAGACAAAAGCAAAGACAAATATATGTAAAACTACCTAAATGTATGCATGAGACTCAATATTTGGACAAAAATGCAATCATAAACATGACAAAATATGAGTATATCACCTTCTCAAAACACTAGAGCCCACTTTCTTTGACTCAAAACTCCAAGACTGATTTCTTTTCTTTTTTTTTTATCCCCTAGTTCTCACCACTTTCCTTTTATTTCCAATCATCTCTCCTTTTTCCACTCACCAACAAGTATTCCCCCACACTTAATTCTTGCCAAATCTCTCAGCTCCTTGATGATAAAACTTACTCACAATGAGACTTGCCCTTGTCGCCCTAAACCTAACCCTTTCTGCTAAGTTTGATCAAAGGTGGCCTTTCAATCACACACAAACATTTGGCTTGAAGGAAGGATGGGTTCAGGGTGAGGAAAACTGATCCATATGCGGATTCAGCTATTTGAGCTAAGGAAGAGGATGGTAAAATCAGGATTCTAGCTCAAATATGTATATTGGTATCCACAAGCTTATTCAGACAATGCACCATAAGATATTTTCAAGTCAAGTTCAAGGTTTTCACTTATTAGAGTTGAGTTCAATTCAAACTTGCTTCTCATATTTAGATCATTTCAAGCCTTGCAAGCATAGAAGTCATTTCAAAAGCATATTTAATCCAAATTTTCAAAGTGATTTACTCTCAAGGAAAACCTATCATTGCTCCATTGCATAATGCAACCTATATGATGCAACTAGGCTCAAGCCTAAAAAGAATGAGAATGCAACTACATGAACATTTTTTTTGTGAAATTGTTTTTTGATTTTTTTTGGTTTTTTACATGCACTTAGATGCAACTACATGAATGCATGCAAGAATGAGACTCAAGGCTCAAAGTATAAAATAAGAACAGAGAAAATATGATTAGTAAAAGATGAAACTCCTCCCCCACACTTAAATAACACAGTCCTCTATGTTATAAAAGCATGAGAAAGGAGTAAAAGCAGAACAAACAAGTAAAATGCAAAGAGAAAAGGAAAGACTACATTCATATGTACAAGGTGTGGAGTGTTACCTAAGAGTTGTGGAAGTCAGACCCCAAGGAGTAGGAGGGGTTTGAAGTGTGAACCGGATGGTGTCTCCCAGGAGTGATGGCTTGCCTCATCAGAACCCTCTTCAAGATCCACCCATGCTGTGCCATATGGGACCAGAGCTGTGCAGTTGATGGAACTCTCTCCAACCTCTTCTCTGTTCCTTGGTGAAACCGGTGTTGGAGATCCACCTTTGCAAGGGTTTTCAAGCTTCTTGATCCTTTTCTTCATCTCCTTGATGCACTTTGCCATCTTGTGTATCGTTTTGTCACTTGCACCATTGTTGGAGAACACCGATCTTTTGCTGAGCTCTAAACCCTGAAGTGCCTGGCTCCTCCCAGTTGTAATCATCAAAGTGATATCTGTTCCCACCATAACGATTTTGAGGTGGAGGCAGACCATCATCTCCAACACCAGCAGCACTAGTGGTAGCATCTTCAGCGGTTGCTTTCTTTTCCTTGGAAGGTTCTTCTCTGCAAGCCTTCTTGTACTTGAGGATTGGGGGATCAGTTTGGACATTGTACAGCTCTTCCTTCAACAAGTAGAAGTGAATGTTCCTCTTTACTTGGACTGTGGTGATGGAGGGGTTGGGCAGGAGAGTTTGGACTGGCTCATCAATGAAGGACTTGAAGTTGTAAACCAGCTTGGCTCCAACTCTTCCTTGAAAGAAACCAATCTTACACAAATGAGCTTCATTAATCAGGTCAAACATTGCCTTGTTCTCCTAGAACCTGTACCCTCTTGCCTTCAAGATCTTTGTTACAACCCAACCATGGGCCAGCCTTGCATCCTTCTTTGTTGAACCCCAAATGCATTCTTTGTAGAACATCAAAGACCTTGCTAATTGAGAGGCAAGGCAAGGTGTGTAAGCATATCCTTCATAGGGCTTCCCATCATCATAAGTTGGCATCAACTGTTTCAGCCCCACACCAAGGAGATTCAGATCACCTTTATGAACTCTCCCAACATCAAGCTTGAAGAAGAAGGTGTGAGAGAGGATCTTGTGGACATATCTCAGCACTGGATTTCTTATCCAAGAGAACTTGGCTGATCTGGCTGTGTACTTCCCAGAAGCTATTGATCTCCATAAAGCTTGAATATCTTCCTTTCTAAAACCGATCTGGTTGGACCGAGGAACGTTTTTAGGCGCAGAAAATCCAAATATCTCATTCAATTTCCTGAATGGCACTCTGTAGACCTTTCCTTTCACCGTAAACTCCATGTATCCAATACCATCCCCTTGAAGAATCCTTGAATCCCTTGGGTAGTACATAAAAGCATCAAAAGAAGCCAAGAACTCTTGAGACTCCTCTTCATATGCGATCTCTCTCAGCTCCAAGATAATTCAATGCCCATGTTCCCAAGCAAAGTTTTGACATCTTCATAGATGCCATTCTTCTTCAGAAAGTCCACATAAGGGAACTTCCCTTGCTGGATCCCCATTTGTTTAAACTTGGCCAGATAATCAGGTGTTTCTGGTTCAGTTTTCTTGATCCTCTTTGATGCCTCTTCAATGGTGCCTTGGGAACCTCCAGCTGAGCTGCTTGAGCCACTCTCAGTCTGTTCATCATCAGATACCACAGCCAGTTGTTTTCATTTCTTCTTGGAACCAGAAGCAACCACCAATGCTTTCTCTTCATTCCTTGTCCTTTTTGGCGCTTGTTCACCTTTCCCTTGCTTTGTGCTTTTCTTGGTGCTTTGGCCTTTTCCTTTTGGCTGTGAAGATCCTGAGACCAAACCCTTGTCCTTGGATGCAGTACCTTTCTTCTTGTCTGGAGAATTGGTTCTCTCAGTCATCTGCCAATAAATTTCTCATAAACAAGATGAGCACAAGAACAAGTTCCACAAAAGTTATCTAAAATTTTGAAAAATTGTTGCAAGAGTCAAGTTTTAAGAACATGAACTAGTTTCTCAAGCTAAGCATCAGTTCAATGAGTTCATAGCAATGCAAAACAAAAGTGCAAAGCAAAGACTCAGCAAGAAACAGGTTCATCACTTATTTTATTTTTTTTATATATATTTTTTTTTTTAAAAAATCTATTTTTCCATGAATTATTTTGCAACAATTTTCAAAATTCAAGAACAGTGAATCACCAAGAAGGAGCTCTGTTTTCCATGATAATATAGCACCCTAGCATTTATAAAAATAATCCCAAGGTCTAAAACAACCTATTAAAATTGATTCCACATTTGAAGTTCAGAAATCACAATTTAAGAACATGGAAAAAGATGAATTTTAACAGAGTGAATACCTTGGGATTATGATGCAAACGAGTTTGAAAAGATATCGGGATGAGGTTAACAACTCAAAAACGAGCTCAGAGCATTTTGAATCAACGAATTTGGTGAAGAAATGAGAGAGTTGTGATGAAAACAATGGAGAGAAATGGGGTAAGAGAGCAAACTCGTGTTTTTGGTGAGGAAGAGAGAGTGTGGGACTAGGTGCAGCCTTTGGACTGGTGGTCAATAGATCCACTTTGACCAGTCAAGGCTTGACCTGTCCTTTTTGTTGACAAGACTCTTTTTCCCTCCTTTTTGCGCCTTGGACCCGATCTTTCTCATCCCGCATGACCGTCTCGGTGTATATTGCGATTATGTGTGCGACTTGGGAAGTGCTCAGACCGTCCCGCATGACCAAGTCGCACACAAAACTCTTCTGCATGGTCTTGTCTCTTCTCTCATGCTGCGACCTGATCCAACCTCGTGCTGTCCTGCATGTCCCAAGTCGGTGTTTTCAGCGAGTTAACGTGCGGCCTGGGCGGACTCTGAACCATCTCGCACGCTCAGGTCGCACATTTTTGACACTTAAACGATTTTTTGCTTTTTCTCATCGTGCGGCCTGGCTCCCTCTTTGAACCAACTCGCATTCCCGACCCGGTGTAAAATGCGACCATTTGTGCAGCCTGGTCTTCCTTGGTTTAAGCCGCATGCCCAAGCCGCAGGTTTTGTCACTTAGGCGTTTTTGGGTCCTTCTTTTAGTGTGCAGCCTGGGTCCTTCACTAACCATCTCGCACGACCAACTCAGTGCAAATTGCGAGTGGTCGTGCGTCCTGGCCTTCTCGCATCTAATCCACAGGACCAAGTCGCATGTTTTAGTACTTAGACGCCACAACTTCTTTCTCCTGGTGTGCGGCCTGGGTGCTCTCGGACCCTCTCGCACTCCCAACTCGGTGCAAATTGCGAGTTCTGCTGCGGCATGGTCTCTTCTTGTGTTAAGCCGCATGACTGTCTCCCAGGATTTGCCTTTGAACGCCTTGGACTCTGTTCACCTAGCGTGCGGCCTGGTCTTCTCTTGGTTCTTCTCGCACGCCCAGACTGGTGTATATTGCGAGTATCAGTGCGGCCTGGTTTCATGTGCATCCACGTCGCAGACCCAAGTCGCAGTCCTTACACTTAGCATTTTTTTGTGCTCAGATCTCCTTCTGCTAAGTGAATAACTCGCAGGCCTAAGTAGGTGTTAACGGCGAGTTCTGCTGCGGCATGGTCTTTGGCTTGACCGAGCCGCACACCCAAGTAGCACACCGGCGTTCACCTGTTCCCATACCTTAGACCTTCTTCTCAGCTTTCTCTCATTGCTCCATTTCACTTTGTTCCTGAGCCATAACCTCTTAAAATCACCTGGAACCTGAGATCAACTCACAAAACCCATCAAAAGATCCTAAAACATAAAAGAAAGAAAAGAAATCATCATGCCTTCTGCTCCAATCTTTTCTGCTTGAGCTAACAGTCCTCTCAAGAATGGCCTTAATTTGCCTATTAGACACTTCAACCTGACCACTAGTTTGAGGATGATAAGGAGTAGCTACCTTATGTTTCACTCCATGCTTCTTCAGCAAACCTTCCAAGTTTTTTTTCACAAAATGAGAACCTCCATCAGAAATAACAACCCTGGGTACTCCAAATCTTGGGAAGATTATGGTCTTGAACAACCTGACCACTACCTTGGAATCATTGGTAGGGGAAGCAATAGCCTCAACCCATTTGGACACATAGTCCACAGCCACTAATATGTACTGATGCCCATAAGATGAGATGAAAGGTCCCATAAAGTCCACTCCCCAGCAATCAAAGACTTCAACCTCTAGTATAGGATTTTGAGGCATCTCACTCCTCTTTGAAATGTTCCCATGCCTCTGACAGGCATCACATGCTGAAACAACCCTCTGAGCAATCTTGAACATTGTGGGCCACCAAAACCCACTCTGAAGACCTTGGCCACAGTCTTGAATGCTCCCATGGGACCCCCAAAAGCAGATCCATGGCACTCTTGCAACACAGGTTGCATCTCCTCTTCAGCAAGACACCTTCTATACAGCTGATCTTTGTTCAGGACATACAGGTAGGGTTCATCCCAATGGTATCTTTGGACATCTCTGAAGAACTTCTTTCTGTTATAAGTATCAAGCTCTGGTGGTTCCACTCCACAAGCAAGAAAGTTCACAATATCAGCAAACCAGGGCATTCTCTTCTATTGGATGCTATCCACTTATTCAAACTCCAAATAAGAGTTGAGCACCATTAATGATTCCTCAGGAAGACTGCCATTAAGAGGGACTTCAGTGTCTATTCTTAACCTAGAGAGATGGTCTGCAGCTCCATTCTCTATACCATGCTTGTCTTGTACTTCCATATCAAACTCTTGAAGTAAGAGGACCCATCTCAAAAGCCTAGGTTTGGCATCTTTCTTGGTCATTAGATACCTGAGGGCTGCATGATCAGTATATACAATGACTTTTGATCCCACCAGGTAGCTTCTGAATTTATCAAAAGCAAAGACTATTGCCAACATTTTGTTCTCTGTGGTAGCATACTTCTCCTGGGCAGAATCAAGGGTTCTGCTGGCATAGTAAATGACATGAAGCTTTCTGTCCTTCCTCTAACCAAGCACAGCTCCTACTGCATAGTCTGATGCATCAGTCATAACCTCAAAAGGAAGGGACCAGTCTGGAGCCTGGACAAAGGGTGCACTGACTAATGCATCCTTAATCATCTTGAAGGCTTCTTCACACTCAGCATCAAAGACAAAGTCAACCTCTTTACACAACAGCGTTGTCAAAGGTCTGGCTATTCTTGAGAAAGCTTTGATGAATCTTCTGTAAAACCCTGCATGTCCAAGGAAGCTCCTTATCCCTTTGAATAAAGTGGGGGCTTGCAGATTCACTATCACTTCCACCTTTGCTCTATCAACCTCTATGCCCTTCTCAGAGATCTTATGACCAAGTACAATCCCTTCCTGCACCATGAAGTGGCATTTCTCCCAATTTAACACCAGGTTATGCTGCTCACATCTCTCCAAGACCTGTGACAAGTTGGAAAGACAATCGGAGAAGGAGGATCCGTAGACAGAAAAATCGTCCATGAACACCTCCACCTTCTCTTCAATAATTTCAGAGAATATATGCATCATGCAACGCTGGAATGTGGCTGGGGCGTTACAAAGACCAAAAGGCATGCGTCTGTATGCAAATGTACCATAAAGACAAGTAAATGTGGTTTTCTCTTGGTCTCTTGGATCTATCGGGATTTGAAAGAATCCAGAGTAACCATCTAGAAAACAAAAGAAGGGATAGTTTGCAAGCATCTCTAGCATTTGATCAATAAAATGCAAAGGAAAATGATCTTTCCTAGAGGCTGCGTTGAGCTTCCTATAATCTATACACATCCTGTGTCCAGTTATAGTTCTAGTGGCAATCAGCTCATCCTTCTCAGTTCTTATTACTGTCATTCCCCCCTTTTTGGGCACCACATGGACTGGTGAAACCCATCTAGAGTCTGAGATTGGGTAAATTATCCCAGCATCTAGAAGTTTGAGAATCTCTTTCTTCACTACCTCTTTTAAGTTGGGATTGAGGCGCCTTTGGTGCTCTATGGATGACATTGACTCTTCTTCTAAGTGAATCCTATGAGTGCATAGGGAGGTTGAGATACCCTTAATGTCATCCAGAGAGTAGCCAATGGGTCCCCTATGTTTCCTCAACTCTTCTAACAACCTATGCTCTTGGTCCTCTAACAGCATATCATTGATAATGACAGGATAAGACTCATTGAGACCTAAGAAAGCATATCTGAGCCCCTTGGGAAGAGGTTTGAGTTCCAGCTGAGGTGCCTTAAACTAATCCCAATTAGCACTGAAGTTGTCTTGCTCACACGGCCCAGCATGCTCCTTCACCTTAGAGCCCACGGCCATAGCTGCTTGGACTATTCCTTGGTTGTGCTTGAGCTTCTGATATCCAAGACCTCAGGGCCACCTTGTTCCAGTTCCAAAAACCTTGTCTCAGGACCGATTTCTCTTGCATTGTCCAAATACAGCTTGTATCCTTCACTCTCCTCTGCTAAGAACCCATGGTCTCCTTGTTCTTGGGTTAAAGCAGCTTGAAGAGGATCATCAGTATTCAGTTCCTCAAGCAACTCATCAGCCAGCTGATCCATTGTCTCTACATAGAAGCATTGTCCTTCTATGGTGGGCTTCTTCATAATCTCATTGATATCAAACTTAAGCCTCTCAGACCCAAGTTGAAGCTCTATGATGGCACCTCTCACATCAATAATTGCTCCTGCTGTGGCCAAGAATGGCCTGCCAAAAATGAGAGGATCAACTCGTTCCTCATCCATCTCTAGCACAACAAAATCAGTTGGAACCTCAAAATCACCTATCTTGACAGGCAGATCTTCCAACATTCCAACAGGTAACCTAACTGATCTGTCTGCAAGGACAAGAGAGATCCTAGCAGGTTTGAACACTCTAAAGCCAAGCTTCTTCGCTATGGAGAATGGCATCAAGCTGACAGATGTTCCCAGATCACAAAGGCATCCAGAAAATAGCAGAGGCCCTATGGCACAAGGGAGTGTGAAACTCCCTGGATCAGTCAACTTTCTTGGAATGGACTTTCTCTGAATGATGGCACTGCATTCGTGACTCAATACCACCATACCTTGAAGCTCTTTAGTCTTGTTCAGAATAGCATCTTTTAAGAACTTACCCATCTTTGGCATCATTAGAAATGCATCAATGAGAGGCATTGTGAGTTGTGTCTCATTGAAAGCCTTCTGAAATACAGCTCTTGCCTTGTCTACAAGCTGCTTCTTGAATCTCCCTGGAAATGGGAGTTTGGGTTGGTATGGAGGTGGTGGGACATATAGCTTTTCTGGTTCAGGTTCCTATTCCACCTCTTTACCCTTTTCTTTCCTTGATCTTTCAGCAATTTGATCATCTTTTAAGGCTGCCTCCCCCTCAGTTTGATCATTGTCCTCAATGATGACATTGTTGTGCTCAATACCAGGGAGCTCTTTACCACTTCTCAGTGTAATGGCTTTAGCATATTCCTTGGGGTTGGGTTCAGGCTTACCAGGTAGTTGGCCTTGGTTTCTTAAGCTAGATGCCTGATTCTGCTTCAATTCCTTGATGTCCTGCTGGAGAGATGCATCCTGACTTGCAAACACTTGTTGACCCTGAAGCAGCTATTGTAGAATCCCAACCATATCTGACCCCATATGTGGCTGCTGGTGAACAGGTGCTGACTGAAACTGGTGCTGAACCGGCGCCTGCTGCTGGAACTGTGGTGGACCAAACCCTGGTGGTGCCATTGGCTGCTGCTGTGAACTGAAACCAGAACCCTGAAATGGTTGCTGTTGCTGACTGAAACCCTGATTCTGAGCAAACTGATTCTTTGGTTGAAAAGACCCTTGAAAGTTGTTCTTGGGAACAAAATTCTGTGGAGCTTGAGAGGTAGGGTAGACTTGGTCTAGTGGGTTTGCTACATTGGGATTCCTGTAGGAAAGGTTCTGATTGGCATTGGCATACTAATACCTTTGGAACCTCTGATTCCCAATATAGTTAAGCTCTTCCTGAGTAAGACCCTCTTCACTAATGGTCTCAAAGTATTGAGAAGGTTCCTCATACTCTCCTACAAAGTGCATTGGCTTTTGAGTGGCCAATAACACCTTGTCCAGCTTGCTTTCAAGTGTTTTAAATTCCTTCTCATACCTTTGATCCCTGCTTGAACTCTCACTCCTATTGGCTCTATCAAAGTCTTCTCTATATGTATCATCGCTCATTGCTAAGTTCTCAACAAGCTCTAAAGCAGCATGAATCTCCTTTCCCAGAAAATTTCCATTGGAGGCAGTATCCAGCTGGTTCCTTATCTTGGGAAGAGCTCCTCTATACAGAGTACTGAGAAGAGAAGCCTCACTAAACCCATGGTGTGGGCATTGGTTGGTGTAGCTCTTGAATCTCTCATATGCTTCACCAAAACTCTCATTGCTATGTTGAGTGAAGCTGGAGATTTGGTTTCTCAGTTTAGCTGTTCTGGAGGTGGAGAAGAATTTAGATAAAAATGCCTGCTTGCATTGCTCCCAGGTTTGAATGGAGACTCTTGGGAGTTTCTTCTCCCATTGGTGAGCTTTGTCACCAAGACTGAAGGGGAATAATCTGAGCTTGAAGCTGTCCTCAGATACTCCATTTATCTTTGTCAAGTCACACACTTTATCAAATTGATACAAGTGTTCCAAGGGATCTTCCATTGCCAATCCATGGAACTTTGAGTTCTGGACCATATTCAGTAAGGATGCCTTCACTTCAAAATTGTTGTTTTGCACAGGTGGTGCTTGAATTCCAGCTCCATACTGATGAGCATTGGCCCTGTCATTCTCTCCAACATAGACCTGGGGCTGCTCATATATCCTTGGTTTGTTTTGGAAGGGCTGTTGGTGGTGCACCTGTTGTCTTTGCTATACATTGGCCTGATGCCTTTGCTGATGAGCTGGAGCTTGTCCCTGGTGGACATAAGCTTGCTGTTGATGCTCCTGTTCCTGCTGAACATTACCCTGATGTAACCTATGACAAGCTCCATTACCAGCTGCATTACCAACTCCATTACCCTGCTACACCTTGAGCCTGTTGCTCCTGAGCCTGTTGCTCAATGTCAACCACATGCTCTCTTTGATCTTCCATGTTAGCCTGATCAGTCTGTCTTCCACGCCTATCCCTTTTCCTCCTTGGGACCAAAAGATTAATGTTGTCGTTTAAGGGGAAAGGTGGACCACAGCTACTTGATCTGGACCTGGTGTTCATGCACCTAAAACTCACAACCAGAACTTGAAAGAAATTAGAAAACACAAAAGAAAATGCTTGATCTCAAGAAATGACACAATCTTAATGCTATCACACGGCGCCAAATTGAAATAGGAATTTTTCAATCCTTGATCAACTCCTCAACTACTCATGTCACTGTACCACTCCAGGTATCAATCCAAATGGAGAGATTCTAGACACCAAGACTATGAGGATCAATTCTTAATCCAAGTCTAATAAGCAGATGACTTGGTAACCAAGATTATCTAAAACAATATAAGAAAACAAGTAAGAACAAGCAGTAATTAAGAACAAGCTAGCAAGATAAGCAAACAAAGACTCAAATTCAAAATAAAGAGAAAGCTAAACCTCTAGATGTGATCATTGATCAGGGTGCTTTCAATGCTTAATTCATGATGCTAAGAAAACAATGCAACATTTGCAATTGTTTAATCTAGACTTCCAAAGCAGATTAATTCATTCTCATGACAGAAGTCTCTTTGCAAATTACTTAATCAAGACTAATTCCCATTAGTGAATAAGCAATTAACAATCATAAGGTTCCAAGTCTAACATGACCAAACAGCCTCTTTTTGCATCAAAATAAGAGCTAAGAAAGACTGAATCTTATACAGAAAGATAAAGCAAGCATCACATTATCTCAAATTCCAATCAACTTAGAACTCAAAGCAAGACCATTTCTTTCCCAAGACAATGATCACTATACTAATCAGCATTCAAACCTGACTCTCATTAGTGGTAATGATGATCAATTTGCATTAATAAACAGTTCTAATATGTCATTTATGCTTCAAACAAACATTCCCATGGCATTTAAAACATAAACCCTTAAGTTAGCTTATTCAGGCATTTCATCAAACACCTTGTGGGTGGAAAAATGCCTAAGTTCTAGGTCAAGCTTATAATGAGAGATCTAGCATTAAGAGCAGCTAACTAAGGAAAGGAAATGAGAATCTAGAACCTAAACATCATAAATCAAACATCAAAGCACCCTAATCTACACACCTAGAAGCTTAAAAGAAGACTACTCATTAATCATGCTTAACACTCCTAATTGTTTGCAAGAGATGATGTTAAACATGATTAGGAGCAAAGATAAGAAGATGAGATGATAAGAAACAGCTTTAGATTGATTCAATCATCTAGATATCTCTTAATAAACTCGTTTTTGACTAAAGGGGCAAAGAAAACAAGAGAGAATAAAGCTTAAGTCTTGCAAAAAACCCTAAAAAGCATATATAGTGTCTCTTGCGGACCGGGTCAGCCCGGAACAAACCGGGTCCTGACCCGGCTTGAATGGGTAAAATGATGAGTGTGCGATTTGATCAGGAGCTTCTCAAGTCGCATGCCCAAGTCGAACAGCCAAAGAAGCAGTCTTGTGAGCCTTAAGTCCTTTAGTTTCAGCCACATGCCCATCTAGGTGTGTTCTGCGAGTCTTTGTGCGATTCAGTCTTTCTCCTCTTCAACTCGCATGACCAAGACGAAAGCTGGGGAGAATATGTGTGCGACTTGGTTCTCCTTCAGTCCCAAGTCGCATGCCCAAATCGCATGATCCTAGAAAGAAGCTTCAGCAATATGGAATCTATGTAAGCCCAGCCGCATTACTCTCTCGGTGTAAAACACGAATCTTCATGCGGTTCAGTTCCCTTTGCTCCTTAACTCGCACGACCATGTAGCAGGGGCCTTCAGAAATATGTGCAGGATGGTCTTCATCGCTCCCAAGTCGCATGCTCAAGTCGGTGTAAATTGCGAGTCTTCATGCGGCTCAGTTCCAAGCTTGGCCAACTCGCATGCTCAAGTCTCGTGCTTGTGGACTTTGTATTTTTCTTTCTCGGGAACCTTTGACCTCACCCAGTGTTACCTTACTCGCACATCTCAACACGCAGCTCAATTCCCAGAAATTAATCTCCAGGCATTGCGAGTTAACCAAGTCGCAAGACTATCTCGCAGCCTTCAGGTTTCCTTGGACAACTTCACATTCGGGGGAGAGTAACTCTCAGAATATAGATCCGAACGGCTTGATTTTAGCTGCAGTGGAAAGGGCACTCAAACATCTCAAAATTTGGTGAAGAAACCTTCGGCGTTTGGGAAGTGGAAGGTTCCTTGGAGGGCTCATCTTCGCAGTGCATTGACACGGTCAGAAAGAGGCCTCTAGACATGCGTCCATTCAGGAAACGTTATCTTCTTTCTCATAACTCCAAATTGAATGATCTCAGACGTTCTGGAAAGAAGACTCAAATATCTCAAATCTTTATGAAGGCCTTGTAGACTGAATCGGTCTGAAAGTGCATCGTCATTCGCATTCTTCGGAGCTCATTGGGTCGGTCCAAAACGGTAGCGAGACAGGCGTGCCTTCCGACGAGCTTAACTCTCTGCTCACGCCTCCAAATCATATGACTCCACCTGCTCTGGAACCATGATTTAATCCTATCCAACTTTGGTGAAGCACCCGACAGCTGAATCGACCGGCAAGACCTTCCGGTAACGCGATTTCTGAAATGTATCTGTACCCGGAAATTTTGGCCGAGAAACCTTGGCAGCGGTACGTGTTTTGGCCGAGAGGCTCACTCGCGGTACATGAAAATCGCCGAGAAAAGTTGCCTGCGGTACGTGAGAATCGCCGAGAACCTCCAAAAACCCATTTTCACCATCTTTGAAGCCCTGATCGCCATTTCTCTTCCTGGTTTCACCTTTTCAACTCCAAATAGCTCCAAATACACCTGAAAAACACTCCAAACATGTAAAGGCTCATTGGGACCTAATGCAACTCCTAAGTCCTAAAAAAATACCTAAGGACCCAATATGCATGAGGAATAACATGATTTGGAATGAAATATACAACCTAAATGATGCAAATTATGAACATATCAATCACCAAACTTGGTTCGGCATCAGTTAAACGAATGAAATGCCTCATCTTTATTATTCCCTGACGGCTCGGCATTACCAAATAAAATGCCTCGTTGTTTTTGGTTTTTAACGGCTCGGAATCATTTAACAAAATGCCTTGCTGATTTGTTACTTAACGGCTTGGCATCGTTTCACAAAGTGCCTTGTCGTAGCTTGTCATTATCGAGCAAACGCCTCACTATAACCCTTCGCTGCACGCCTCGATGAAAGCGGTGCATAAGGGATACCCGAAGAGCCTCGTCTTTCCCTTATGCCTTGGTACGATGGTTAACTCTATGATCAGGAATGACAAACTTCGTCACTCTCGTCTCCAAAACTGACGAGCTGGGGACTAACTGTTGGGGTCAGTTTCACCCAAAACATAAAGACCATATCAAAAATGACTAAGCACTCAGAAAAACCGAATTGCAGCAAAGGATACTCGAATGTGCCGAACCCATAAGGGAGAGGAGCAATTGGGCCGAGCCCTGCGAAGGAGTAATTGGGGTGAGCTGCGCACAAGAATACATGGGCCGAGTCATATCACGAGAACATGGACGGAGCCGCACCTCAGCAACATTTGGCCGAGCCGTGATGGGTTTGCGGGCCTAGGGTTGTTTTTTAACAAACCCGTTGGTCCTCCTTAAGTTTTAAATTTATAAAACCCTAGTGTCTGCAAGTGCACAGATGTACATTGTAGGACTTAGGGTGTCGATACACAGGGAGGATGTCTAATCTGCAAGAAACAATAAACTGGGAAGTAAGCAAACTCATAAACCAATAAAAGATCTAGGGTTTTTGGTTAAGATCCTAAACTAAACCTAATATAGTATTCACAAGGAATGCAATGCATGATGAATTGTTAGAAGAACATCTAAAGCATATCGACTAAAACTAAAGACTCTTAAACTCATAGGTTGCGATTTAGACTTCTCCGGTTTACTCTAGTCGATGTATGGTGGCATTTCCAATTAGCTTTTGGGCGATTTATCTTCATCTTTTTCTGGGAATCTGCATTGAACTAGCATAGACACATGTATGATTAACCAACTGTCGTCACCTTAATCAACTAATCTCTTAGATCTAGCAATTAACTCTCACTCTCATGCTAAACTTAAGATCATGTATTGAACATTGAATTGGTCTGCTCACATCTTCTCTATAGGTAGCTTTCGACTCCTATAGCGACTATGTTCTTCAGAAGCTAGGTATGGATGATCTGGTACAGCACTCTCGTGGCTCTGATCAATCCTAGGCTCAGAGAATAGGTCATGAATCTACTCTCATGCTTTATGAATAAGTTAGAAGAGATGAGATCCAGAATATGTCTAACAACAATAGAAATCCTAATCGATATATATGCTTGTCGATATCTTCAAACAACTTGACTCTCTGGGACTAATCTACATGATGCAATGAATGATGAAAGACATAGAAGAATGCAAAAGAATGAAACAGAAAAGTTAATAAGATAAAAAAGAGGATGAACAATGGATCTGGGGAAGAATCCCCATCTCTATCGCCTAACCCTAGAAAAACAAAGTTTGGTGGCTCAAAATCTCATTACAGGAGCACACACCCGTTTAGAGCTGCTAAACAATGTATTTATAGGTCCTAAGGTCTTCTAGGTCTCATTTAGGGCTTCTCTGAAGAGAAATGGCGATGTGGGCTTTTGATGTTGGGCCTTGTGGCTCGTCCTAAGGTCCACCGGGGGTGAGAGTCTTCCAGGATAGGTAAAACATGTGTTTCCCGCGGGTAAGAGTCTTCCGGGACTGGTGAACTGGGTCAACTTGTTCTCCATGTATCTTTTGATTGCACCGTTGGATCTTTGTGATATAAAGTATTATGGAAATCGGGTTGTCTCCTCTTGATTGTCTCCAAATTTGAGCTGGATCGGATGGTGAGAAAGTCTTTATTTGAGGCTGAACTTCTGACAGTCTGACTCTGAGCTAAAAATGTGGATTTCTTCTATTTTGCCATCCTATTCCTTAAGTTTCCTGAAAAGAGCCTTGAAACTAAAAATACATGGAAATGATAATAAATGTTCCTAAAACAAAGTAAAACCTTTGAAAAAGCATTTGAAATGAATGGTGAAAAGTGGTCAAAATCAGGTGTTATCAACTCCCCCAGACTTAAGACATTGTTTGTCCTCAAACAAAACAAGATCTAATCTGGAAAAATATCATTCAACAAAAATGAGAGGGAACTCAAAAATATCAGCAACCATACTTCTAGACCTTAATTATGGACAATGCATCAATTAGATCAAGTGTAGAAAATTCTCACCAAAATACAAACATAACTAGTCTGTAAATCCGTCATGCGAAAAGTCACACACTTAAAACTAACTTCCAGTCAACTAGCTCTTAATATTCATTAAATGTTTCAGTGGTTCTCATCAAAAGGATATTAAACAAGGCATTCAAGGTTAGGTATCAAAAAGACTTTTTAATGGTAAGGCTGATGTGTTTAGGGTTACTTTTTTCTGGAGAGACATGACATTATGCAAAACAGCAAGAGAATATTATGCAAACAGCAAGAGAACTGTGGGGACGTTATGCCCCCACAGTTTCAGTCACATTCTTCTTGCTTCAAAATTTCTGATCTCCTTTCTTCAGGTTCTCTTTATATTTCCCCCAAACTTGGATTTTTGTCTAGGTTGTGAATTAAATACCAATTGCCTTGCTCAAGTCATTTCGGCTTCTAAGACTCTATAGGCTTTTAGTTTCCTTTCTTTTCTTTCTTTTTCTTTTTTTTCGTTTTTTTTTTTAGAAAGGGGAAACTGCCTTTTGACTTGGAGTCTTAGGGAGCACGAAAATTACCTTAAAAAATGAGTTTTTTCTGAGGCATCATAAGATTTCTGGCACACTCCCTTCTAGTCTCTTTCAGTCTTTCTCTTGAGTGACTGAAAATTATGTTGTTCCTCCCTCTCCGGCGTTTTTGCACATATCTGTCGATATAAACTTAAGAGAGAATACATGAGGTTTGAACATGAAGGTTTGGGTTAAGGGTGTGATACCAGCTAAAGATGAACTGGCCATCTAGGACAACAAAGAGTGGTAACAATAAGGTAAAGATGTCCTAGATGTATATCATCATGCCTTCTTAAAACCATTGATGAGAAAATTAGATGTCAAGATTAAGTTCAAGTAAAATGAGCCAGTATATCCTGTCAGAAAAGATCTTCATGACCAGAAGTCCTCTGGAGGGATTCAGTAGTGTAAGTACTCTAGCTACCACCTAGTCTAGTACTAAACCTTGAATAAGCTTTTACGAGTGATTGGTGTAGAAGCAAACATGTTGGTTATCATCATCGATTTTGTCATTATTCCTCAAAATGTTTTTGACCTTTGAAAACACTTTTTGAAACTCAAAACACTTTGAAAAGGTTTAAGAAAATCGAAAAAATTGAAACATTTTAAAGAAAATGCAGAATGCAATGGCTCATGCAAGAAAAGGTGGTTATAGAAGGATGAAATCCTCCCCCAGATTTAAATCACACTGCCCCAAGTGTCAAATAAATTAGGCAAGGATGAGAAATAGAGTATGTGAAAGATTTTAAAAAGTTTAAGGAAAAGAAAACTTACCTGGTGGTGATGCTTCATCAAACTTGGATGCTAGGGATCCAAAACTGATTTGAACAAGGTGGTGGTGGCCAAGGGTGAATGGAAGTGGCCAAGGTGGAACAGATGTGGCCAAGGGTGGATGGAAGTGGCCAAGGTGGCCGGCTGTGCTGGCCGCGGGTCGGAGCATCGTGGCCGCGAGCCAGACCTTCTTGGCCGCGGTAAAACGCCTGCTGGCCGCGGCTGAACCTCCTTTGGCCGCGGTCAGCTCCTTTTCTTTTCTTTATTTTTATAGCATACTAAGGCCTGTCTAAAATAAAAGAAACAAAACTTTAATAGAAAAAGAAAGCTAAACAAAAACAAATAAGTACCTAAAATGGGTTGCCTCCCATTGATAACACCGTATTTTGACCACTTTTATGGATCGTTTTAAAATACTTTTTCTATGTTTTTAATTGCTTTTAAGTACTTTTATTACTTTTTTCTAATATGTAGTTCCATGACTCTTTTCAGGTAACTTAGGGAAAAGCTTAACAAAAATGGATAGAATACCAGATTTCAGCTCAGAGTCAAACCATCAGAAGTTCACCCCCGATTGAAGGCCTTCTCACCGTCTGATCCAGCTCAAATTTGGAGATCTTAAAGATGGAAGTACCAGCTTTCCAGCACAATTTACAGCTTGGCAATCCTACGGTTCAATCAAAAGATACGCGAATAGCAAGATGTCTCGTAAACCAGCCGGCAAGCGTTTCCACCCGCGGCCAACAGGCCATTCCCCGCGGTGACAACCACCGCGACCGCGGCCAGCGACCCATTCTCCGCGGTCACAACCATCCTGACCGCGGCCAGCTAACTCCGACTCCGAATGCCCATTTCTGAAGCCCATATCATTTTCCCAGCCTTGATTCCGGAACCCTAGACCCTAGAGATGTCTTGAGCACTATAAATACATGTTTTAGGAACCTTAATTCGTATCACCTCATATGCTTTTATTGTTTTAGAATACTTTTTAAGTTTTAGGTTTTAGGGAGAGAGAGATTTGTCTCTTGAACCCTTGTTCTTTCTTTTTCAATTTCGGTTTCTATTCTACTTTTTAATACTATGTTTTTGATTTCGTTCATCATTTCTGAGTAGTTTTATTGTTGGGATTAAGGCATTTTCGATGGGGATATATATGTTCGGTGAGGATTCCATTGGCTATTGAGCCGAATCTTAGAACTTTTTCTTCAGAATTCGTTTTTACTGCATGAGGGTAGCGTCATGAACTACAATCTGATCCAGATGCTTGGTGACACGAAAGTGTTCATCCAGTGTCAGATCTAGTTTGGGAGAGCAAAACAAACATAGGAGTGGAAACCTACCTATGGGCGATTTGTGAATGCTGACGAGTCTTAAACATAATGCACCTCTTCTTTTCCAGGGCCAGAGTGGAAACCTACTGGTCAGGGTTGAGAGAGATAGTTGTCTATGATCACGACAGTGGCGTATTCATACGTCCGTCACTCCAGTTCAAAAAGTTTAAGCTAAGATCTTATCAAATTTACTCTCTAGCAATGTTTTGAATCGTTCGTACCCCTGAGAAAACTTCCCTGAACCCCAGCGCCTCTTTTCTTATAGATTTACACCAATTTTCATTCAAGCTTTAATCTAGTTTCTTTACTCTTTCAATCGATTTTCACTTAGCAATTAGGTCTAGCCGTTTTCTCGTTTTTACCCTTTTTCGTTAAGTTTAGTTATTAGGTCATTTTAATTCCCGTAGGTTCTCTTTAAAATTTGTTTTTACGTTTTAAACACACCACCAAAACCCTCACAAAACTCGCCTGGTTCTAGACTTCCTTACTTTATATTTCTTTCGAAGGCTTTTGCCAGAAAGATCCTTCTTCCCTGTGGATTCGATCCCTAAGTACTACAATCGATCAGTTGTGCACTTGCGGCTATTGATTTCATTTAGGGTAAAACTTGACACCCTCACGACACACCACATCACCCATTAAGCGCTTTGGTTTATAGTCTTTAGCTAGACTTTGCAAAGGAAAAGACTTAGTTCAAATAGGATCTTGTCCTAAGACAAGTCCTTTTCGAAATCCTCATGTTCTGTCTTGCAGGTTCTTCATCACTCCAGAGTTCTTCTGGTTCAAATGCCTGGGCTATTTGCTCTCCTCTTTTGCTCTTAAGTGGTGTAGCCTCATAGAAGATGTCTTTGTCGATATTGGCAAAGGAAACTCACCTGTTGGGCCAATCCATGATGGCTCCAGCAGTTGCTAAGAAAGGCCATCCAAGAATAACTGGATAAGAGTCATATTTGGTCTTCACTATGTATAGATCGACAGGTGCAATGCAATCTCCAATCCTTAGAGGAATGTTTCAGGCTATCCCTCTTGGTGTTGCACTTGAATCATCTGTTAAGCTAATCTTTGTCCTGGTACTTGAGATGTGCTTAATGCCAAGTCTCAAAGGAGTTGCTTTGGACATCATGTTAATGCAAGCTCCAGAATCACAAAGAATATTGAGGAATCTTTCACCTCTAATGATCTCAAGAAGATCCAAAGTTCTAATGCTAGAATGAACTCTCCAATTGGCAACGGCGCCAAATTGATAGCAGGAATTTTTCAATCCTTGATCAATTCCTCAACTACTCATGTCATTGCAGCACTTGAGGTATCAATCCAAATGGAGAGATTCTAGACACTAGAACTATGAGGAGCTATCTTAATTCAAGTCTAACAAGCGGATGAGTTGGTAACAAGGTGATCTAAAATATAAAGTAAACAAAAAAACAAGCAGTAATTTAAGAACAAGCAACAAGACAACAAAACAAAGACTCAGATTCAAAACAAAGAGAAAGCTAAACCTCTAGATGTGATCATTGATTAGGGTGCTTTAGAGATTTATTCATGATGCTAAGAACAATAATGCAATGCAAGTTACTCTTTAGTCTAGACTTCAAAAGCAGATTAATTCATTCCCATGACAATAATCTCTTTGTAAATCACTTAATCAAGATTAATTCACCTTAAGCAAGATCAAGCAATCAACAAGCATAAAGTATCAAGTCTAATAATGACCAAACGGTTTCTATTTCAAAGAGACCGAATCTTACACAGAAAGCAGCAACAAGCAATCATATGATCTCAAAACCAATTAACTTAGAACTCAAATCTAGACTAATCCTCTCATGAAGGCACTAATCTCTACACTAATCCACTTTCAAACCAAATCATCATTTGTGAAATATGAATCAGTGAGCATTAAGAAACAGTTCTAATATGTCATTCATGCATTTAACAAATCATTCCCATGATGAAAAAGGCATAAACCCTTAGCTTAGCTCATTCAGACATTTCATCAAACACCTTGTGGGTGGAGAAATGACTAAAGTCTAGATCAGAGTGATGTGCAAAGATCTAGCATTAAGAGCAGCTAACTAAGAAAAGGAAATGAAGATCTAGAACCTAAACATCATAAACCGATCATCTAAGCACCCTAATCTACACACCTAGAAGCTTAAAAGATAACTACTCACTAATCATGATTAACACACCATTTCCTTTGCAAGAGGTGGTGTTAATCATGATTAGAAGCAGAGATGAGATGATTAGATGATAAGAAACAGCTTTAAGATGATTAAATCTGCTAGATATCTCTTGATCAAACTCGTTTTTACACTAAGAAGTAGAGAGAAAACAAAGAGAAAGCAGATTAGAGGATAAGATAAAGCATAACTAGGGTTTTAGTCTCTAAAAACTATTTATATAAAAGGGTGTGGGCCGGGTCAGCCCAGGACAAACTGGGTACTGACCCGCCCTTTCTGGGTTGCTGGAGCCACCCCTCGCCATCTGAAGAAGTCTCACACCGAGGGCCATACACCAGGGGGTCATGTGCTGGGTTGAAACTTTGATGAACACTTGAAGAACATGCATGAGACTTGGCATTTGATCCGGTTAAAGCTTTGAAACGTGAAGAGGATTTGTTTGTGATCTGGGTTGGAGAGATGAGGACCTCGGCATACATGCCGAGGTGCCTGGTACCCGAGGTTTGTGTAACATAGGAGCTCGGCATAGCATGCTGAAGGGTTCACACCAAGGTCTGCTTCAACACTTAGTCGTTTGGGGATCATTTTGGTGATCAAGGGAGCCTCGGTGTTGAAAGGCCGAAGTCCTACCTCGAGGTATAGTCCCAAGGCTTCGTAAACATGCCTCCTCGGCATACATGCCGAGGTATTCACGCCGAGGTAGGACACAGCACTTAGCTTACAGTTGCATCTCTTAAAACCCGAATTGAGCAGCTTTTCTTCTGTTCAGTGTAACTTTCAGCTCGTAACTCCAAATGACCTGAAACCAGTTCCATGAGAAAGATAACTCATTCAGCTCGATCTTCGCAATGCATTTACACGATCAGAGAAAGGCGTCTAGACATGTGTCCATTCCGGAGACGTTAAATTCTTGCTCATACATTTGAATTGGATGATCTTGGACGTTCTGGAAAGAGGACTCAAACATCTCTGATTCTTATGAAGACCCCGGAAACTGAATCTGCCTGGAAGTGCGCCGTCCTTCGCATTCTTCGGAGCTCATCGGGGCGGTCCAAGACGGCAGCGAGACAGGGGTTTCTTCCGACGAGCTCAACTTTCTGCTCACGCGTCCGAATTCCATTATTCCACTTGCTATGGAACCATGATCCAATTGTCTCCAACTTTGATGAAGCCCCCGACAACTGAATCGGACCGGAAGGTTCCCCGGACAGGCGATCATTCAGGAGTATCGGATTGCTCCGGAATGGATGCGAGAGAGGTCTGTCTTCCGATTACCATATCTTTCAGATCCGTGGGCCAAATGCTTTGATTCTAACTGTTCTGAACTCTTGACTCAGTTATCTCCAACTTTTATGAAGACTCCGACAGCTGAATCGGCCGGCAAGATCTTCCGGTGACGCGATTTCGGAAATGTATCTGCATCCGGGATTTTTGGCCGAGAGACTTGACCGCGGTACGTGTTTTTGGCCGAGAAAGCTACCCGCGGGAAGGATTTTGGCCGAGGATCTTCGACTTTCAGTACAGCTTTTTGCCGAGAAACCCAAACTTGCTCCTTTTTACCATTTTTGATCATTCCAACTCCATTTCTTCATCTGAATCACATCCTCCACTCCAAATTGGCTCCAAAAGCACCTGTTTAACACTCCAAAACATGCAAAACTCTCTTGGACATAATGTAATCTCCTAAGTCCTAAAACAATACTTAAAGACCTAAAATGCATGAGATAAGACATGATTTGGACTAAAATATGTACACCTAATGATGCAATTTATGAATATATCAACTCCCCCACACTTATCCTTTGCTTTCATCTCTTGGATTGACTTTTTGCTCTCACAAAAGAAGTGGCCTATCATGTAGTCTCTACATGCTTTGGCAAACGAAATTCCTTCTGGCAGGGTCTGAACTACTTGGTTGACTCTTCAAGTGCTTATTTGCTGATCTTGTTTGTGTAGTCACTGGCTTCTTGGGGATCTTTGAGATGGATCCTGTAAACAGCTGCATCAGGTGATGATCTAGGAAAAGATAGATACCTGGCTTTTCTGAAATATGTAGAGATGTTCTCCTTAGTCTCCTTGCTGTATCTGAAGAAAACTTAAAGGCAGCCTTGCTTCTAGACGTCGTCGAACCCGAGGTAGAGAGGAATGGACTTCACAAACTTGTTGAATTCGATCAGTTTCTGTCTAGATATGCTCTTGGTTATTGGTTCAGTGTTGTCATCAGATGAATCGTCCCTAGGGTTTGGATCTTTTACAAACAAACCATACTCTTCATCTTCTGAGAATTGCTCTTGAAGCTCATTGTCACAAGTGTAAACCATGTTGCAAGATGCATAAGTGTTGGATTCTTCCTTTTCCTTTAATGCTTGTGCAGTGATTGAGAAGACAGCTTGATCAAACAACCTAGGTCTGGTCACATGAGGTCAGTTTTCTGATGTACAGGCTTCAGAAAGAGGTTGAAAGCTCTCCCAATATGAGAAGTCGTGCTCCACCGCGGGTGAGGAGCTTGGAGCCGCGGTGGGAGTGGCTCTGGCTGCGGTTGAAGAGCTCGCAGCCGCGGTGAGCTTCCTCCGGCTCTCCATGCTTGCTTCTTCAATATCTTCTTCTCCATTGTTGTTCTCTTGCTTCCAGTGGTTGTCAGGCACGTCTTGGGTATACAAATCATTGATTCCAGAGTTCAGGTCATACTCCTTATGATCTTTATAAAGTTTTTCAACTTTCTCTTCTACTTCATCCAAAGCATAGACAACTTTGTCTAAAGTAGCATCAAGCTCTTCTGTCTTGTTTTCAACCTTTGCTACGCCTTGCCACAGCTCCAATGTGTAGTCCTAGGTCTGGTTTTTTCTGTCATTCAGCTCCTTATCCAAGTCATTGATCTTAAAGGTTAGGGTTTGCAGCTCCCTTTCGTTTTGCCGAATGCTGAACTTGTTTTTGTCTTGATCTTCCCTGACAGACTCTATTCTCTGATCTAACACGTCATTAGCTTTGGCTCTCTGGTCCTCCAGTGTCTTCACATGCTCAGCGAGTTCATCAAACCTCTTGTCAAGGCCGATGATCACGTCATCTATCCTTGTTCGCAGGGCAGCATTGATGAGGGCTTGGGAGGCAAGGAACTGATTCAGCTAGACTTCCAATCGATTAATCAAGATGTTAAGTCGATTGTTCTCATAGTTCTGGTGCAAAATCTGATGAGGAAGAAGATGAGATGGTCGACGGTACATCAGGTGTGGCGAATAGGGCTCATCTCGGTGGTGTGGAGGTCGCATGTCTCCATGGTGGTAGTTCGGATTAGGGTTCCGAAGATGATGATCAAAGTCACGCCTGGAGCGTGATTCACATGCACTTGGAGCTTCACACAGGTCGCAGGACCTTCGCTCGGGGTTAGGGTTTCTCCTTGAATGATCCATGCTTCAAAGGTTTCTGAAACTAGGGCAAACAGAAGAAAGAATAAGCAGAAAAAGAAAAAGTTAGGGTGTTTATGAATTTGGTTTACTTCCTATGTTGCTTTGCAGAAACTCGACATATATATAGTCGTTTGCGGCTTCAACCTCCTAGGTTTAGACCTCCGGCAACGGCGCCAAAAACTTGGTGGGCTTGCGGGCCTAGGGTTGTTTATTAACAAGCTTGTTGGTCCTCCTTAAGTTTTAAATTTATAAAACCCTAGTGTCTGCAAGTGCACAGATGTACGTTGTAGGACTTAGGGTGTCGATCCACAGGGAGGATGTCTAATGTGCAAGAAACAACAAACTGGGAAGTAAGCAAACTCATAAACCAATAAAAGATCTGGGATCCTAAACTAAACCTAATCTAGTATTCACAAGGATGCAATGCAGGATGAATTGTTAAAAGAACATCTAAATCATATTGATTCAAACTAAAGACTCTTAAACTCATAAGTGGCGATTTAGACTTCTCCGGTTTACTCTAATCGATGTATGGTGGCATTTCCAATTAGCTTCCGGGCGATTTATCTTCATCGGTTTCTGGGAATCTGCATTGAACTAGAATAGACACATGTATGATTAACCAACTGTCGTCACCTTAATCAACTAATCTCTTAGATCTAGCAATTAACTCTTGCTCTCATGCTAAATTTAAGATCATGCATTGAACATTGAATTCGTCTGCTCATATCTTCTCTATAGGTAGCTTTCGACTCCTATAGCGACTATGTTCTTTCGACTCTGATCAATCCTAGGCTCAGAGAATAGGTCATGAATCTACTCTCATGCTTTATGAATAAGTTAGAAGAGATGAGATCCAGAATATGTCTAACAACAATAGAAATCCTAATCGATATATATGCTTGTCGATATCTTCAAACAACTTGACTCTCTGGGACTAATCTACATGATGCAATGAATGATGAAAGACATAGAAGAATGCAAAAGAATGAAACAGAAAAGTTAATAAGATAAAAAAGAGGATGAACAATGGATCTGGGGAAGAATCCCCATCTCTATCGCCTAACCCTAGAAAAACAAAGTTTGGTGGCTCAAAATCTCATTACAGGAGCACACACCCGTTTAGAGCTGCTAAACAATGTATTTATAGGTCCTAAGGTCTTCTAGGTCTCATTTAGGGCTTCTCTGAAGAGAAATGGCGATGTGGGCTTTTGATGTTGGGCCTTGTGGCTCGTCCTAAGGTCCACCGGGGGTGAGAGTCTTCCAGGATAGGTAAAACATGTGTTTCCCGCGGGTAAGAGTCTTCCGGGACTGGTGAACTGGGTCAACTTGTTCTCCATGTATCTTTTGATTGCACCGTTGGATCTTTGTGGTGTAAAGTGCCATGGAAAGCTGGTTGTCTCTTCTTGATTGTCTCCAAATTTGAGCTGGATCGGACGTTGCGAAAATCTTCATTAGAGGCTGAACTTCTGACGGTCTGACTCTAAGCTAAAAATATGGATTTTTTTCCATTTTGCCATCATATTCCCTAAGTTTCCTGAAAAGAGCCTTGAAACTATAAATACATGGAAATCATAATAAAAGTTCCTAAAACAAAGTAAAACCTTTGAAAAAGCATTTGAAATCAATGGTGAAAAGTGGTCAAAATCAGGTGTTATCAAGCCGCGCCTCGATGAATTGGTCCGAGTTGCACCTTGATGAATTGGGCCGCGGTGTGACATTTTGGTGAGGCGACTCCGACGTTAAGTAGGCCTGGCCGTGAAGAGGCGAAGCCCATGAAAACCCTACGCAAAGCGTTATGGCGACGGCCGCACGAAGCGAAAGGAAATATTCAGAAACTATTTCCCGAGGTTTTTGGCTAGGCGGTTTATAGTATTCGTATAAATAGCGAATGCATGCCATTCATAATGTAACTCTTCACAACTCGAGAGAAATAAGACCTAAGCAATTTCACATCAATAAAAACCTTCCTTCGATCTTGAGTTCTGTCGAGAAAAACCCTAGAAATTTCCGAACTCTAAAACTTCTTTAAACAAATTTTGGTTTTGTGAGTTTTGGCTCACATAGAGACATCCCAAGCTTATCCTTGTATATAAGTCTTTTTAATATTGTCTTTTGTGTTTTTGGAATGTTTTGATGGGTTTATTGAGTGGTTTTAGGTCTCAAAAGGTGTTCATGCTTTGTGGTTTGAAGAAATAGCTGTCAAAAGGTGCAAAGAGAAGATGGCCTTGTGTTTAAATGCATTGTGACACATGGCCTCGGCGTGAACCCCTCGATATGATCCAAGCCGAGGCCACAAGTTCGAATGGAAAGGGGATTACCTCGGTGTCATGCCTCGGTTAGACCCTGCCGAGGCCTTGGTGTTTTAGTGCTTGAAACAAAGGAAATGGGAGACACCTCGGTGTAACCCCTCGTCCAAAGGGAGGCCAAGGTGAATGTACGAAGAATAGTGGTATTACCTTGGTGTGATGCCTCAGGGTGGAATATACCGATGCATACTTGTTTTAAACCCAGAAAACTGCACCCCTCAGCCACACACCTCGGCAATGGTACACCGAGGCCCTCTTGCATGAGCTGATGAGATCAAGAAGCTTTGAAGACTTGGGTCAAGAGAGAAGGTTCAAGCTACAGCCATCTCCATCATGTTCCATACCTCTTTTCCATCAAAAACAAATCTGGTAACACTCCAAACTCTTATACATATGTATGTAGTTCCTGATTTTGCATTTTGTATTTTTACTTTTGATTTTACTCATTTCTCATATTTTTATAACACAAGGGACTGTGTTATTTAAGTGTGGAAGAGGGGTTTAGTATTTACTAACCATGTTTTCTTTGATCTTATTTGCTATTTTAGAGTCTTGAGTCTAATTGATCATGCATAAGAATCTATTTGCATAGAAAAACCAAAAAAAATTGAAAATTTTGAAAAATTTTAACAAAAATGCTCATTTAGTTGCATTCACATTTAAGATTGTATCTAGGATTGCATATTCATATAGGTTTGCATTATTTGCATTGGAGTAATGATAGGTTTCTTTGAGAGAAGATCACTTCAAGATTTTAGTTCATGGTCCTAGTTGTTAGTTCTTTGATGCTTGCAAGACTTGAAATCTGTAGGATTGTTGATACAAGCTTTGAATTGAACTCAGCCGTAGCAAGTGAAAGCCTTAAACTTGATTTGCAATTATCATGTGATGCATGTTTGTATGAGCATTGTGGATACCATTATACATATTTGGGCTATCTTATTTTTTTTACCACTCTTGTTAGTCCAAGTAGCTGATCTCCATCACTGAGACAGTTTCCCCTGCCTTTAACTAAGCCATCTTTGAAGCCATAAACACTCTAGTGAACGAATGTGAGGCCTTCTTTTTGAATGAACTTGACAAAAAGTGTTGGGTTTATAGCGACAAGAGTAGACTTTCATGTCGATCTAGCTCTGCATCATGAGACTAGAGTAGGATTAGGCTAGTTAGGGAGGGGTCTTAGTGAATCATTGAGCTGTAAATGAAAAGAACTTGGTGGAAAAAGTGAAAGAATGTGTTGAGAAACTAGGGTGATATATTCATATCTTTGCATGTTTAGGGTGCATTTTAGTCCAAGAATATAGTCTCATGCATGCATTTTATATAGATTCATTGTGTTTACCTTTGTTTTAGAGTTTAAAGACTTTGCATTAGGTCCAAGTGAGTCTTGCATGTTTGGAGTGTCAAACAGGTGCTTTGGAAGTCATTTGGAGTGGAAAAGGTGAAACTAGGTGAAAAAATGGTGAAAGACAGTGTAAAAATGATGAAATAGGCATTTTGGAGTCTCTCGGCAAAATCCTGTACCGCAGGTCGACTATTCTCGGATAAAACCCATACCGTGGGAAGGCCAAAACACGTACTGTGTGTAGAATCCTTGGTCAAAAATCTCCTGTGCCGGTACGCATCAAAGATCGCGTTACTGGAAGGTTTTCCCGTCCAATTCAACTTCTGGGGTCTTCAGCAAAGATCACGATAATTGAGTCAAGGTTCCAGAACAGTTATAATCAATGGATTTTGAGCAGTGAGTTGTAACATATGGCTAATGGAGGACGAACCTGTCTTGCAGCCATTCTGAGCCGATCTGATAAGCCTCAGAGAAGACCCTGAACGGAGCCCATCCCGTCCCACCCAGTCTCTGGTGCCTTCATAAAATTTTGAGAGCTTTGCGTGTAGTTTCCAGAAGTTCAGGAGATTTGGAGCTGTGATCTGGGAGATAACGCAAACGGAGGATGCCAATCCAGACCAAAGCAATACGCCTGAAAGCTCGGCCAAAACATGTACTGTGTGTATAATCCTCGGACAAAATTCTCCTGTGTCGGTACGCGTCAAAGATCGCGTTACTGGAAGGTTTTCCCGTCCGATTCAACTTTCGGGGTCTTCAGAAAAGATCACGATAATTGAGTCAAGGTTCCTGCACAGTTAGAATCAATGGATTTTGAGCAGTGAGTTGTAACATATGGCTAATGGAGGACGAACCAGTCTTGCAGCCATTCTGAGCCGATCTGATCAGCCTCAGAGATGACCCTGAACGGAGCCTTGCCGGCCTCATATGGAGTTAGCTTTTTCACCAAAGTTCGATCTGGTTGAGTCATATATCCTGTGGACTTGGTCTTGTGTCATTTGGATCAGTGAGCTGAAAGTTACATAAAACAAAACAGAAGCATGTCACTCCAGGTTCAAAGAGCTTTTTGAGTACTAAGTGTTTTTCTTGTGCCTCGGTGTACACCCCTCGGTATATCTGTACGAGGCCTGTTTGCGAAACTTTTGGTCATTCCCTCAGTCTGACTCCTCGGCATACAACCCCTAAGCATTCTTGTTCAACAAACTAGTCCCCAAACGACTAAGTATCAAGCTGAAACATCTATCGAGTTTATCTTGAATTTTCCTAAGTGTTACAGCTGGCCTCAGCATAACCCTTCGCCTTCACTACCCTGAGAGCCTCCTGTACATGAGCTCCTCGACCTAGACACCTTGGCATGATTTTAACCCGAGGCAAAGTCCGAATGAAACTACCCAAAACCTCGGCTGTACACCTCGGCTTGTTCTATACCGAGGCACATATCTCACAAATGAAATGTGTAAGGCCTCGGCCTGACCCCTCACCCTAACTGACCTCGAGGCCTCCTGTCATGAACCAAGATCCCAAACAGCTTGTTTGACGCGCAAAAGGACTTAGCTGAATCATAGACAAGCTCACACATGTTCTTGAGATGTTCTTCACTTTTTTTACCCATGTCACTAGGGGATTAACAACACATCTTGCAAAGGATTAAGTGTGTTAATCATGATTAGTGAGTAGCCTTTTCATAAGGTTCTAGATAGGTAGATTAGGGTGTAAAGATGTTAGATTAGAGAGTTTAGAAGTTAGATCATGCATTTTCCTTTCTCTAAATATATGTTCTTAATGCTGGGTTTCTGATAATCACTGAAACCCAGATTCTAGATATTTCATGCACCAAAAGTGTTTGATGAAATGCCTGAACCAAGCTATGTTAGAGGTTTATGCATTAAAGCCATGAAAATGATTGTTTTATGCATAGATAACATATTAGAGCTAATAGCTAATGGTTATTGATTTATATTTCACAAATGGAAATTTGGTTTGAAAGTGGATTAGTATAGAGATTAATACCTTCATGAGAGGATTAGTCTACATTTGAGTTCTAAGTTGATTGGATTTGTTTGGCTGTTTGTCATTAGCTCTGTAGTTTGACATTGGTGCACCTTGATCAACTACCCTGTCTAGGACCTTTGTTACATCATCTTATATTCATCATCATCATCTCTTAATTTGCTTTTGTTATTGCTTTGTTTGTCTTTAATCTTGTTTAGCACTGCTTAGTGTCTTGTTTGAAACCAAAACCCACTTTGTCTTGCTTGAATTAAGATACAAATCACATAAGCTAGTGAAGTAGACCCACGATATGGATTGATATCCCTTTATACTACATCTGATAAAGAGGATTGATAACCCTCAAGAGTCCAAGAAACTCTTTGTTTATCAATTGGTACTGTTGCCAACTTGTGGAATTTAACATTAGTTTATGCTTTGTTCTTGAGATCAAGCATCTTTCTTTTGTTTAACTGATTATACTTTAGAGTTTTGTTTACAGGTGCATGGGAACAAGATCAAGGAGTTGTTACCCTCCTCTTCCCTACATTGAAAATATCAACCTGGTAGACACAGATGCTAGAAGAGCAAGGGAAAGAGCAGCACATCTTGAGAGATTGGGTATGGATCAGCAACAAGTCAGAGATGAGCATCAGGCTCAAGCATATGTTCAGGATTAGGGAGTTGGTATTGGAGTTCTTGGGATTGGCGTTCAGGTTCCACAACCACTGGTCCATCAGGGACAAGCTCAAGGACACCAAAACCAGCATACGCATCAGGTCAATCAACAACCCCACCCACAACCTCCCAGGCGTCATGAGCAACATCCAGTCTTTGTTGGAGAGAATGACAGGGCTAATGCACATCAATACAGAGCAGGAATCCAAGCTCCACCAGTCCAAAACAACAATTTTGAAGTAAAGGCATCACTTCTCAATATGGTGCAGAATTCAAAATTTCATGGGCTGCTTATGGGGGATCCACTTGAGCACCTTGATCAATTTGACAGAGTCTATGATCTGACAAAAATTAATAGGGTCTCAGAGGATAGCTTCAAGTTAAGATTGTTCCCTTTCAGCTTGGGAGACAAAGCTCATCAGTGGAAAAATAACTTACCAAGGGGTTCAATCCAAACAAGAGAACAATGTAAACTGACTTTCCTCTATAAATTCTTTTCCACATCAAGAAAAGCCAAGTTGAGGAATCAAATTTCAAGCTTTACCCAATACAACATTGAGAGCTTTGGGGAAGCATTGGAAAGATTTAGAAACTATACAAACTAATGCCCTCATCATGGTTTTTCTGAGGCTTCTCTTCTTAGGACTCTAGACAGAGGTGCTCTCTCCAAGTTCAGGACTCAACTTGATACAGCCTCAAATGGCAATTTCCTTGCTAAAAAAATCAATGCAGCAATGAAGCTGGTGGAGAACTTGGCTATGGGTAATGACACCTATGGAGAAGACTATGACAGAGCTTATAGAGTAGAAGGTTCTACTGAAGAACATAGACTGCAAAAGGATATAAAGGAGCTGCAAGTCAAGATTGACAAGGTCTTAGTTGCAACTCAGAAGCCTATAAACTTTGTGGGAGAGTTTAGTGAGAAGAACTGCTTTGAGAGTGTGAATGAGGATGGATTTAACACAAGAGGAGCTGCATTACATTGGAAATCAAACAAGTTCCAGAAGTATAACACTTACAATAACCAGAACTTGTGCTACAGAAACCCCAATGTAGCTAATCCTGGTGATCAAGTCTACCCCTCTCCACAAGCTCAGCAAGGATATCTTCCCAAGAACCAGTTCCAAGGAAACTTCCAAGTTCCACAGGCTTTACAGCAACAAGCGGTTCAGAACCAAGGGAATATCTTCCCAAATCAATTCAATTTCCAGCAACAAAAGTCTCTTCCTCCTGGATTTGGACAGCCACAAGTTCAACAGAGTACTTTTCAGCAGCAAGGTTCTGATATCAGTGTTGTTCTACAACAGATCCTGCAGGGCCAACAAAAGCTGGATTCTAGGTGTAATGACCTCAGTTCCAAGATGGAGACATTAGGGACTGAAATCAATACTCTTAAGAAAAACAAGGGCATCTCCACTTCTGAAGCTCAAAGCTCTCTGCCAGGCAAAGCTGTTCCAAACCCCAAGGAATATTGCAATGCCATATACTCAAGTGATGATCACACTTCTGCTGTTCAGGAAATTGAATACCTTCTTTATGGCCAAGTCTCTAATGAGTTAACCTTCAACAATGAGGATGAAGACTCCATCATAGATGACTTTGTTAGCATGTTCTCTGATCTCAATGAGAACAATGAGAAAGAAGGTGGAGAGGCAGCTTGTTTTGCTAGGGACAAAAACATTTCTGATGGTACTGAAGGCAAGGGACTGAACACTGATCAAGTCACTCCCCAAGATGGAATCTCCAGACTTGATTTAGCAAATGTGAAGCCTACATCACTCCGAAAGTTGGGTAATCCAGGGAAATTCACTATCTCTTGCACTCTTGGCAACTTCAGAGTTGAGAATGCTTTGTGTGATTCTGGCTCGAGTGTTGGTGTGATGTCTCTAGAATGATGGAGAGGCTAGGGATCAATACTTTCAAGCACTAACCTTTTTCAATTACCTTTGGAGATTCTTTCTCAAAGAAACCTTGTGGGCTACTAGAGAACTATCCATTGAAGGTTGGTGAGGGCATAGTCCCCACTGATTTATAATCATGAAGATGAAGAAGACCAAAGAGCTTCCTCTTTTGCTTGGGACTTCCTTTCTTAACACTACAGGGGTAAGAATTGACTTTGATACTCAAAGAGTGGTGCTCACAAAGGTGGATAAAGATGTCTCTTACCATGTTAAGCCTCCTTCAGCTGAGTTGTATGGAACTGTTATTCAAGAGATTGATGATCCCCAAGTGCATGAGATGAAATATGTGGGAATGATTGGTATTCTAGGAAGCGCTCAACCCCTTCCAGCTATGGAGGAGAAGAAAGAACTCCACACCAACCCTGTCTATAAGTATTAAGATGAGGAGCCCTTTATTAAAGAAGAAGCTTGCTTCATCTCTTTTCCCCCTATACCAAGTGAGACAGAGCTGAGCAACAAAAAGGGTAATGGTTCTGAATCAAAGGGAAGAATCCTTAGTCTGAATCTTGTTCTCAAGGCTTAACTCTTATCCCTTGGAAATGTAACGATGGAGCTATAAAGTACAAGATCCAATGCAATGGAAGATCAAAACTATATGCTGAGATCAGGGCAGTCTTCACACAAGCAATCATTGACAACGGGTCTAAGGGTATTCAAGAACTGATGAAAAAGGGTCTCAGGTTTTGAATTCAAAGACAAAGGATCTGATAATTTTCAGGTGCTGAATAGCACAGCCTTCTTGCTTGATACCATTGACAAGACAAGGATCATCAGTGGTCCTCCTCTCCCTCATTAAGAAAAGAGTATGAAAAGTCAAACTTAGTGACTTAAAACAAAGTGCTCTTGGGAGACACCCCAAGCTTATCCTTGTATATATTCTCTTAATCCTTTTTTTTATGTTTTAGGATGTTTTCGATGTGTGTGTTGAGTGATCTCAGGTGTTAAATGGAGTTTGTGCCCTGTGATCTCAAGCATGGTGAACAAGGTGGTAAAATGAAGCATACGGCTAAGTGTTTGTGTATGCCTCGCCTTGTGGCCTCGGCTTAAGATCTACCTGAGGCATAGATTTTTAGATAATATTTCTCACGAACCATATGCCTCGCGTAAGAACCCGCAGGATGGAACAGGCCGAGGCACAATGCCGAATGAAAACATGAAATACCTCGGCATGAGGCCATGGGCTGGATCATGGCGAGGCGTGGATGATTTGAGTACATAGGGAATCTGAACATATGCCTCAACATATATGCCTTGGGCTGATCCATGTCGAGGCACACTTCACCAAATAAAAGGTTCAACACCTCGAGGTGAGGCCGCAGGTAAAACATGGCGAGGTCGTATGAGGTTCTTCAAGCCAAAGTCAAAAATTCATGCCTCGAGATGGTGGCCTCGAGCTGGGACATGTCAAGGCATGCATAAAAGCCTCGGCCAAGAAACAAGAGGCCTCGGCATAAAAGCCTCGGCCAAATGCATCCCGAGGCCAATGCCAAAACAAAACAGTCAAAACCTCGAGTTAAGGCCACGGGTGGACAAAAGGGCGAGGCAGGGGTATGAAGATGAACACAAACCCAGAAAATGATGCCTCGGGTTGGAGGAAGAACAGTCCATGGTGAGGCACCAAGGCGAGGCAATGATAAAATGGTGCAAGATCAAGCTTTTACCATCACTTCAAGAGCTTTTAGAGCAGTGCAAGGAGCCGCATCAAACCAACAACTCTTCCAATGATGTTTGGTCTCCTGAGGTGTATCATTCCACTCCTCCATTCCTGTACATAGCATTCAAGCATCTAGTTTTTCTTTTTCTTAGTTTGTCTTTTTCATGTTTGTTTATCCTCTTGCTCATGCTTTTATTACACAGGGACAGTGTAATTTAAGTGTGGGGGAGGGGTTTTGTGTTTACTAATCATGTTTTTGTGTTCTTGTTTTCCCTTTTGCATCTTGAGTCTCATTTGATAGGGCATAGCATCTAAGTGCATAGAAAACCAAAAAAAAATGTTCATTCAGCTGCATTCACATGTTAAGATTGAATTTAGAGTTGCATAATCATATAGGTCTGCATCATTTACATGGGAGTAATGATAGATTTCTTTGCGAGAGCATCATATTAAGATTTTAGTTCATAACCCTAGTTATTAGTTCTTTGATGCTTGCAAGTGACAAAATGTGTGACGATGTTTAGACCTTGATTGAAGCAAGCTTTGAATTGAATTCAGCCTTATCAAGTGGAACTCTTAACCTGACTTTGAATTATCATGTGATGCTTGTTTAGATATACTTGTGGATACATATACATACATATAATTACCACTCTTGTTAACCCAAGTAGCTGATCTCCATCATTGAGACAGTTTTCCCTGCCCTTAACTAATCCATATTTGAAACCTAAACACTCTAGTGAGCAATGTGAGGCCTAGTTTTGAATAAACTTGACAGAAAGTGTTGGGTTTAGAGCGACAAGAGTAGGCTTTCATGTAGATCTAGATCTGCATCATGAGCCTAGAGTAGATTGAGATGAGCCAGGGGATGGAAAAGAAAAGAAAATGGATTGGGGTCTGGTGTTCAAAGATAAAACTCTAGCCCCTAAGTGAAAAGAAAGAAAACAAAAGAAGCAAAAGGGCTCAAGTATCTAAAGAGAAAAACAAAGAGGCTAGAGTGTGCTTTGTGAGAAAGAGCTAAGTTAACGGTTTAGACCCCAAAGCCAGACTTTGATAATGAAAAGCTGAATCCCATGGTGAGAAAAAGAATGAGAGTGAAGTGAGAAGTGGGCTTAAAAGGCAATGAAATCCTTGGATAAAGGTAGCTTAGGAGTGTTCTTCATGGGTTTAGAATTTAAGGTGAAAGATCAATTTGGGGCATTGGGTAGATCGGAGTCTACTCTTGTATGCATCAGTTGCTTTTTACCCTTAGCATTCTTATTCCTTCATAAAGTTTACCCATACGTGTGTTAAGCATGATTAGTGAGTAGTCTTCTTTTAAGCTTTTAAGTGTGTTGATTAGGGGGCTTGGATGTTGATTTATGATGTTTAAGTTCTAGATTCTCATTTCATTTCCTTAGTTAGCTGCTCTTTATGCTAGATCTCTCATTATAAGCTTGATCTTTATTTGAATTTGAGTCCTTGTTTAGTTTCTCTTGTTTGCTTGTTCTTAATTACAGCTTGTTCTTGTTTGTTTTATGTTTTAGATCAATTAGTCACCAACCTGCTTATTAGACTTGGATTAAGATAGTTTCATCATAGTTCTAGTGTCTAGAATCTCTCCATTTGGATTGACCCTCAAGTTCTACAACATAAGAGGTTAATTGACCTTAGTAGGCTAAAAACCTATCAGTGAGACATAAAATGCTAAGTAAAATGCATGCTCAAAAACTATCAAATTATGCATATATCAACTCCCGGCACTTACACTTTGTTTGTCCTCAAGCAAACAAGAACAAATGAGAAAGAGGTTTGGAGTTTGGGAGTTCACATTTTCTTTAAAGAGAGAGAGGTGATCATCAAAAGAACTCAAGCTCATAGTCCTAGTTACTAGTTCTGAAATGCAATGCAATGAATACTTTGAATGCAGCAAGTTCAAGCCCTGATCTACATAAACATTCTTATCTCTCAGCCTTTTAACATTCATTAAGTTGTAACCATGGGGATCAAAGTGATGCATACTCAAATGAACAAGCTTGGCTAAGGATGAGGTTGTGAGATAAAATTGATCTCATTCAATGCATATGTGGGTTAAATTCAGAACAAAGGATCTCTCTATCAAGGAATGAACTTCAAAAAAATCCTAAGAGCAAAAATCAACTCATGCATACAAGAATAAACTCCCATCTACCGAATGACCCAAATTGAATTCACCCTAACTCTAAACTCATGAAGAACACACCTAAGTGATGTGGTGTCTGCGTTGAGGGTTGTCAAGTTTTACCCTAAATGAAATCAATAGCCGCAAGTGCACAGCTCATCGATTGTAGTACTTAGGGATCGAATCCACAGAGAAGGAGGATCTTTCCTTCAAAAGCCTTCGAAAGAAATATATAGTTAGGATGTCTAAAACCAGGTGATTTTTGTGAGGGTTTTGGTGGTGTCTTTGAAACGTAAAAACTAATCTTAAAGAGAAAATACGGGAATTAAAATGACCTAATAACTAAACTTAACAGAAAAAACTAAAAAAGAGAAAACGGCTAAACCTAATTGCTTTAATTAAAATCGATTGAAAGAGTAAAGATACTAGACTAAAGCTTGAATAAAAATCGGTGTGAATCTATATAAAAGAAGGCGTTGGGGTTCAGGGAAGTTTTCTCAGGGGTATGAACTATTCAAAACATTGATAGAGAGTAAATTTGATAAGATCTTAGCTTAAACTTTTCGAACTGGAGTCACGGATGTATGAATACGCCACTGTCGTGATCATAGAAAACTATCAGTCACGGATGTATGAATACGCCACTGTCGTGATCATAGAAAACTATCTCTCTTAACCCTGACCAGTAGGTTTCCACTCTGGTCCTGGAAGAGAAAAGATGCATTATGTTTAAGACTCGTCAGCATTCACAAATCGCCCATAGGTAGGTTTCCACTCCTATGTTTGTTTTGCGCTCCCAAACTAGATCTGACACCCGATTAACACGTTCAGGTCACCAAGCATCTGGATCAGATTGTAGTTCATGATGCTACCCTCATGCAGTAAAAACGAATTCAAAAGAAAAAGTTCTAAGATTCTGCTCAATAGCTCATGGAATCCTCATCGAACATATGTATCCCCATCGAAAATCCCTTATACCCAACAATAAAACTATTCAGACATGATAAACGAAATCAAAAACATGGTACTAAAAAGTAGTACAGAAACCGAAATTGAAAAAGAAAGAACAAGGGTTCAAGAGATAGATCTCTCTCTCCCTAAAACCTAAAAACAAAGCTTAAAGTAAAATTTTTGTAAATTATTTTGTCTCTCTTCTTCTTCTTTAAAAAAAACCTAAATGATATGTATTTATAGTCTCCAATACTCTCTGGTGTCTAGGGTTCCGGAATTGAGGCTGGGAAAATGATACGGGCTTCAGAAATGGGCCTTCAAACTCGGAGTTAGCTGGCCGCAGTCGGGATGTGCGTGACCGCGGAGAATGGATGGCTGGCCGCGGTCGGGATGCTTGTGACCGCAGGAATGGGCTGTTGGCCGCGGGTGGAAACGCTTGTCGGCTGGTTTACGGGACATCTTGCTCTTCACGTATATTTTGATAGAACCGTTGGATTGCCAAGCTATAAAGTGTACTGGAAAGCTGTACTTCCATATTTGATATCTCCAAATTTGAGCTGGATCAGACGGTGAGAAGGCCTTCAATCGGGGGTGAACTTCTGATGGTTTGACTCTGAGCTAAAAATCTGGTCTTGTATCCATTTTGTTAAGCTTTTCCCTAAGTTTCCTGAAAAGAGTCTTGGAACTACAAATACTAGAAAAACATAATAAAAGTACTTCAAAGCAATAAAAAACATAGAAAAAGTATTTCAAAACGATCCATAAAAGTGGTCAAAATATAGTGTTATCAACTCCCCCAAACTTAAACCTTTGTTTGTCCTCAAACAAAGAAAAAGTCTAAACTGGTTAAGTGAAAACAAAAATAGGAAATGCACAAATCTCAGAGACATGAACTCCTAAACTAGGACCAAAGATCGTGCATCAATCCACAACTTAGTCTAGAAAATTCTCACCAAGACACAAAAAATACTAGTCCACTTTTTCCGTCATGTAAAACTTAAACAATCTAAATCTTGATTGCAGTCAACTAGCTCTCTACTTTCATTAAGTTCAATAGTGAGTTCTCATTAAAGACATCATCCAGGGAAGACGGCGTTTGGCATTAAAAGGCTATTTAAGTGGTGGAGTTAAAGTGTTTCGGGTTACCTGATGAATCTGGAGGATGCAAGATAATATGCAAAACCGCAAGAGAGATAAGGACCTGTTGATGACCGGAATTTTCAGTCACTTCTTCTTGCCCAATGTTGTTGCATAATCTTTCATCCTTTGTTGTAAACAGCTATTCCCCTAGATTTAGATTCTTTCCAGGAATCAGAAAATGATCTCCAAAACTCCATAAAATCGAACTCCAGTTGCTTTGGGACTTAAAATTCGCTATTTCTAGACTCTCTAAGGCTTTTATTTCCTTTATTTTCTTATTTTCGGATTTTTTCTTTAAAAAAAAAAATGGAAAGGAAATGCTTTTTAAAGAGAGAGAGATAGAGGACGAGATTGTACCAAAATTTGAGATTTTTCTAAGGCAAACTGAGCTTCTTCTTGTGTTGAATCCTTTCGGGAATTTTTCCGGCAAATCGCAGGTCTCTGTCTTTGGTGACTGAAAACTGCGTCGTTCCTCTTTCTCTCCAACGTTTTTACACATATCTGCATATAAGACAACAGAAAACAAGAGTGCATGTGGTTTGAAAAAGGATTGGTTAAGGTGGGGAACTAGCTAAAGATGAACTAGCCATTCAGAATCAACAGAGAGTGGTAAAAAGGGTAAAGGAGTCCTGAATGTATGATTCGTTTCCCTAATCTAATGCTTCAGTGAGAAAATTAAGTCCAAATTAAGTCCAAATAAAACAGAGCTAGTGTATTCCTTCATCTAAATCGAAATCATTCAAATTCCTCTAGGGTACTTCGTTTCAAATGTGCTTAGCTACCGCCAAGTCTAGTCCTAAATCATGAATGAGCATGTCACTAGGAACAGTCTAAAAGCACACAGTCAACTATCATTGATTCATGTTCACCATTCCCTTTAAACGTATTTTGTTTTGAAAAACCGGCTTTGAAAAACTTTAAGGAAAATGCAAAAAGTGTAGATAATGCAAGACTCATTAAAGAAAAGTGGTTAGAAAAGGATGAAATCCTCCCCCAGACATAAATCACACTGTCCTCAGTGTAAAACAAGTCGAGATTGGATAAGAAAAATGCATAGATAATTGAATTTGGTAAGGCCAAAGAGAACTTTCTTGGATCCGGGATGCTGGTGGTGATAGACCGGATTCATTCGAAGAGGTTTGGGAAGGTGATAGGTGGTGATGAAGGTGGTGGGAAGTGATGAATGAGGTGGAATGGGGCTTGGTGAGGTGGAATGAGGTGAAGTGGGTGGTTTTGGGTCAGATTTCATCTCAATGACCATTTGCCGCGGTCAGAGGTCACGCAACCCCGGTAAAGTGGTGTCCGGCCACGGTCAGAAAGACGCGGCCGCGTTGAAAAGGCGTTTCCCGCGGTCAGAGCACCTGCGACCGCGGGAGCTTATATGCGGCATGTTTCCTACTTCTCCTTGGTTCCTGCTGGACCGAGCAGTCATGGACCATCCTTCTTTTTGGTTTTTTTTTGTTTTTTATTTTTTTGGCTTTTTTGTTTTATAAGAAACACCTGAAACTAAGAAAAAGAAAAAGATCAATAGAAAAAGAAAGAAAAATCCTAAAGAAAACAATACCGAAATGGGTTGTCTCCCATTAAGCGCTTCTGTTTTAAGTCGTTTAGCTCGACGTTGGTGTTGGACGTGGCTTAGTCCAATGAAGAAGATCTTGTCCTGAGACAAGTCTTTTTGGACATCTCCTTGTTTTGCCTAGCATGTTCTTCGTCACTCCAAAGCTCTTCTTCAAACTCTTCTGTTGCAGAACGTTTTCCTGCCTTGCTGTTGTATGGAACAGCTTCTGTGAAGACATCTTTGTCTATATTAGCAAACGAAATCGTCCAGTTTGGCCAGTCCATTATAGCTCCGGAAGTTGCTAAAAAAGACCATCCGAGAATCACTGGATGTGTTGCGTCTCTTGTTTCGACGATGTAGAAGTCGACAGGCACGATGCAATCTCCTATTCTCAAAGGAATGTCATGAGCTATTCCTTGAGGTGTTGCATTGGAATCATCAGCTAGACTAATCTTTGCTCTAGTCCTGCGCAGGTGTTTAATACCAAGTCTCAAAGCAATTGCCTTGGACATCATGCAAAGACAAGCTCCAGAATCACAAAGCACGTTTTTAAACATTTCTCCTCTAATAGAACAAGATATGAGAAACTGACCTGTAGTCTTGACCTTATGGAGAATTCGAACGTGTCTTTCTCTGTAAGTGTTGGCTGGTGTTTCAAACGCAGAATAAGACTCACAAAGGAAGGCTGCAGCGTCGTATTCCATGATTGAATCGATGTATGGCATCTTTATCTTGCTGCATTGCGGGTCTTCTCGGATCAAAGAGTCATCTGAATCCTCAACACATTCCATTGCCATCATACAAGGTAATGATTCATGCCAATCTGTTTCCTCATCAGAAACTTGGTCTCTTTCTTCCTGAGTTGCTTTTCTAGGTGCTGGAGGTTGAAGTTGGGACAGAAGATGTATTATCTTCCTTTCAAATCTCGGAAGTGAATCTGAACGACCAATTCCCGCAGTCAGAGGCCTCGCGACCGCGGGAAAAGGAGTCTTGGCCGCGGTCAGGACAGTTGCACCCGCGGCTCCGAATGTGTCCTACTCATAGTGTGCTTCCTCTTTCTCATACTCGGCACAGACCTCTTCAGCCTCTTTCTTGGGTAAAATAGCATCATTTAAACTCATACCGGGGTGTTGTTGTGCATCTTCACCAGGATCTTTGGGAGATTTCTTAGAAAATCTTACAATTTGCTCAATGTTGGGCATCTATTCCATTCTTGCATCAATCTCTCGTGCCTTGAGCTCGAGTTTCTTCAGCCTGTGTTTGATCTCCTGCAACTCTTCGTCTGTCTTCTCTCTATACCAGGAGGCGGATTCCCTGACTTCTTTGATCTCCTGCTTTGATTCGACAATATCACTTGAGTTTTGTATGATATCATACCCTTGTCTTGTCTGCTCTGTTGCGACTTGGTGGATCATCCCAGCTAGTGTTTGTGCGTCCTTGTGGGTTTGTTCTTCCAGAACTCGAACATGATTAGCCAGATCATAGAATTTTCTGTTGAACTCTTCAGAGATTGAATCAATTCGCTTGAGCAGGGTGGTTTCTGTGAGAATCTGCTGATCAAGGAACTGGTTTATCATTCCTTTGAGGCGTCTCAAACGTCTTCTGATCCTCAAGTTGTCCTCTTGCTGATTAGGATTCTGCGGTGGAGGATGATAGGCGTGTGGCTCGAAATAGGTCGGAGGAGGACCATAAGGATCTTCTCGGCGTCGAACAGGCTCTCTGTGCCGGTGGTATGTATGATTTGGCTGGCTGTATCGATCCATGTAGCTAAGATCTCGGGCTTGGTGTTCTTCTCTGCATCTGGTGTCTTGAGGAGTGTTGTAAAAACCTCCCTCATAGTAGGGATTTTGATTTATAGGATCCATTGTGTCGAGAATGGAAACAAAATAACCGAAAAATGGAAATATGCTGAAGGGGTTCTAGAGTCGATTTACCAATCTTTCTTAGGGTTTTTTGGAAAAGAAAACGCGTGCCTTCCCTGGCAATGGCGCCAAAAACTTGATGTGGTGTCTGCGTTGAGGGTTGTCAAGTTTTACCCTAAATGAAATCAATAGCCGCAACTGCACAACTGATTGATTGTAGTACTTAGGGATCGAATCCACAGGGAAGGAGGATCTTTCCTGCAAAAGCCTTCGAAAGAAATATAAAGTAAGGAAGTCTAGAACCAGACGATTTTTGTGAGGGTTTTGGTGGTGTCTTTGAAACGTAAAAATTAATCTTAAAGAGAAAATTCGGAAATTAAAATGACCTAATAACTAAACTTAACATAAACGACTAAAAACGAGAAAATGGCTAAACCTAATTGGTTTAATGAAAATCGATTGAAAGAGTAAAGATACTAGACTAAAGCTTGAATAAAAATCGGTGTGAATCTATAGAAAAGAAGGTGCTGGGGTTCAGGGAAGTTTTCTCAGGGGTATGAACGATTCAAAACATTGCTAGAGAGTAAATTTGATAAGATCTTAGATTAAACTTTTCGAACTAGAGACACGGACGTATGAATATGCCACTGTCGTGATCATAGACAACTATCTCTCTCAACCCTGACCAGTAGGTTACCACTCTGGCCCTGGAAGAGAAAAGATGCATTATGTTTAAGACTCGTCAGCATTCACAAATCGCCCATAGGTAGGTTTCCACTCCTATATTTGTTTTGCTCTTCCAAACTAGATCTGACACCGGATGAACACGTTCGTGTCACCAAGCATATGGATCAGATTGTAGTTCATAACGCTACTCTCATGCAGTAAAAACGAATTCAGAAGAAAAAGTTCTAAGATTCGGCTCAATAGCTCATGGAATCCTCATTGAACATATGTATCCCCATCAAAAATCCCTTATACCCAACAATAAAACTATTTAGACATGATAAACGAAATCAAAAACATGGTATTAAAAAGTAGTACAGAAACCGAAATTGAAAAAAGAAATAACAAGGGTTCAAGCGATAGATCTCTCTCTCCCTAAAACCTAAAAACAAAGCTTAAAGTAAAATTTCTGTAAGGTATTTCGTCTCTCTTCTTCTTCTTTAAAAACGACCTAAATGATATGTATTTATAGACTCCAATACTCTCTGGTGTCTGGGGTTCCGGAATTGAGGCTGGGAAAATGATACGGGCTTCAGAAATGGGCCTTAAAACTCGGAGTTAGCTGGCCGCGGTCGGGATGTGCGTGACCGCGGAGAATGGATGGCTGGCCGCGGTCGGGATGCTTGTGACCGCGGGAATGGGCTGTTGGCCGCGGGTGGAAACGCTTGCCGGCTGGTTTACGGTACATCTTGCTCTTCACGTATATTTTGGTTGAATCGCTGGATTGCCAAGTTGTAAAGTGTGCTGGAAAGCTGATACTTCCATATTTGATATCTCCAAATTTGAGCTGGATCAGACGGTGAGAAGGCCTTCAATCGGGGGTGAACTTCTGACGGTTTGACTCTAAGCTAAAAATCTGGTCTTCTATCCATTTTGTGAAGCTTTTCCCTAAGTTTCCTGAAAACAGTCTTGGAACTACAAATACTAAAAAAACATAACAAAAGTAATTCAAAGAAATAATAAACATAGAAAAAGTATTTCAAAACGATCCATAAAATTGGTCCAAATACGGTGTTATCACTAAGCTACCCTTTTTCCAAGGCTTTCTTTGCCTTCTTAACCCATTTCTCACTTCACTCTCATTCTTTTTCTCACTAGGGTATTCAAATTTCATTTACAAACACTGGCCTTGGGGTCTAAACTTTGCACTTAGCATTATCTCCCCTCTTTTCTTATATCTTTTAACATTTGAGCCTTTGGCTTCTTTTCTTACTTTCTTTTCACTTATAGGCTAGACTTTTCCTTTTAGACTCAAGACCTTTCTTTTCGTTGAACACCAGTCCCCAATCCATTTTCTTTTCTTTCCCATCCCTTAGCTCTCATCTTAATCTCTCTCTTTTCCACTCAATGCTTCCCCAAGATCCCTTCCTAACCTACTCTAGTCTCATGATGCAGAGCTAGATCTACATGAAAGCCTACCCTTGTTTCTGTAAACCCAACACTGTTTGTCAAGTTCATTCAAAACAAGGCCTCACATCGGTCCCTAGAGTGTTTTGGCTTCAAAGATGGCTTAGCTAAGGGCACGGAAAACTGTCTCAATGATGGAGATCAGCTTCTTGGATTAAAAAGAGTGGTAAATAGGAAAGATAACCCAAGTATGTATATGTTATCCACTACTTCGTCTAAGTAATCATCACATGATAATTCAAAGTCAGGTTAAAAGTTCCACGTTCTAGAGTTCAATTAAAAGGTTGCTTTAACCAAGGTCTAAACAATGCCACACATGTCATCACTTTCAAGCATCAAAGAACTAATAACTAAGGGCATGAACTAAAATCTTAAATTGGTGCTGTCTCTCATAAACCTATCATTACTCCCATTAAAATGATGCAAACCTACATGAAATTCATTCTAGACTCAGTCCTAAAATGTGAATGCAACTAAATGAACATTTTTTGTGTGAAAATTTTCAAATTTTCAATTTTTTGGTTTTTCTATGCACTTAGATGCTATGCATGATCAAATAAGACTCAAGATGCAAAAGAGAAAATAAAAACATAGAAAACATGATTAGTAAACACAAAACCCATCCCCCACACTTAAATTACACAGTCCTGTGTAATACAAGCATGAAAAAGAGGAATTACAAACATGAAATGCAAAAGATAAAGATTAATGCTAAATGCTCATTTACAAGTGTTTGGAATGATACCTGATGTGTTCTTTATGCAAAGGAGGAGTGAATATCTGCATCAGATGAGGCTAGACATCTCTGGAGGTGGGTTAGTATTGATGTCACTCCTTACTGCCGCTCAGCTCACCAGCAGCACTTGACTCGCAGCCTGATGCGATTACATATGTTTTGGCCTGGTCTCCTCTGCTGCGGTTTAGCTGACCCGCAGCACCTCACTCGCAGCAACAAGCAAGCTGTTTTGCCTTAGCCAAGTCCTCTGTGCTGCGGCTTAGCCCACTCAGAACACCTAAGCCACGGCGTCAAGCGGATGGATTCTTCTTTGTTTTTCACCCCTGCTGCGAGTTAGCTCACCAGCAGCGCCTCACCAGCAGCAAAGGCTGCATCTGTTGGTTTTATTGCCCTTAAGCCTTAATCTCATCTGTTGCTGGTTCTTTTCCACCTTGTCCTTAAGCCAAATGATTTCCCAGACATTTACAACCTGAGACCACTCCACAAAACACATCAAAACATCCTAAAACATAAAACGAAAAGATTAAAAGACTATGTACAAGGATAAGCTTAGGGAAGACTTGAGAAGAAGACCCAAGAGTGACTGGTTTAGTTCTTGTTGGGCTCTTGTCTTGGGAGCTTGAGCTTTTGCTTTGTTGTTACTAATCTCTTTCTCACTTGGTGTAGAAGATAGAGATTCCAAACAAGCTTCATCATCACTAAAGAAATCCCATTCAAACTCAAGATCAGGTTTTATTAGGGATTCTTTCTTCTTCTCCACAGCTGCTAGGGGTTGAGTTTCTTCTATAGTTCCAGTGCTCCCCACATACTTCATCTCATAGTCTTTAAATTCATCAACTTCCTCAGATATAACTCCACAAAACTCAGATAAAGGAGGATTAAGAGGATGGAAAACTTCATCATCTACATTTGTAAGCATCATTCTTTGAGTATCAAAGTCAATCCTTGCTCCTGTAGTGTTTAGAAAAAGAGTTCCAAAAAAGAGATGAAGCTCTTTGGTCTTATTCATCTTCATTACCACAAAATCAGTTAGAACTATGCATTCACCAATCTTTAGTGGGTAATCTTCAAGGATTCCATATGGCTTCTTCGAGGATGAATCTCTAAAGGTAATTGAGATGGAATGATGCTTTAGGGTCTTGATCCCTAGTCTCTCCACCATGTCTAAAGACATTACACTGATGCTTGATCAAGAATCACACAAAGCATTGTTTACTTTCAAACTTCCAAGAGAGCATGAGATGGAGAACTTTCTTGGATTACCTTGCTTGGGGATAGATTTGGGTTTCACCCTTGTTGAACCAGTGCTAGAGACTCCATCAGTTGTCCTTGCTTGAACCCCTTCCTGTTCTTTGATTTCAAAAATCTCAAGAGTATTCTTCTTCATAGCAAAACTAGCAGCCTCCCCCCCTTCCTTCTCAATGTCCTCATTGAGATCATAGAATAGGCTTTCATACTTTTCTATTATGGGTCCATCATCCTCATCAGTGAGGGTTTTCTCAGTTGAGACCTTTCCATGAAGAATATTCTCAATTTCTTGCCCAGCAGCATGATTCTCAGCATTTGAGATGACTGCATTGCAGTATTCTCTGGGATTGGCAACTGAACTGATGTCCCTTGTAATTAGCTTGAGAGGTGGAGTGGCCCTTGTTGATCTCTAGAGTCTTGACTTTGGAAGCCAAGGTTGCAAGCTGAGTTATAATATCAGAATACGTGCAGTCCTTCTTGTTGTTGATGTCTGCCATTTTCTTGTTAAATTCCATGGCACCACTTGCTTGACCTTGGAGGATTTTCTGGAGCAGGTTCTGCACCTCTTGATCCTTATTCCCAGAGTTCTGTTGGAAACTTTGTTGTTGGGGAGGGAAAAAACCTTGTTGGTTATTGTTTTTTGAGGGTTATTGTTCTGGGTGGGGTGACTCTTGTAGTAGTTAAAGCTCTTTTGGTAACCTTGTTGGCCACCTACAAAGTTCACCTCAGCTGTGATGTTTTCCCCTTGAAAATTGTCCTGAAACACATGATTCACATCTCCAATAAATTTGACTGACTAATGGGAAGCTAGTAGAAGTTTATCTAGATTCTCATTGAGGGACCTGATGTCTTTTCTTGTCTTTTCCTCTTCAGCACTCACAGCTCCTCTTGAATTCCTGTCACAAGGGTCATGGCGTCATTGACTTCCCTGGTGAGAGCATTGCTTGGTATACCCTCTAAATATTTCCCAAGCCTCACAAAATAATTCATGATTCTTCTGAATGAAACTTGAGATTTCATTTCTCAACCTTGCTGTTCTTGATGAAGAGAAGAACTTGGTTAGAAATGCTCTTTTGCATTGCTCTCATGATGTGACTGATCCTTGAGGAAGAGACTTTTCCCATTGATGAGCTTTGTCTCCTAGAGAGAAAGGGAATAGCCTCAACTTGAAACTGTCCTCACTCACTCCATTCATCTTAGTTAGATCACAAACTCTATCAAAGTTATCAATGTGATCTAATGGGTCTTCTAATGCCAAGCCATGAAATCTGTTTGATTGCACCATGTTGATCAAGCCAGATTTGATCTCAAAATCGTTTTCAGGTGTTGGAGCCTGAATCCCATGTCTCTGACCCTGAGCATTGGCCTCATCACCAGCTCCTACAACTTTTCTTGGACGTGGTAATGGAGGCTCTTGCTGATTCTAGTGGTTTCCATTACCACCATGAGCATGTTGCCCTTGATCCATACCCAACCTCTCAATGTGCACTGCTCTTTCTCTTTGTCTTCTTGCTTGACTTCTGGTGTTCATACACCTGAAAACAAAGACAGCACTTGAAAGGTAATTAGTAAAATAACAGAAAATTACTTGATCTCAAGAAGATCCAAAGTCCTACTGCTAGATTAAACTTTCTAATTGGCAACGGCGCCAAATTGATAGTAAGAACTTTTAGGTTCAAACCTAATTACAAAAACTACTCAAATCATCATAGTATTTGAGGTATCAATCCAAATGGAGATGTCTAGGAATTAGAACTATGATGGATCAATTTTTAATCCAATTCTAATGAAACAGGTTGGTGACTAAGTGATCTAAAACATAAAACAAACAAGTAGCAAATCAGAATTAAGGACGAAACAAGCAAGACAACAAAGCAAAGACTCAAATTCAAACAAAGATAAAGCAAAACCTCTAGATATGATCCTTGATCAGGGTGCATTAAATGTTAATTCATGATGCTAAGCAAGCATTGCGACACTTGCAATTATTTAGTCTAGACTTCTAAATCAGATTACTTCATTCCCATGAAAATAATCTCTTTGTTAATCACCTAATCAAGACTAATTCCCATTAGTGAATAAGCAATTAACAAGCATAAGGTTCCAAACCTAATATGACCAAACAGCCTCTTTGTGCATCAAAATAAGAGCCAAGATAGACTGAATCTTATACAGAAAGACATAGCAAGGATCACATTATCTCTAAATCTAATCAACTTAGAACTCAAAGCAAGATCATTTCTTTCCCAAGATAATGATCACTATACTAATCAGCATTCAAACCTAACTCTCATTAGTGGTAATGATAATCAATATTCATTAATAAGCAGTTATAACATATCATTGATGCTTCAAACAAACACTTTCATGGAATTCAAAACATAAACCCTTAAGTTAGCTCATTCAGGCATTTCATCAAACACCTTGTGATTGGAGAAATGCCTAAAGTCTAGATCAAGCTTATAATGAGAGACCTAGCATTAAAAGCAGTTAACTAAGGAAAGGAAATAAGAATCTAGAACCTAAACATCATAAATCAAACATCTAAGTACCCTAATCTACACACCTAGAAGCTTAAAAGAAGACTACTCACTAATCATGCTTAACACACCTAATAATTTGCAAGAGATGATGTTAAATATGATTAGAAGTAAAGGTAAGAAGATAAGATGTTAAGAAACAGCTTTAGATTGATTAAAACCCAAATATATCTCTTAACAAATTTGTTTTTCACTAAAGGGGAAAACAAAACAAGAGAGGAATCAAAGATGTCTCGGGTTTTTAGCCCAAAAACTGTTTATAGGAAAGTAAACTGACCCGGGCCAATCCGAGACAAACCGGGTACTGAACCGGTCTTCTTAGGTTTCTGGATGGAGGCCTCGGTGTCTTGAAGATCATCCATACCGAGACCACACACCGAGGGGTCACAAATCTGGGCTGAAGCTTGATGAACTTTGGCTTTGATTGGGCTAAGGCATGTGAATCCGTGGAGAAAGCTGTTTGTGAACTGGGTTGTCATGACAAAGGACCTCTGGGTCATGCATACTGAGGGGTCACACCGAGGGGTTGTGCATTTCATTCGTGCAAGACATGCCTCGGTGTATCCAGGTCAAGGGGTCATGGTGAGGCAGTGAGCAATTGTAGCGTGTAAGTATTGCCTCGGTGTATCCAGGCTGAGGTATCAGACCGAGGGAATGGTGATAACACCGTATTTTGACCACTTTTATGGATCGTTTTGAAATACTTTTTCTATGTTTTTAATTGCTTTTAAGTACTTTTATCACGTTTTTATAGTATTTGTAGTTCCAAGACTCTTTTCAGGTAACTTAGGGAAAAGCTTAACAAAATGGATACAAAACCAGATTTCAGCTCAGAGTCAAACCGTCAGAAGTTCACCTCTGATTGAAGGCCTTCTCACCGTCTGATCCAGCTCAAATTTGGAGACCTTAAAGATGGAAGTATCAGCTTTCCAGTGCACTTTACAGCTTGGCAATCCAACGGTTCAATCAAAAGATACGCGAAGAGCAAGATGTCCCGTAAACCAGCCGGCAAGCACTTCCACCCGCGGCCAACAAGCAATTTCCCGCGGTCAGGAGCATCCCGACCGTGGCAAACCATACATTCCCCGCTGTCAGAGCACTCCCGACCGCGGCCATCAACCTCCGAGCCCGAAAAGCCCATTTGTGAAGCCCACATTTGGAGAAACCCTAAGTGACGTCCAGAGAGGTCTTGAGCACTATAAATACATGTCTTAGGAACCCTAGATATCGTGTAACCGAATACCATCTATCATTACTTCATATTTTTATTGTTTTTGCTTTAGCTTTTAGGGAGAGAGAGATTTGTTCTCTTGAACCCTTGTTCTTTCTTTTTCAATTTCGGTTTCTATTCTACTTATTAATACTATGTTTTTGATTTCGTTCATTATGTCTGAGTAGTTTTATTGTTGGGATTAAGGGATTTTCGATGGGGATTTATATGTTCGATGAGGATTCCATGAGCTTTTAAGCCGAATCTTAGAACTTTTTCTTCTGAATTCGTTTTTACTGCATGAGAGTAGCGTCATGAACTACAATCTGATCCAGATGCTTGGTGACACAAAGTGTTCATCAGGTATCAGATCTAGTTTGGGAGAGCAAAACAAACATAGGAGTGGAAACCTACCTATGGGCGATTTGTGAATTAGGACGAGTCTTAAACATAATGCATCTCTTCTCTTCCAGGGCTAGAGTGGAAACCTACTGGTCAGGGTTGAGAGAGATAGTTGTCTATGATCACGACAGTGGCGTATTCATACGTCCGTGACTCTAGTTCGAAATGTTTAAGCTAAGATCTTATCAAATTTACTCTCTAGCAATGTTTTGAATCGTTCGTACCCCTGAGAAAACTTCCCTGAACCCCAACGCTTTCTTTTCCATTGATTTACACCGTTTTTCTTTCAAGATTTAGTTCAATATTGTCTTTCCTTTTTAGTAGATTTTCAATTAAGCTATTAGAATATCCGTTTTTCTCATTTTTAGTCATTTTCGTTAAGTTTAGTTATTACGCAATTTAATTCGCATATTTTCTTTTAAGATTTCGTTTTTACATTTTAAACACACCACCAAACCCCCACAAAACCGTTTGGTTCTAGACTTCCTTACTTTATACTTATTTCAAAGGCTTTTTGCAGGAAAAGATCCTCCTTCCCTGTGGATTCGATCCCTAAGTACTACAATCGATCAGCTGTGCACTTGCGGCTATTGATTTCAATTAGGGTAAAACTTGACAACCCTCACCACAGCACACATCAAATGGCCAAAAGTTTTGTAAATGTACCTCGGTGTCAAGATATACTGAGGGGTTACACCGAGGAACAAGAAAACACTTAGTACCCAAAACGCTCTTTTGAACCCTGAATGATATGCTTGTCTTACGTTCTCAGTAACTCTCATATCAGTGATCTAAATGACTCTATACAAGGTCAAAAGGATATATGACTCAACCAGCTCAAACTTTGGTGAAGGACCCAATTCCATCTGAGGTCGGCAAGCCTTTCTTGTAAGCCAATCTTTAAGGCGCAATGCCGGTCTAGATTGGCTTCTAGACCTGTGCTTCTTCCGCTTGCGTTATCTCACAGCTCATAGCTCCAAATCTCCTGACTTGAAGTGTTCTGGAAACAAGATTCAATGTTCTCAAACTTTTGTGAAGAAACCGGAGACTTGATCGGACGGGAAGGTCATCTTTGACGTGTATCGGATCGGTCCAGAATGGATAAGAGACAGGTTTGTCTTCTGTTGGCCATATCTTTTAGCTCACTGCTACAAGTCCATTGATTCCAACTTTACTGGAACCGTTACTCAATCATCTTGATTTTCTGTGAAGATCCCGGAAGCTTAATCCGACAGGAAGAGTTTCCAGTAACACGATCTGTGAGGCGTATCGGCACATGAGATTTTTGGCCGAGACTCGCGTACTGCGGTACATGGTTTGGCCGACAGATTTAACCTGCGGTACAGTTTTTAGCTGAGAAAAAACTGCCCGTGGTACATAGTTTGGCCCATACACTCAAAAAGGCCAATTTCATCATTTTGCTCCTTCTTTCACTATTCCTTCACCTGGTTTCACCTTTTCCTCTACAAGTGACCTCCAAAGTACCTATTTAACTCTCCAAACATGCAAGACTCTCTTGGAACTAATGTAAAATCCTAAATGCTAAAATAATGCCTAAGTAATCATGGACCTAATGCAAACAACTCCTTAATCATGCTTAACACATCTAATCTTTTGCAAGAGATCATGTTAAACATGATTAATAAGATAAAAAGGATGAAAAGAATGACAAGAAACAGCTTTGATCAATTAAAAATGAGGTATCTCTTCACAAACATTCAGAAAAACAGGCAAAGAAAATAAAAGGGGAAAAGATGGATCAAAAGGTGTCTAGGGTTTCCTCCCTAAAAAGTATTTATACTAAAGGATTTGGACCAGATCAGCCCAGGACAAAGGGATGGTTTGCTGCGAGATGGTCTCCTCCTCTCCACTTGCAGCTCCCATGTCTCAGCCCCAAGCGAATGTACTTGCGAGTCAGGTCTTCTCCTTCTCCACCCGCAGCTCCCATGTCGCAGCCCCAAGCGAATGTACCTGTGATTCAGGTCTTCTCTTTCTCCACTCGCAGCTCCCATGTCACAGCATGGTCCTGGTGTTAAACACACACTGCTTCGAGTTGTTCAGTCGCAATCCCATCTCGCAGTATTTCATTTTTTTCTCAGACCAGTTCGCATTTGACTCACCATAAATTCCTGGATACTGATCCAAATGACTCAAGACAAACTCTACGGGAAAGGCAGCTCAATTTTGTAGAACTTTTATGAAGAACTTGAATGCTTCCAGAGTGAGAAAGGTCTTCCGGTAAATGGATCTTCGCACCAGCACAGGAGATTCTAGTTTCTTGCTGCGGGATATGTCTATTTCCCGTTTGCAATATCTCGCAACTCATTTCTCTAAATGAAATGATTCTAAGCGTTCTGGAAAGGTGACTCAAAGCTCTCAAATATTGATGAAGGCCCCGGAAACTGGATCGGAAGAGAAGGGCTTTGTCCTGGGTGATCTTCGAGGCACATCGGATCAGTCCGGAATGGATGCGAGACAGGTTCATCTTCTATTGGCAATATCTTTCAGATCACTGATCCAAATCCATTTATTTTAATTGTTATGGAACCTTGATTCGATCTTCTTGATTTTTTCTAAACACTCCGGAGGCCGAATCAGACGGGAATGCTTTCAGGTATCGCGATCTTTGAAGTATATCGGCTTTTTTGAAATTTTGGCTGAGACTCTCGTACTACGGTACACGTTTTGGCTGATGGCTCTGTACCGCGGTACGTATTTTTGGCCGAAAAACGTGACCTGCGGTACACCAAATGTCTCGAACTTGATTTTTGATAATTTCTTCATTTTTTTCCACATTCTCTCCACTGGTCTTCACTCCTTTACTCCTAAATAGCTCTGTGCCACCTGATAAACACTCCAAACATGCATATATACACTAGGACCTAATGCAAAACGTATTATGACATAAAATGGACAAAAACCTTTAGAAATCTACAAGGATGCATGCATGAGACATAAAATGCCAAGTAAAATGCATGCTAAAACATATCAAATTATGCATATATCAAGCTTCTCCTGAAGACAAGTATGGCGAGAAAAGCCTTCTACAAATGCATAAAAGTAAAACCTACAGCAAAAATGAAGTACTCTCTCTAAAACATGAAAGATGCTTAGTTACAAAAGACCTAGAGACAATGTATTTATAGTGTTTCTCCCCCTCTAGGCATCTAGGGTTTGTAAAATGAGTTCAGGAAGTGACTTGGGCCTTGGCTGGGCTTCTGAGGGTCGGAATTATATGCACCATGGGTGAGAATGGCTGAGCCGCGGTGTAGAGTACCTTGGCTGTGGGTGAGAGCTACTTCACCTTCCCAGACTGTGTTGATTTGCCTTCAATACATTGATGATATCTGGAGATCTAACCATTGTATTGCATTGATTCCAAGTGCATTGGACAGATGATTGCCTCCTCTATGATTTCCGTAAATTTGGGGGTGATCAGATGGTGAGAAGGTCTTAATTAGTTGCCAAACTTCTGACAGCCTGAATATATCCAAAAATGTATTTTTGCTCTAAAATGCACTCCAAAAGTCCAAGTTTCATGAAATTTCTTTTCAAATTCCAAAACATGGAAATAACTTATAAAACATTGA
>NW_006256342.1:12576759-12624204 GCF_000478725.1 Eutrema salsugineum
TTTGTTTGTCCTCATACAAAACAAATATCTAATTAATCCTAGAAAAGAGGTTTAAAAATCGCAGGAACTAGCAAAATCTCAGTGACCATGCTTCTAAACTAAAATCAATCATCATGCTCTAATCGAGTATAGCCTATAAAATTCTCACAAGAACTCAAACATAACTAGTTCTTTGATCTTTCATGCGAAATTCTACACACTTAGACCTAACTTACAGTCAACTAGCTCTTAACATTTATTAAAAGTTCCAGTGGTTCTCACCAAAAGAATAATAAAAAAAACAGTCAAGGCTAGGTATTCAAATGGCTTTTTTAGGGGTGAGGTTTGATGTGTTTAGGGTACCTTAATTCCTGAAGAAGTATGATATTATGCAAAACAAAAAGAGAGGATTAAGCTGTTGATGTCCACAGTTTCCAGTCACTTTCTTCTTGCCATATAATCTTTTATCTCCTTCTTCAGGTTCTCCTCATATTTCCCCCAGATTCTTGTTTAGATTGTAAAAACCATAACTCCATAGATGAATACTTGTAACTTTTTGCTTTCAATAATTTCAACCCTCTAAGGCTCTTAAGGCTTTTTGTTTCCTTTCCTTTCATTCTATTCATAATTTTATGCTATCTATTTTTTTCTTAAAAAAAAGGGGAAACACCTTAAGATATTTAGAGTCTTAGTGAGCACGAAATTAACCATTAAAAATGAGCTTTCTTAGGTACCATGAAGCTTGGTAAGATTGCTGATACTCTTCCTTCCCAATTCTTATTCACTCTTTCTCTCGAGTGATTGAAAACTATGTTGATCCTCCCTCTCCGGCGTTTTGGCACATATCTACCGATCAAAACTAAATAGAGAATGCATGAGGTTCGAACAAAAGAGTTTGGCTTAAGGGTATGGTACCAGCTAAATGTGAACTGGCCATCTAGGACAACAAGGATTGTTAAAAATGAAAGAAAAGATGTCCTAGATGTATGTCATGATGGCTGTCTAAAATCAATGATGAAAAACTTAAATGTCAATATTAAGTTCAAGTAAAATGAGCTAGTATATCCTGTCAGAAGGAATCTCCATGAATAGAAATCCTCTAATGGGAGTTCGTAGTGCAAGCATTCTAGCTACCGCCTAGTCTGGTACTAAACACAAAAAGAGCTATCATGTATAATCTAGAAGCATATAGGTCGAAATCATCATAGGTTTGTGTCAAAAATTTCTTAAAAATACTAAAGGTCTCAGTAACAAAAGAAATAATTTAAAAATTTGCATAAAAGGATAAGAAACAAGAAAAATAAATCAGTACGGATAGGCATCCTCCCCTAGACTTAAACCACACTGTCTCCAGTGTGTAAAAGTCGGTGAAAAGATGATGAATAAAAGCAAAAAAGTCTAAAATAAAAGAAAATAAAGGAAAAGAAAATTATATTAGAACCGTAGTAATTACGAGATGATGAATGGACGCAGGCTTATGTCTCTCGGCTTCTATCAGTCTCTGTGGCAGATGAATCGTTATTGAATTGGTGGTTCTTCTTCAGGAACCGCTTCATGCGCCTGTTAAGTTTCTCATGCTGCTCTATCTTCCTCTCCAAAGCTGCGAAATCTGCATCACTCTTGGTGGATGACCTGGGGCGAGATTATCTAGATCTGATGGGCATTGGTGCAGGTTGGAGTCTTCTGCGAGTCTCAGCTGCATCCCTCTTTGCTTTCGCAGCCAGGAACTGACTCACAGTCAATGGAAGAAGTGGAACAGATGGTAAGAAGTCTTGTGTACCTGGTCTCCATTCAGGGTTTGCGCCATCTCTGAGTCTAGGGACTGAGTCTGATGGTAAGAGAACTCTGAAATCAGATGTGTCAGTGCAGAACTTATAGGCGTATCCAATAGTTCCATGCTTGTCCTGGATATGGTTCTGTCTCTGGAGAGCTGAGATAGGTCAAACCAGTCTTCACGAAGAGGGGTCTCGGCTGATAGATCAACTCCTGATGCAAGCATAATCGCAGTGATGATGCTTCCAAAGGCTGGTGAGGTGTCTTGGCAATCAGACTTGAGAACTTCATGCTTGACTTTCACCATGTTCTTTCCAATGATGAATGCAAAACAGGGGAAATGAGGTTGATCTGTGAATGGGAGCTGAAAGGTGACTAGCTCTGGCTTGACAACATTCGCCTGATTGTTCTTAGAGAAAATGGTGTGTGCCAGCAACTTATGAACAAATCGCACTGCTGGATGAGTGAGGAGAGAAGCCTTGGATCTTCCTTTGTCATACACCCCTTGAACCATTACTCTCCATATATCCTCTTTTGGATCTTTCTCCAAATTCATCTCGTCTTTGTATGGGAGCTTCAAAGCTTCACACATCTCCAAAATGGTTAGTGAATAAAGATGTCCCTTAACAGAGAAAGAAAGTGTACCATATAGGGCTCTTGGATTGGCTCTCTTCTTGTAGCACAAGGTGACTGAAGCCAGAAACTCTCTAGTGTGGCTCTCATAGGTTGGAAAACTCTGCTCCATAAAGGATCTGATTCCAAGTGAACCATGATACCATACCACATCTTCTCTGATTCCAAGCATCTCTAGTGTGGAGTAATCAATTGCTAGTGTAGGCTTGATCTTGAGCTTCTCAAGCTGCTCCAAGTAGTTTTATGCCCAGATCAAGAGCCTGTCCAACAAACTTCACTCTTGTTCTGGACGAAAAAGTGATGCTGCGAGGTGGTGATGTTGCTCGGCGAGATGTAGAGGTCCTTCCTTCATGTTCTGGGATGATCTTCTTTTGTGCAGAGATGAAGGTTGCCAGAGGAGCTCTACTTCTCAAGTGTGTCTCACTCAAAGCATCCAATGTTTCCAGCGAATGAGGCTTTCTCGCATGTGGACTCATCTTGGTGCGAATAAGACGAGCTTGGGAAAGTTCCATAATTTGCAAAACAAAATCAAATTCTCGAAAGACCAAATGAATAAGGTTGCAAATTGAATCAATTCTTATGAAAAATGATGCTTATACATCATCTAAAAACATATCCAAATGGCAAACAAGCTATGGTTGCATCGCATAAGTCAAATCAGGAAGTCCATGACCATTTTCAGGTTTATGATGTTCTGCATATGAATTTTATAAAATTAGTTGTATTTGATGCTTGTTCATATGAAATTTAAGTAGGTTACCTAGCAACAGCCAGTAATCACTCCAGATTTAACAAACTTAGACAAAAAGTTTTACCTTATTCGACTTTTTCTAAGCGTTCCAAATCTCAGGTTCTAAAAATCTCAAATTCATAGAATCTAGGTGTTAAAAGATGAATCTAAACTACCCAGAAGTCTATTTTTAGGCTCAATTACAATCTCTAATCCTCATAAGGTAAATTCACACTGAATCTAAAGAACCCTAAAATTGAGTTCATACGAAAAAGTGAAGAATTTGGATCATACCTTGAGGAAAGTGTAAGATAAAGGCAGATTTGGAATCTCCTTTGAAAAAGAAAATTTGAATGTGAATCAGCAGATTTAAAAACTGGTATTTTCTCAAAATCTCCAAGCTTGTTGGAGAACATGACGAGAAAGACATTTTTAATCTTTAAAATCCTCTTTCCTCTTTAAAAAGGTATTTTTTTTTCCAGGAAAAAATACTTTTAAAAGTTTATAAGAACTTACTTGGCGTGTGGGCCACGAAAAATCAATTCTCGTAGTATCTCGGTTCAATTCTGATTAAATCTGGATTGTTCAACTTCTGGTTTGCATGAAAAATGGAAAACAAGTCGGGAAGAGACGTAAGGGGGGGCCGGCCGCGGGTGGCCTTGTCGCGACCGCGGTGGGACTTGGTTTTCCTGTGGTTAAGGAGTTTGGGGATGCGGTGAATGGAGGATCGGCCACGGCTGAGCTTGTTGCGGCCGCGGTGGATGGTTTGGCCATTCTCCTCTTTTTCTTCCTGTTTCCGGTTTTCCTAGTACTTCCTCCTATCTTTTTTTGTTTTTCTAGTTTTTTTAATGTTTTTGGTTTTTTTGGGTTTTATATAAACTGAAATGGAATAAAAAGAAAAGATCAATGAAAAAGCATGAAATAAAAAGAAATAAAAACGTACCAAATGGGTTGCCTCCCATCACACGCTTTTGTTTAACGTCTTTTAGCTAGACTCTTGGTGAAATTAGGATTGAGAAGAAGAAGTATCTCCCAAATTGGAAGTCCTTAGGGTCTTTTTGAGCTTGAAATGCAGATATCCTTCATCTTGAATCACAATCTCTTTTCCTTTCTTAAGGATCTCTGCATTTTTTAAAACATGTTTTGTTTTCTCTACAATTTCTTTGAGGTTGTGTTCCTTCACCTTGCTGATGTCTGGTGGCACTACTATCTTGATCTTTGCAAATTGCTTTGTTGCAAGTTCTCTTAGCTCCTTTTTGTTTCCAGGCTTCTTGTTTTCCAAAGCTCTCTCCTTAGGCTTATCCCTTCGACTTAGAGCTTCATCTGGTGTAGTTCTATATATAGAACTTTTTCCTGTCCACATTTAAGAAAACTAAACAGCGATTTTCATGGTCAATAATAGCACTTACAGTAGCTAAAAACGGTCGGCCAAAGATCAATGGTCTGTCATTTTCTTGATCCATCTCCAACACTTGGAAATCGGTTGGAATGATCTTATCTCCAATGATCAATTGAAGGTTTTGAACCATTCCTTCTGTTTTCTTCTAAGATGAATCACCAAAAACTATCCTTACTTGAGATGGAATAAGCGTCCCTATACCAAGTCTTTCAGCAATAGATTTCGACATGATGTTCACATTAGCACCAGAATCACAGAAACAATATGAAAATTCAATTCTAGTGATAGAACAAGTGAAAGAAAAACGCCTTGGATTCTTAGAATTTTGAGTCTTTGGAAAAGGAAGCGTTTTGGTACCTCAATAAGTGTGTTCAGATCTCCCTTGTTCTCGGTTTTGGGATCTTTCATATTCGGATCAGAGACCAATATCTCTTGAGGCTCTGCGACAGGTTCTGGTATTGTGGAGATGGCATTGCAGAACTTCTTTGGATTGTTTTCTACTTTTCCTGGCAAAGCTCCTGGTTGCCTCTTCATCGAATCTGCAGTTTGGTCTACTTGTAGTTCCAATTTCTTTTCATGGGATGAAAGAGATTCAATATTCCCATTCAAGTCATTGTACATACATTCAACCTTTATGTTCATCTCCCTGGTTGATTTCTCAATGCCATGTGACTGTTTCTGGACATTTTGTTCAACTTTCATCATCTGATTACTCAGTTGAGAAATGGTTGCTTCTAAAGAGCTAGTCTGAGCATGTTAAGGGTTGAAGGGTGGCCTTTGTTGAAAGTTTCCTCCATAGTTCCCATTTTGAAACTTGTTTGGAAAACTTCTTTGCTGCTGCAGGTAAGGCTGGTTCTGGGGATTCTCTGCTCCCTGATTTCGGTTTGAGAGGTTATTGAAGTTGGCATTTCTTAAGTTATTGTTGAAGCCCGGACCGAATCTTTTTTGGTATGATCCTTGTGCTCCAACGAAATTTATCTCTTCTTCTTGAGCATATGCGCCCTGTTCCTCATAGCTTCCATCATCTACATTACCTGCAGCAGTCTCACAAGCATGTATATTCTAGGGTTCATGATCTATGACATAAGGAATTAGATAAGGATTTTCTATGACTCGGAAACTAGAATAGACACTTATAAGATTAGCCAACTCTCATCACCATAATCATCTAATCACTCTAACTCGACAAGTAGCTTTTGTCTCTTGCCGTGAGAGAGATCATGCATTAATAGTTGAATTCGTCTCGGCTTACATCCGTTCCGTAGGTAGTTTTCGTCTCCTACGACCGCCACGTCCATAAGATCCAGTTCAGGTAATCTGATACATCACTCTCGTGGCTGTGATTCAACCTTAGATCAGATACTGGTTAGCTACTCCAGCATACATCATTAAGAACTGGATGAATGGGAGAGTAAAATCAAAATCCTTTAATATAAAAACCTAGATGTCATCGATCATGGGGTCTTTTTTGATGGCCCCTTTACCCAACAAGGTTACTAGTCAGACATAGCTGAGCTTGACATCATCATTGGTTTTAAATTGAAAAACAGAAAAATAAAAAGAAAGAAGATGAAGAAAAGCTTCTCTTACTGAAGACAAGTATGGCGAGAAAACCCTTCTACAAATGCATAAAAGTAAAACCTAAAACTAAAATGAAGAATATATATAAGAAAATTATATCAAACCCCCTAAAATATTATCTAAGCATAGAAAGGTATGTATTGGCAATTTTAATGTGTATCGAGTTATATGTGTAGTTTGTTTGGGATTGAATACTCTTATTGAACACTATAGAAGGATAGATATTGTATCTGTAGAAAACCCTAAAATGACATAGAAATTCTAACTTGGAAAGCGCCAAGTCAAATGCATTTCCTAATTAGAATCTGTTAGGCTAACCATTTGAGATTATAACCTATTTGGAATTACACAACTTTATTTGATAGGTTGTCCCTGACTCGATTTCTAGTTCTATCTGACACTAACCTTTCAGCCTCTGATTTTTCTTTGAGAGCTTCGAGGTTTTAAAGAACAAATCCTTTTCGGCTCAATATTTTTAACATTAGCTGTAAGTTGTAACTCTATTTTATACTAGACTACCCGAAATCATGAGCCAATATATGAGAATATTCAAAAGAATGTTGTTCATTTTGTTGTCGTCAGCAATTTGCAGCAGCAATCTAATTTTTTTCGTCGCTGGCGATAGCGACCAGCAATAGGTTTCAACGATCAGCATCAAAAATTTTCAGTCAGCGTAATTATCGCCAACGACTGCAAAATGAACAACAAAAGATATCGTTATGATGCTTTATATTCTCATAAACAAACTGAAAGAGAAAGTTATGATTAGATCATCAAACTAGTCTCTTGATATATTAAAACAAATAATTTTCTTATAGCCCATAAATTTGTTTCGCATTATAGTTTTATGTGTATATTTTTCAAATATGATATCATGTAACTTTTAAAATAGTTAAAATTATGTATAACTGGTCTACCACCAAAATACCCTAAATAAATGCGCTTGATTTAGTTAAATAATATTTTTGTTATTACAAAACAATTACATCAGTGAGTTGTTTAATGTAAACTAGGATACTGGCCCGCATGTATGTGCGGGCTTGAACGTTTTTCTAAAAATTGAATGTTACTGGGATCTGTTAAGTATATTGGGCCGACGTTAATTATAATGATAGTTTGTAGTTTGGGTTTTGATGGGTTCATGGTTGAGATTTATTCTTATATATATCATATTTATGTTGAATGAAGAAAGTAAAGCTGAAGATCACATCTAATGGTGGAAATACATTTCATTTATGTTGTTTAAAGATATTAGCCAATATGACTATTTAAGAACAAAATTTGATTGTAATACGATAAAGATGAATTAATTTAACCAAATTGCATCTTGTTTGGGTATCAGTGAGAATTCGGTCAAATGTTAGTTAACTGATTTTAATTACAAAAGACTTGGAGAAGTATGAAAACACGCAAAAATAATAGAAAGTGATCACTCTCTACTTACTCTATAAAATAAACAACAGAAGAGAAGTTTTCCAATTAACCAACAATAAATTTTTTGTATTCAAAGAAAACCGCCTATAAACTCTTCTTATATTCTGATTTTCTGAGAGACGCACAAAAAACATATTTACATCAAATAATTTTTTTCGTTTTGTTTCTGACCTGTAGTAGGAAAGATAAAGTAGTTATTTTCCTAAGTTTTTACCTAAAATAATCTCTTCTGGTCTGATCTTTAGACAGACGCACCAAGAGCATATGTTCAAAATGAAACATGTATTCGATATTGGTCATATCGGAATTTTTGTTCGTCTATCTACGATCAGATAAGTAGCAATAGTTTATTTCTTTTAGTTCTTACAGGTCTGAGTGGAAACAAAATTTTTTCATTGTATTACTTGTCAATGCTCACTTGACAAGAAGTACCCTGTCAGTACTTTCTACCAAATTCAATCGAGAGTATTGACTATGTACTTATTGTAGAGTGAGATCCAAGTAATGTCAAAAGTTTTTGAAAACCAAATTTACTAACGAATATAATCCTATTAAGTGGAAGTCGAAATGGTTTTCCGTAACGTTTTTCCTGGTTAACCGTAATTTAGATAATGAATTTTCATTTAAATTTCATTGTAAGCACTTTAATCGGGAAAACAAAAATGTTATATATTTCTGTTATATTTTAAATTTTAAAACTACAAAAATATCTGTAGTAAATTTGAGATATTGTGAGATATTTCTTTTCATGTATGTTAAGCCAATAAATATATATTTAGCCAGGTTAGCAGTATATCAGTACATTTATGCCTCATAAAGAATATATGTATAGTTTTGATAATCTTTGACATTCAAAATTTCCGATCGATTGAATTGCCAAATGTGACATGTATATATTGAAATGAAATCTAACTGATTAAAAAATAGCTGAGTAACCTTTGAGTATACACTGTTACATTAATTACGCATGTGCGGGCTTGAATGTGTTTATAAAGATAGAATATAAATGGATCAATGTTAAATATATTGAAAGTTATTAATTATATTTTTGATGAGCTGATATTGATGTAAATATCATAATATTGATATAAAGATCGCAACAATCTGAAAAATATGTAGTTTGACCAATGTTTTGCATTATTTTTGACCTACGGAACATTTATTATAATTGACAGATTTTGGGAGCAACAACCATAAGATCAATATATGACATATTTCTTGTTATCCATCGGTAAACGGGCAAACAAATATTCCAAGCAATTAAAAAATTAAGAGTTGGGTTACAAAGAAATATGGAAAAGAGGGTCATAAACTTGACACACGAAAATCGTACAATGAATTATATTGAATACCTAAATGACAAAAGAGCATCGTAAAACATTAATTGGTGTCCTTCTTACTGCAAGAAAATTAAAAAAACAAATTCAAGCTTCTCATTAAATAAAAAAATAATTAAATAATTAACCTTGAACAGATTGAATTTTTTTTACAGAGGTAAATATTATAAATTAATTTAAAAAATTCAGAACCCCTTCTCTCATTTGTGAATAACGCTTCAAAACAAAATCTTCAATCTCAAAACCATGACACTTCGGTTAGCAGAGGTTTAAATAAATCATGAAATTGTCTTCTAACTCGAGCGTGTATTGTATGATCTTTTACAAATGAAATAATGAGTATAGTTTATATATGCTAAAAATAAAGTAGAAATACTTTAGTTAGTTATAGGTAACAATAAATTTTTATTAGTACCTTCACATCAGCCAGAATCAATTGTAATGTTTCACCTTGATGTGGTATATATTCAGTCCACTTTCTCAACAATTTAACACAGATCAACCATTCAGTGGAGCTGGAGTTCAACTCTTCAATGTACTCAAATGCAACCATTTTTTTCTCTAAAGTGAAAGCTAAAAAAGTGGTCAGGGGATAGTATCTATTATATTAAAACAGAAGCACATTTAGTACTTGCTTCCAAACACTCCTAATTTTTTTAAGTGTTTAAAATAAATTTTAATAATTATTTATATATAATTTCGAAAAATAGTTATTAATTTAAATATTTTTAGAGTTCCTTAAATATAGGTAATTCAGATTTGATTTGATTTGATTAAAAATAATAAATCAGATATTAATTTAGATTTGATTTAAAGATTTTAATTTAAATAATTTCTATACTATTAAATATTTTTATCAAAAATATCTAGAATTTTTGAAAAAAACAAATTCACATATGAAAAATAATGGTCATATTTGAAATATAAAATATTTATAATGATGTAAATGATATGATATTTATGTTGTTTATATAATATATTTACGATTATGATTTATTTACAAATTAATAATAAAATAATAGGTAAAATTAAAATGTATAATTTATATATTAAAAATATATTTTTTGAAATTCATAGAACTAAAAAATATATATAAAAAACCGGGTTAAAAATATTTTGGTAACTAATATCACTAATTTTGAATTATACATGTATATCGAAAATATATTTTTCATACAAAATCAAAACATAAAAAATTAAAAAATATTGCATAAACCAGTTATACACTCCCTTCGTTGATTAAATATTAGAAAACTATAATGCTAAATAATACTGTTAATACATCTCAAACTTTTAACAAATATTTATATTATACGGTAATATGAACAGAAAAATTAGAATTATGTTTTTATAATAGTTCATTTTGAATTAATATTAGCGGACGGGTTAAAATTATATTTTTATAATCATAATTAATTTTAATACTATAAAAATATATCTAAACACAAAAATCAATATTTTCGCTTATTAAAAAATATATTTATAAAAATAATTATATCTAAACTCAAAAACACAAATTATATTACAAAATTCGTTAAACAATAAAATATATTTCCGTGCGGATGCACGGGGTTAGAATCTAGTATATATTTAAAACATAGGCTGCACAAAAAATTTAGGTTTTAGGAGATATTGTTAAGAAATTCAAAATAAATGTGTATATTCAATCATGATATGGTAAATATCGTGTATGGTAAATTACATGTATATTTACAAACAATATATTGACCTACCTAATTTTACCTTGATGTGGTATATATTCAGTCCACTTTCTCAACAATTTAACACAGATCAACCATTCAGTGGAGCTGGAGTTCAACTCTTCAATGTACTCAAATGCAACCATTTTTTGCTCTAATGTGAAAGCTAAAAAAGTGGTTAGGGGATAGTATATATATTTAAAACATAGGCTGCACAAAAATTTAAGTTTTAGGAGATATTGTTAAGAAATTCAAAATAAATGTGTATATTCAATCATGATATGGTAAATTACATGTATATTTACAAACAATATATTGACCTACCTAATTTTACTTTGATTCATGGTAACAATTGGTATATCATCATATGGACAAAACTTTAGTAATCATTGTGATTAAAGTTCATACTCTATTTAGGAGAAGTCATTGGATAAAAATAATATGCTATATTATAAGTATATATCACACAAAACCATATGATAGTCATTATATGTAACAACATAAATGTGGAAATAGGCAAACTACAGCAATAAGTATATAAAAAAGTTGTCAAATTAGATTAATAATGTTCATAAATAAAGATAATAACCATAAGTTCAATAAAATATTAAAAATCCGGCATAAAATATTAAAGAGTTCAAGATAGTTGAGATCATGACATATAATAAAATAAGAGTTGATGGAGGATTTTCCAGCTAGCTTGGATCTCCATGAATATCAGTGAATGGTAACCTGTATAATTGTACGAACAATATAAGATTCACGACAAAATGAACAATAAAATGAGTATAGGTTTGACTATGGTAGTGTTATACCAATCTAGAAAATCATAAACTTCTTTAATATATGGATTGAAAAGTATTTAAGATTGGTCCCCAGTATTTCTGATAGACAAGAGTTTTCAAGACTCTTAAGGGCTATCAATCCCCTTTGTCACTGTAGTATAAAGGGTGTCAATCCAAGAATGTGGTGATAGACACTAGACTATATGATCTGATTCTTAATTCAAGCAATCAAGTGAGTTTGATTTTGAACAGGTAATTGAAACACGAAACTAAACAAGATTAACAAACTAGCAATGATTAAAAGCAAGAAGCAAATGATAGATGATAAACAATATGAGAAAACTAAGCCTCTAGGTGTGGTAATTGATTAGGGTGCTTTCAATGCAATGCTAAACAACAATGCAACACTTGCTACTCTTTAGTCTAGGCTTCTTAATCAGATAATCCACTCTCATGACAGAAATCCCTTTGCAAATCACTTAATCAAGTCTAACAACCATTAGAGATAACCAAGCAATCAACAAGCATAATGTTCCAAGCCTAATAAGTGACCAAACAATCTCTAGCAAAGAAAGACTGAATCTTATACAGAAAGATATAGCAATCAATCACATGATCTCAAAACCAATTAACTTAGAACTCTAAACTAGATTAATCCTCTCATGAAGGCATTAACCTCTACACTAATCCATTTTCAAACCAAATTCTCATTTGTGAAATATGAATCAATGAGCATTAAGAAACAGTTCTAATATGTCATTTATGCATTAACAAACATCATCATGGCATTAATGCATAAACTCTTAGTTAGCTTTCATTCAGGCACTTCATCAAACACTTTTGGTGCATGAAAAACCCAGATTCTATACCCAAGTGATGTGCAAGGATCTAGCATTAGGATCAGCTAACTAAGGAAAGGAGAAGAGAATCTAAGCCTAAACAATCATTAATCTACATCTAAGCACCCAAAATCTACACACCTAGATGCTTAAAGAAAGACTACTCACTAATCATACGTAACTCTCCTAAACCTTTGCAAGTAGAGTAGTTAAGCATGATTAGAGATTAGAAATGGAGATGGAAAGATAGAGGATGATCGATTTCTGCTTTAAACACAAAGTAATCTCTTGATTCAAACCCAGAAAATGAAGATCTCTCTTACAAAGTTTAGATCTTTCACAAAAGAGGCCAAGAAACAAAGAGAATAAAGCTTAACCTAATCACTAAAGTCTCAAAACTATTTATACTCAGTGTTTTATTAATGAACCAACCCTTAACAAGCAGGATATTGGCCCAAAAAGGCCCAAAAATTCGGACTGGATCAAGGTCCTATCGACATGGCACAAGTCGATATTTTGGTCGATATGTTTCAAAGAGTTTTTTTAACAAGAATATCGACCATGGATCACCTCGATACTTTGCTCGACATTTCTTCGGCGTCTGAGGTTAGAAAATGTCGACCATGGGTCACCTCGATACTTTGGTCGATATTATTTCAGCGTCCCAGGTGGAAAATGTCGACCACCTCTCATCTGGATGCTTCTGGTCGATATGAATGCAAACCGTCTGAACTAAAACATTCATAACTCCCAGCTCAGTGGTCCGAACCTCGGTATGTCACCTCCATTAGCCAGATAGCTCCGTCAGCTAAATCTTTGATGAAGGGTCCGAGTCCAGCAGACGCCGGCAAGGTCACCGTCTCACCGGTTCTTTGAGGCGCGTCGTTTTGGTCCTTTATCGGCTGCGAGAGATGGGTTCCTTCCGATCGGCGTAACTTTCAGATCCAACCTCCAAACTGAGTGATCTCAAGCGTTCCGGAAACTAGACTCAACCCACTTGAATCTTGAAGAAGACACCAAAGGCTGATTCGCAATAAAAGTCCTTCTTACAAGGTAATGAAGTAGAGGGATCGTCGGCTCTTATACATTTGTCCGGGTTTGATGCATTGAAACGAGGGTATCTCCACAGTTTCTGCTCCAAATGCTCCAAATTGACTCCAAAACACCTGTAAACACTCCAAAAGTGCAAGACTCTCTAGGACCTAATGCAATACCTAACTAAAGCTATAAACAAAGACAAAATAAAATAAAACTACCTAAATGTATGCATAAGACTCAATATTTGGACTAAAAATGCATTCTTAATCATGTAAATTATGGATATATCAATTTCTAATGAAGAAGCCGCCTATAACAAATATAAATAGTGCATATGTCAGTTTGCTTCTAATTGAGGATCATTATAAATTTAGGTACATCATTGAAATTATTTCAGCAAAATAAAGATAACTAGCCTTGATAATCATAGAAAACGTGAAACATCCTAAGAAACAACACTGATTCATATGTTCCCATCTTTTCCCACTTTTTCGAAAAATCCACAGCTATCCACCCAGTCAGCTCTACTGTAATTTCCCTAAAGTTGTTTGAAATGATAATATTCATATCATTCATGACTGATATTCCTTTGGTCCTATGTCTAATAATTTAACTACTTACTTCATGTCCCTTGTTTCAATTTATAAATTGCTCCAAGGTCTATGTACCATCGCATAGGGATCATCCCCTAAACTATTCAGTTCACCAACAACCATTATAACACCTATTAAGTTTGCTAGAATACGTTCTAATAAATGAACTATAAGGGATTATATTTTAATTATTAATAGCTTATGAAGGTTCAGAATACAAACCGATAGAGTACTGAATCTTCTGGTTGATGATATGCTCGAATGGCATGAAATCCATCATCGGCTTACGATTTATATCTGAAATCTTGGTTACAATGATTTGATCTTGAATGATGATGAACTGGTTGTTGATAGTATTTCTGAAAGAGCCAAACGCATAGACGATCTTAAATAATGAAATACGATTCCGATCTCCTTCCTGAAATTTTTGAGTGACGACCGGCATGAGATCCAAATCGATGGAAGCTTCAATTTTATAACCCTATATATGTAATCACATGATATTTCGTTTAGTAAAGGATTAACTTGGAAAGAGGAATATGTTTAGAATACAAAATAATAATATAAAATCGCACTTACATTGTCATCACCAAGGATCAAATGTGTTTCAAAGCGGCGAGTAAGTATATTGAATTCCTGTCATCGTCGGAGAACTTTGACGATGATCGTTGGATTAGCAATATTTATTGAAAATTTATCAAGGGTGAAATAGGTTGCCATCTTTTTTGTAATAATACTAAAGTTTTGGAAAATAAAATGCTGTTCCGGTGGAGATATGTGATCGGAAAATAGTTGGAGATCTCTGTTATAGGAGAAAATGAGTGGAATAAGATTTGGTTTTTTATTTATTTGAAAGATTGTGATTAATGGTAATTAGTATTTTAACGTTTATAACTAACTGCTGTGTTAGTTGGGTAAGTGATAAATAAATGATGATTGAAAAAAAAAAAAGTAAGTGCGTTAAACGAGAATAAAGTTTACAGAGCGGTGTTGAATAGAAGATATATATGTCAACTCGAGAACTCCCACTACAATAGAAAGAAAATCTAAATTAAAAGCTTGCAAATAGAAGGACTATTGTTATACCTTACTACAAAATGGTTACAAATTATATTATCTTCATCACGCAATATATATCGGATGTTTCAACTATATATTATTCCGGCAGTTAAACTTTAAAACAAAGGAGAACAAAAGAGATCAAATATATAAAAATATATACTAATTTCTAGTTACACAAATTGTCAAAATTGAAATATATAATAAATATAAATAAAAGTTTACAGTAACAAAAAAAAATGGTAATACAAAAACATAATAGCTAAATTCTAAAAAAAAAAAAATTGGAAAGGAAGAAGATAATTATTATGTAGCATTATTATATGAGGCAGAAATCCGTCAATCATCCATTTCATATCCATCATAGATATCAGGGAAGTTTTCAGAAGAAGCAAGCCTATAAAAACTGATACATAGTCATAATAATTCCATTACGTAATATATCTGACACAACAATAATATAGGTGAAAAAAATCATTACATCAAGTTAGCTCTCTCAACCTCTGGAAAATGAGGTCCCTCGAGAATGTCAAATATATATCTTTCAGATTCTACCATCCACTGGTCTATTTCAATTTAAAAATATATGATATAATGGTATATTGTTAGAAAAAAGTTGTCACTGTCCAAAATACAAACTATTATAGTATTAAATAATTCATTACCTTCTAATTTCGTGATACACCAAAATCGCAGAACAATTATTTGTCTACAGCCTCTGTCATGAGTCATCCAGAGTTCTTTAAATTGGTAAACTTAAGAGAGAACTCACATGAAATCAAGGATGGCAATCTTAATATACATATGCTCCCCAACATTCCGTATACCATCCTTTATTGGCTTTGTTATTTGCATTTTGAGAACATGAGTCACCACACCGAGGACATCGACTATAATAAAAATATTTACGACAAAGGTAGTAATTGTTTGTAAGATTTAACATATTGTCTGAATTTAAAGTGTAGAAATAAAATAACAAATTCTTACCAAGTGATCTATGAGAGAAAACGGAGCAATCAAAAATATTTTAAAAAGAAACAAAAGAGAAAACTCCTTCGCCAGACTTCAGAACTGTTTGCTCTATACATGTCTCCTCCATGAAATTGATATAAGAAGAGTTTGATGTTATTCTGATTCCATAGTGTCGAGCAATAACTTTAAAATTACCAATATAGTACCAATCACCCTCTAGCAACTTCGACTCAAATCTCCTACGAAGGTCATATTTAATTGTAGCAACAATTCGACCACCCTAGAATTTGATCCAGAAACATCCTAAATCAAAAATAAACTTACCATATATATCAAAAAAATTGGAAGAATGACATGTAATACTTACAAACTCATCCGTACGTACTAACATCCTCTCCGGATGATATGTTAACCCGAAATCGATGTAATCTCTTAGAGCATATACATTAGAGGACTCCTCTTTGGGATTCTTAAAATTATTATATTAATTTTTTTTAATATATGAATAATGAAGAAATTCTTAGCATTTTATTCCTCCATTGGTGAACCCCATTAAGGGTTTTTTAAAAATAAAACATTATTATTTTTATTTATTAATTTTGAAATTTTGTTTTAATTTGCTCTTTATTTAAACATATATTTTAAAAATAATTATTATTTTAAATTTTTTTTTTATTTTTTTTAACATAACCAATCAACGCTCGCCACCTGTCATAAGAAACCTAATATGGATCTATCCTTAAAATCTTTCTGCAAGGATCGATCCTTAATAAATAGACAATTTTTCTTTTTTCTTTTTAACCTAAAATAAGCTAACAAACCCACCTCAAAAATTCTTATGATACCTCAATGTACCTGGTTTTACTACTTGAACACAGATGCCACCACCGCAGTTTGTCTTCTGAATTTCTGAAACCCGTTTGCAATTTCAAAATATTTTGAAATATTTTATATTTGTCGAAATTTCAAAAATGAAGACGATGGAGATAATGAGAACGAAAGGGTTGATAGGGAGAGTATTTATTATTTTCAAAGACAAAGAAGATGACGTTTGGTTACTTGGAAGTTATTTAATCTGTCATATATTTATTTAATTGACTTGATGATTTTGACAGTTAAATATTACAATTTTTTCATAATTTGGAATAAATAAAAAGCTTCATGCATGCGTTAATATCTCAAACAATAAAAGATAATTAAGACAATACAAATCAGGGCAAAGTAATCAATGTATTTTCTTCAAATGAAATTGGGCCACAATAAACAGGATAGTTTAAAAATTTGGTAATAAAAAAAAAATTTAAATAGATTGACGTAAAGGGTGTTTGAAAATCTTACTGAACACATCTTTGTAGACAACATTCGTTGTTTTCTTCTGCATGTTATTATTTTTATCAGTAATAAAAATCTTCAATCCAAACCTAGACTTCACCATTAGTAATGCAACATATAGCTGTCCATGTGAGAAGACTGGTCTAGGTAGGAATAAACCAACATTTTGAAAAGATTGTCCCTGAATTTTGTTGATTGTCATTGCATAAGCCAACATCATAGGAAATTATCTTTGACGCATTCTAAAAAGAAAACTCGTTTCTAGAGGTGTAACAAACATTCTAGGAATGAGAACCTTATCTCTCACCTTATCGGTTCCTGTTATGATTCTACCCTCTATAACATGCCGAGCCAATGGTGTCACAATCAACCTAGTGCCATTATATAGACTTCCCTTTGGATCAATCTTACGTAGACATATCACTGGTGCACCTATCTTAAGTATCAAATAATATTTGGGTAATCCAGATACTTTGGTTCCATTTAAAAACTCTGTAGGATATGTCACCTTATTAGATGGGTCTTTGTCGGTCGGTGCAATGCAGGTAGATATGTTCCTCACCTATAAATAAACATTTTAGGAATTAATTACATTCAGTAAAGAAACACGTCTATAACCTAGATTCTAAAATATGTGTATACATAGTACATATAATAAGAAAATATGTTACCTGGCAGCAATTACAACATATAATCATTAATTTAATCAATCTTTGTTTGTGGAACTCAGAATAGCACGATGTTGGTAAAAGTCTGCAGCATTTTGACCCTCGAATAAGTTTCCATACACTTATTTCACTATTTTATTCATTGGATCGCCGTAAGGTTTGATTAACAAATCTTATGGAATATCAATAGTTGCACTCCATCATTTGGAATATTGATTTTACCATCACCACCTGCTAATATCCATTCTGAGAACGCCTTAAGTTTAGTGGCAGCGACATCATTTTGTCCAGCAAGCAATCTCGGGTTCTTTGTAAGTTGCAAAACTTTGCAATCATCCCATAATCCTGATGAATTGATTGTTGTCATAACTGTTTCTGAACGGCAACATGAGGAATTACCAGAAGTATCTGTCGAAAATCACCTCCAAACACAACCACCTTCCCACCAAATGGTTTTTTCTCTGGTAATCTAATTATATCATTTAGACTCTATCTAAATTTTTGAAACAATGCTTGCTCATCATCAGAGCTTCATCCCATATAATAAGGTCACCCTTTTTCATCAAATTGACAATATTTGAGCCAGGAGGCATATTGCATTGAGTAAAATCATCTGGATTTATTGGAACTCCGAACCTCGAATGAGCGGTTCAACCACCTTCTAACAATAGAAAAGCAATCTCACTCGATGCAGTGTTGATTACTATCATACCTCTAGATCGAATAGTGGTTGAAAGGCAAGTCCAAATAAATGTTTTACTAGCGCCTCCAAAACCATATTCAAAGAAAACACCCCCTTTCTTATTCAAAACAGCATCCAAAATCTCTTCATAAACACCTCTCTGCTCATCAGTTATCTTGGCAAGAGGTCTCTCATTTTCTTTTCTTTGCTCCTTTATATTGTAATTAAGTTCATCATCAACGAATTGGTTGCCGTCGTACTCCGTGAAATTATCAGGTGTTGGCTTACAGTTCCGTTTTGAGAGTGTACGTCCTCTGCTTTCTAAGAAAGCTTGAATCTCTTGCAATGCGATGTTTTTGTAATCTGCTCGGTAGTTAAATTCAAACCTGAAACAAAAACAGTATAGGCAGATAGTTTAAAAACAATGTCCACAACATTTAATTGTATGTTGTAAATGAAAATTAACTTGAAGAATTATAAACATTGCATACCTTCATATCTGCTTTCTTGACGACGGATGTAAAGTATATCATCAGTCAAATACTCCCACATTGCTTCCCAAAATATGTCAGGTTGTGTTAAACAATCAGTTAGAAACATTTTTGAGAAAAACACTCAAAGATACCATCCAGAAGCCCAGATGGTAGCTTCTTTGATTCATTTGATGTATTCCTTGTCGTCATCTAACAACCCTAACACATCACAATCCTCTTTGTAAGTTTCGTAGACAGTTCCGTCAACTGTTTTAATATCATCGTAAAATTGTGGACCTATGATATGTCTATTCCGTCAACTGTTTTACTTAACATTCTCAAATAATATGTCTCGTCAGCGCTTGGAAATATGAGCAACCCTTCTAATTACAAAGCCTAGTTGTCTTGGTTTCTATTCTCTATTATTGAAATGCCAAACAAATTTCGTTGGTAGCTCTGCATAAGTTAGATTTCTCGCTTCTCGATATTTTTACATACTTTAAACTAACCTAGAAACATAGAAATGCTGACACCTACACGTTTCAGAATAGACTCGAGAGGTTCGTCTTCATCATGGACATAAATTTTCCGGTTGGGGAGATGGAAACAATGTTTCTCCACAGAAATACTCCTATAATGTGTTGAAAAACCTAAAATTCTCTATGTGGCTTTGCAAGCAGAGTCATATCTACATTTTATGAAAACTGATTAGCGTTAAAAAGGCTTCAAGAATATATATAAACATGATACACAATATTAAACATCTGTTGAATGAAAATATACCAGCAGTTGTAATAATTCTTGATTTCGTCCACAACTTCACTCTCATCTTTGTCTATAGCAGCAGAGACATAGTCAGGATCCTTATGAATATATTTGAATAGATATTTCACAGCTCGCGTTTGAGTGCACCATTCAACATTTATATGCACACGATAATGTAGCATAAGATCCCTGTTGTATGGCACAATATATCCATTATCAAAATTTACACCATTTTTGGCGACGAAAGTATTATCCCTGCGACGTCGGTATGATGTGAAACTGTTAGGATCCATCGAATTTTCTTCATTCAAGGGTCTTGGAAAATTCTTTGAACACTTCCCTTTTACCATGCAAACATTGTAAGGCTTAGCAGCTCAACTTGGCCTATGCATCATATTTTCACCAAAAATATTATAAAGTTCTGGATCTGTTGTCTTATCAGGAATCTGTTGTCTTGTCCGGAATCTCATCGCTGATGTACTTGTCAATGTCATCAGTAGTTCATAATTTATTCTCATCTTTCAAAAATAACAAAATATGGGTGTGTGGCAAACCCCTCGTCTGGAACTTTATCGTGTACATACCTGAAAGACATTAGATAAAATTATAATCGGTCAGGAATACTGTTTCATGTAAATAAAAGACAGAAGTTCAACAATGGATTAGTATAATAATAAAACATACCAGCAGCTGTTAGACCAAAAATAACTCATTTTTCTTGGTTAGATCAGTCATCAGATTATCCAGTTTCATCTTGAAAACTCCGCACATAATATCTGGTCTATCCTTTGTTATGAGGTTATATTTCTGGAGATACCTTGTAATCTCATGCCATTTTGGATTGCATGTAAATGTTATAAACGAATACGGAAAACAAAAATATTTGCATATGGCCATGACATCCAGATAGTTCTGATTCATATAACGTGGTCCATTGGTAAAACTAGCCGGCATATAAATTCTTGGTCCTTCTGAACTAAGGTTTTCGGCACCAGCTTCAGATGCCGAAACTATTTTATAGTTATTACAACGAATTTTTTTCTGATTGAAGAAAAGCTAACGTAATCTACCGGATTCGATCATGGTATATGCATCCACAAGAAAACTGTTGAAATAGTATACATGATCGACTGAGTGTAGAACCCTCACCACGTCTCTCACAAATTTTAAATGCAAAAAAAAACTCATGCATTGTTACTGATTTACGTTTCCTAGCAAATGTCTCTTCAAGTGAAAACCGCCATCTCCATATGGGAACAATAAAGGATATTGCAGAGGCAGGTATGGAGGATGTAATTCACTAATCCTATGAAATCCTCCGTCTGTACTGGAATCAATAATGATGTCTCTAGATTGCATGTCCAAATCAAAGTCACCTGGTATCAAAGCTGCAACTTCATCCGCAGTAGGAATATTATGAGTTCTTCCATCCACTGATCTTCCTTCTATCAATCTCAATTTGAATGTCACCTCTCCATCAACATCATGTATGTCTCTAGGTTGCCTAAATACCTTGACGTATGGATTGACTTTGTCTTGCATTTTCTTCAATATATCCAAGATAGTAAACTTAAACTTATCTGTCTTCGCGCCCATAGTCCTAAGAAGATTCAAAAATACGTTTAGAAAATAAAGAGTATGCACATATTATATCATTTAGTTATAGGTAAATAAAGTATTTTAAAATGAGTATTATACATACCCATAAGCAGCTATTCTATTGTATAGTTCAGTAAGCGTGTCATAGATGTGTAGTTGCAAAAATTTGGCAATCTCGCCAAGATTTGGAACCATATCACCAATTTGATGATAATTCGCTCCATTCAATTTAAAGACGTATGGACCACGACCATTGTTAATCGCGTAGTCTATTTTTTCGCCTATTGACGTGAAAGAGAACATCATATTGTATGCTCTAATGAACTCACAAAAATGTTTACTCAATGCATCCCTTTTGCATCCCCTTAGCTCCATCGGAGGGTTTTTAAGTTTAGGAAAGACAATCTTTCCCTCTTTACAAAAAAGCGTGAATCCTGATTGATGAGGCCATCGAACCATCACCAGACCCAAAGGTCGTTCCCGAGCTCAAAGAAGCACCAATGACCCGTTCCAAAGCAAGGAGGCTTAGAGAAGGGTTCAAATTGGCCGTGGAATCATTAATAAGTACCATGGAACTTGGAGATACATTCAAAACCGTGATCCAAGAGCCATGCACGCGAGACAGCCCCAAAGGACCCGATTTAGACATCATGGAGGGTTTCGCGCGTTTGAGCCTCAAAAACAACGAGCCTCAACTAGAACCAGGTATACATGTTTATTTGGCAGGAAATGGAGCACGGAACACCAAGAATCTCGAAGAGACCGCATTGGACCCTCAAGATACAACCGCTTCAAGACTCGGAGCCGATAGCGAGCAAATGAGACAAGAAGTAGAACATGAAGTGGGACACGTAAAGATACTTGAAGAACTCGCAGGACACGACGTTAGCAAGACCCTAGACGAAGAAAACATCAAGACTAACGAAGAAAACCTCAAGGCTAACGAGCGAATCAACGAGATAACAAGCAAGCCCACAGCCGGCCGTAACCAGGTATTTTCCATTTATACGATCTGTGCAGGTAACATGGGAGTATCCTAGTGGTGTCTAACACACTAGAGGGCATCAGAGGTGTACGGAACAAGTCCAGAAAAGGTTGCATACGATTAGTTTCTTTTCCTTTTTATTTTTAAGTGAACTTTCCATTTTTGTGTCCAAATGAGACGCCTTGCCATTTTACTTTATTTCTTTTTACAAGTCCTGTTGTTTTGAGTCCTTAGTGTCGTTTTTATTCTTTGAGTCGAACCCTAGAAGGTTCAAAGCTGACGGACTGTTTATAAAGTCCCACATGCAGCTCTTGTACTTTAACCTTTTTTTCCGATATCAATAAAATAACGCTGTTTTTCTTGGCTTGTGCCTAAGAGCTTTCTTGCTTGTTCTTGCGTGTGTGATTCACCAAGAGTTGAGCTGCAGTATCAGAGATCCGTTCATTGTCTCTGTGGTGCCTTCGATCCACTTCGAAACCCCCGACCGATCCCTCAAGAGAGAGCGTTAAAGCCAGCTTGACAGATCCCATCTCGATTCAAGTCTTGTGGAAGCAAGCCTTGTCTTACCATCTTCATCCACTGAACTACACGAGAGAGCGTCATAGCCAGTGTGTTTTTCCCACCAAGCCATCGATTCCGCAATCATATAAGCCTCACCCGAGTCTTATATCATTTTGGTATCAGAGCCAAAGGTTCCTGCCTTTGGTTTTCTATCCCCTTACACTCTTTTATTTTTATTCATACGCGTTTAGCTTATTTTGATTCATAAAACCGAAAACCCTAGAAAAATTTAATTGCTTGCTTTCGTATTCATTAGTCAAAAAAAAAAAAAGAATCCGTTGCACTGTTAGATTTTTAGACCGTTAATTCTTGTTCTTTGCAAACTAAAAATTTGAAAACCATATAAAAAGTTATTTAGCTTCATTTAAGTAGTGAGTCAATTAGTCTAGCGTTTTGATATCCTTATTATTCGGTGGTACTTTTGACTAGTTGTTGTTTTTGTTGAGTACAAGGACACCAAGTGAGGCTAGCTAGTATCATGGCCGAAGGAGAACCTGTTCCAAACGATGCTCTTGTCCAAATGATGACCGAATGAGAGAGGAGTTGAGGAACATTTAACAAATGGGAAACATTCGTCAAGAACTTGGAGCCAGAATAGACCGAGATGAGGCACAACCAAGGGGAGCCCCAGTTCGAGGAGCACAAGTGCAAGCCGGTGATGCGAGTGATGATGAAGAGATGCCCGAACTATAGGATGAATTTCCACCTGATCCTCTTCAGCATCGACAGCAGAGGAGGCCGGATCCTCTAAGGAGAAATCCAGCTAGGGTAGTAGATACCCGAGAGCAAACTCATGATCTCAAGCACCTCCTACTTTTGCAGGAAAGTCGGACCCCGAGACATACTTGGATTGGGAGAGGCGACTAGAGCACATCTTTGAGTGCTATGGCTACGCTGAACGCAAGAAGGTGACTGTTGCGGCTGCACAGCTCACTGATAATTCCTTAGCGTGGTGGGACAGAAACGTAGCCGAGAGAAGGAGGAAACGTTTTCGGCCAGTCGTCACTTGGAGCGACATGAAATTCCTCCTACGACTTAGGTATGTACCTGAACACTATCATAGAGACTTACAAAATCGTTTTCGCAAATTGTCTCAGGGAAACAGAAGCGTAGATGAGTATTTTGAGGAGTTTGAGAAGCTGATGAACTCGTTGGAGTTAGAAGAATCGGAGGAAGCCTTGATGGCGCAGTTCATCGACGGATTACAAGAGAGAATAGCAAGAAAGGTCGAGAGAGCTCAATATAGTGGATTACACGAGCTATTGCATCTTGCCGTTCAAGTGGAGCAGCAAATCAAGCGCAAGACCGCTCTTACCAGCCGCAACCGCACGAGCCAGCCGTGGAACGCCAGCAGCTCTAAGCCGGTAGACAAAGGCAAAGCCGTGGAGATTGAATCAAGATTCAAAGGCAAAGGCACCGAGGCTCCCAAGTTCAACCGAACCGAACAAGGTAAGTCCTCTAATCCCACATCAAGAACTCGTGATATAACCTGTTTTAGATATCCAGGCAGGGGTCACATGTCAAGGGAGTGCCCAAATCAGCGAGTCATGATCATTACCCCTAGTGGTGACTATGAATCGCAAGATGAACAAGAAGATGAATCTAACAACATGGAGGAGGAGGTTGAATATCCGGATACTGGTGAACTCTTAGTGACTCGCCGAGTGCTAAGCGTCCTAGTTCACCCTGAGGAAACAGCCCAAAGAGAGAACATATTTCATACTAGATGCACCGTCAAAAACAAGGTATGTAACCTTATCATAGATGGTGGTTCATGTACTAACGTGGCTAGCAAGTATATGGTGGACAGATTAGGTCATGAGAAGACAAAGCATCCTCGCCCTTACAAATTAAGGTGGCTGAACGATCAGACCGAGCTCAAGATCTCTGAGCAAGTATCTGTACCTTTCAGCATCGGCAAGTATCATGATCAAGTCACTTGTGACGTGGTGCCAATGCAATCAGGGCACCTATTACTTGGTAGACCGTGGCAATTCGACCGAGCCACAACCCACAATGGCCGCACCAACCATTATTCATTCTTGCACAAGGAGCGTAAGTATAATCTTGCGCCTCTAAGCCCCACCGAGGTACATGAAATGCAAGTGCACATGAAAAAAGAATCCGAGCTAAGTAAAAACAGTCTTTATTTATCATCTAGTGATGTTTATAAAACCATGAGTGCCAGTGGCACCATGCTACTAATGATGTTTAAAGAGTGTCTAAGCGCAGGTCTAGGTGACTCTGAGATACCACCTGAAGTGCAAGCTATCCTGAACAGGTTTAAGGATGTATTTCCCGAAGAGATACCACCAGGATTGCCACCACTTCGTGGAATAGAGCACCAAATTGACTTAGTTCCCGGTTCAGCTTTGCCCAACAAGCCAGCTTATAGAATGAACCCCAAGAAGACTAAGGAGCTAGAGAGACAAGTACGCGACCTAATGGACAAGGGTTATATCCGTGAGAGTCTCAGTCCTTGTGCTGTGCCGGTTCTCTTAGTACCCAAGAAAGATGGTACATGGATAATGTTTGTGGACTGCCGTGCCATCAACAACATCACCATCAAGTATAGGCACCCCATTCCACGCCTAGATGACATGTTGGACGAGCTAAGCGGATCCACAATCTTTTCAAAGGTGGACTTAAAGAGTGGATACCACCAGGTTCGAATGCGTGAAGGAGACGAGTGGAAAACCGCATTTAAGACCAAACAAGGCTTGTATGAGTGGTTAGTTATGCCTTTTGGCTTGACTAATGCACCAAGCACCTTCATGCGCCTTATGAACCAGGTTCTTCGAGCTTATATAAGTAAATTCATAGTTGTTTATTTTGATGATATACTTATATATAGTAAGAACCTTAATGATCATCTTCAACACCTCGAACTAGTGCTTAAAACACTTCGCAAGGAAGGCCTATATGCTAACCTTAAGAAGTGCACATTTTGTACTAACAAGCTTGTTTTCTTAGGCTTTGTAGTAAGTGAGCAGGGATTACAAGTAGACAAGGAGAAGATCAAGGCAATACGCGAGTGGCCTACACCAACTACAATCGGTCATGTTAGAAGTTTTCATGGCCTGGCCAGCTTCTACAGGCGTTTTGTACGAGATTTCAGCACGGTGGCCGCCCCACTTACCGCGGTGATCAAGAAGAACGTGCCATTCTCATGGGGGCCAGCCCAAGATGCAGCTTTTGAAGCCATGAAGAGCCGATTAACACAAGCATCTGTCTTAGCCCTACCAGACTTTGACGAGATGTTTGAGGTGGAGTGTGATGCTTCAGGGGTGGGAATTGGAGCTGTACTACACCAAAGAAAGAGACCAGTGGCGTTCTTCAGTGAAAAACTTAGTGGAGCCACATTAAATTACCCTACCTACGACAAGGAATTATATGCCTTAGTCCGAGCATTGGACACCTGTCAGCATTACTTGTTGTGTGAGGAATTCATCATTTATACTGATCACGAAACTTTAAAGCACTTAAGAGGGCAAACCGCACTTAAGAGACGCCATGCTAAATGGCTGGAGTTCATAGAGACTTTTCCTTATGTGATCAAGTACAAGAAGGGACAAGAGAACGTGGTGGCCGATGCACTCTCAAGAAGGCATACATTGATATCTACTATGGAGGCCAAGGTACTCGGCTTTGAGCATATCAAGGAGCTATACAAAGACGATCCCGAGTTCGGAGAAGCTTATCATGGACATGGCAAAGGAGCTTATGCCTCGTATCACTTGCACGATGGGTTTCTTTTCCGAGACAAGAGGCTATGTGTTCCTCAACGGTCTTTGAGGGAGCTATTGCAAGAAACTTGTATTCAAACCAGGAGAGTGGGTCTGGCTACATATACGACCAGAAAGATTCCCACAGCAAAGGAGTTCCAAGCTTGCCCCTCGCGGAGACGAACCCTTCAAAGTGTTGGAAAAGATCAATGATAACGCCTACCGACTAGAACTTCCAGGTGAGCTAAACATTTCACATAGTTTTAACGTTGCTGACTTGTCTCCTTATGATGCAGGTGAAACAGTTTTGAGGACAAAATCTCTTGAAGAGGGAGGGAATGATGAGGCCATTGAACCATCACCAGACCCAAAGGTCGTTCCTGAGCTCAAAGAAGCACCAATGACCCGTTCCAAAGCAAGGAGGCTTAGAGAAGGGTTCAACTTGGCCGTGAAATCATTACTAAGTACCATGGAACTTGGAGATGCATTCAAAACCGTGATCCAAGAGCCATGCACGCGAGACAGCCCCAAAGGACCCGATTTAGACATCATGGAGGGTTTCGCGCGTTTGAGCCTCAAAGAGAACCGGCCTCAACTAGAACCAGGTATACATGTTTATTTGGCAGGAAATGGAGCACGGAACACCAAGAATCTCGAAGAGACCGCATTGGACCCTCAAGATACAACCGCTTCAAGACTCGGAGCCGATAGCGAGCAAATGAGACAAGAAGAGGAACATGAAGTGGGACGCGTGAAGATACTTGAAGAACTCGCAGGACACACCGTTAGCAAGACCCTAGACGAAGAAAACATCAAGACTAACGAAGAAAACCTCAAGGCTAACGAGCGAATCAACGAGATAACAAGCAAGCCCACAGCCGGCCGTAACCAGGTATTTTCCATTTATACGATCTGTGAAGGTAACATGGGAGTATCCTAGTGGTGTCTAACACACTAGAGGGCATCAGAGGTGTACAGAACAAGTCCAGAAAGGTTGCACACGATAGTTTCTTTTCCTTTTTATTTTTAAGTGAACTTTCCATTTTTGTGTCCAAATGAGACGCCTTGCCATTTTACTTTATTTCTTTTTACAAGTCCTGTTGTTCTAAGTCTTTAGTGTCGTTTTTATTCTTTGAGTCGAACCCTAGAAGGTTCAAAGCTGACGGACTGTTTATAAAGTCCCACATGCAGCTCTTGTACTTTAACCTTTTTTCCGATATCAATAAAATAACGCCGTTTTTCTTGGCTTGTGCCTAAGAGCTTTCTTGCTTGTTCTTGCGTGTGTGATTTACCAAGAGTTGAGCCGCAGTATCAGAGATCCGTTCATTGTCTCTGTGGTGCCTTCGATCCACTTCGAAACCCCCGACCGATTCCTCAAGAGAGAGCGTTAAAGCCTGCTTGACAGATCCCATCTCGATTCAAGTCTTGTGGAAGCAAGCCTTGTCTTACCATCTTCATCCACTGAACTACACGAGAGAGCGTCATAGCCAGCGTGTTGTTCCCACCAAGCCATCGATTTCGCAATCATATAAGCCTCACCCGAGTCTTATATCACTGATATCAATTGTCTTCTGGATTTTCCTATCCGCTCTCCATACCAAATATATGCTTCATAGTTTCAACACCCAAATGAGGGATCTCCATCATTGTAATATTCTAGGTTATTTATATAAAAATAAAAATATAACGAAATTGATATTCGTAGTACTTACTAATAGGTTGAAGACCAAATTGAAATCTTGATGTTGATCCAATAACATTGGGAACGGTTGATTGACGAATATTGTCATCTGCCTCCACGTTATAATATTCATTTGCCATTTGTGATGTTTCTCCTTCTTCGTAATTAGGATCATGATTTTCATCATAATCACCATCTTCTTCATCGCTCTGAGCCTCATATCTATTTTGATAAACTTATATTTAAATCCTATAGATGTCAGTTTTACGTACAGAGTAACTTAGAAATAATAAAAAAAATATAACAAAAAATAAGATTAATACCTTGGGGATGATCCTTAATTGAAATCGATCCAGAGTCTGGTTGTGGTAAACTGACCAGTTCCATAAGTTTGTTTTCCCTTATTTTCTTTTATTACAAGATCCATTTGTTTGAGATCTGGTTCAGTATCGCGTAACTGAGGATGAAAATATAAGAGTAGTACAATATAGAATAATTTTTTAAATGCTCAAAGCGGATTATAATTTACTTATATATTAGAGAACAAACCTTGAGAATTTGTGGCATCAAACATAGGGCTTCTAGGATCATCTTGGTTATTTAAAACAACACATTGAAAAAATACCCTCTGAACGAATATTCATATGATATCACACATACAAATTAATTAAAAAAAGCCATAACGATCTCTATCTGTTTGGTTTGTTAAAACGAACAATGTATCGATATTTTTTTGATTTGTGTGGGTGATAGTAGATGAGTTAACAACAGATGGTGTCTGGTGGTATTGCCTACGTCTACTTCCTGTTAAATATGTAAGGTAAAGAATGGTTTTAGTGTGTTCAAAATAATTATACCAATGATTTTTGAAATAATTATACCAATGAACCGGATCTAGATAGTTAAATTATAATGTTTTGATATCCATATCCGAACCATTAACCTCTAAATATATTAAAAATTTATATTTTATTGATAATTTTGTAATATAATTGAGATTTCTATATATATATAATTAAAATTAAATTAAAATATTATTTCCTAATAAAAAAGTTTATTCTTTTCAAAAAATTAAATAAAATTTAATTTAATACTATTTTAATATTTTATTTTTTTAGAATTTTTTCTGGATTCTGATCCAAATCTGGATATTTGCAGATATCTTAATATTTTTGTTGGATCCGGATACAGATCTGGATAATTAAAACTCGAATCTAGATAAGGATCCGGATATCACAAAATTACTTGGATATCCGCTCCATTCCAGGGCTATACTTACCACCATTTTAACCTGATCTTAATCACATAATTGGGTTTACAAAGTTTTTTTTAAAGTCTGAGAGTCAAAGTAAAAATTTTCTTCCTTTACTTCAAGATTGGGCCTATTTTGATATAAACATATCTAAAGATTTAAACAGAAGCTTGAATTGTAAAAATAAAATGGAATTTTTAAAAAATTTCTATGCTTATTAAAATACCTTAAGTATTTTTCAGGAATGTCTGACACAAAACTATGATGAGTAAGATCCATGTGCTTCTAGACTTTAGATGCTAGTTATTTTTGTGGTTAGTACAAGACTAGGCGGTAGCTAGAGTACTTGCACTACGAACTTCCACCAGAGGATTTCTATTCATGGGGATCTTTTCTGCTAGGATATACTAGCTCATTTCACTTGAACATAATCTTGACATCTAATTTTCTCATCATTGGTTTTAGCAGGCATCATGATACACATCTAGGACATCTTCACCTTATTGTTATCACTCTTTGTTGTCCTAGATGACCAGTTCATCTTTAGCTGGTATCACACCCTTTACCCAAACCTTGATGTTCAAACCTCATGCATCCTCTCTTTAGTTTATATCGACAGATATGTGCAAAAACGCCGGAGAGGGAACAGCAACATGGTTTTCAGTCACTCAAAAGAAAGACTGAAGAAATTTGGGAAAGTGGAGTATCAAGAACCTATCAAAGCTTAATGGTGCCTCAAAAAGCTTGAACTCAAAGGTAAATTTCGTGCTTCCTAAGACTCTACATCCAAAGGCATTTTCCGCTTTTCAAAAAAAAAAATTGAACAAATGAAAGGAAAGGAAAAACAAAAAGCCTGAAAGAGTCTAGGATGGCCGAAATTATTTGAAGCAACAAGTATTCATTTGTGAGCATTGGTTTTAAAACCTGGACAAAAATCTAAGTCTGAGAGAGTGATGAGGAGAACCTGAAGAAATGAGATCAAGAATCTAAAGGCAAGAAGAATGTCACTGGAAACTATGGATATCAACAGATCCACCCTCTCTTGCTGTTTTGCATAATGTCTTGTCTCCCCAGAAAAGGTAACCCTAAACACTAAGAACCTCACCCTTTAAACAGCCATTTTGAATATCCAGCCTTGATTGCTTTACTAAAGTCCTTTTGATAAGAACCACTGGAACTTATAAATGAATGTTAAGAGCTAGTTGACTGGAAGATAGGTTTAAGTGGCTAGACTTTCGCATGACAGATCAACAGACTAGTTATGCCTGTACTTTGGAGAAAATTTTCTAGACTATCCCTGATCTGAGAATAATGACTAACTTTGATTTAGAAGCATGGTCTCTGAGATTTTGTTAGTTCCTGCGATTTTCAAACCTCTTTTCCAGGTTCAGATCTTTGGCTTTGTTTGATGACAAACAAATGTTTAAGTCTGGGGGAGTTGATAACACCTGATTTTGACCACTTTAATGGATCACTTTCAATATCTTATGCAGGTGTTTTCACTCAGTTTTAAAGGTTTTATAAGTATTTTCCATGTTTTGGAGTTTTAAAAAGCTTTTCAGAAAAATTGGAGCTTTGGAGTGCATTTTGGAGGAAAAGTACATTTTTGGATAAATTAAGGGCGTCAGAAGTTTGGCAACCAATAAAGACCTTCTCACCGTCTGATCATCCCCAAATTTTAAGACATTATAAAGGAGACAACCAGCTTTCCAACACACTTGAAATCAAAGCAATCCAATGCTTAAACATTGATTTAAAACTTAGGAGCTTGCATTAGGTCTAAAAGAGTTTTTCATGGTTTAGAGTGTTAAACAGGTTCATTTGGAGGTTATTTGGAGTGTAGAAAGTGAACCAGGTGAAGAAATGGTGTTGAAATGATAAAAATGGTGAAAAAGGGTGATTTGGAGTCTTTCGGCGAAACACTGTACAGCTGGTCAAATTTTCTTGGCTAAAATTCATACTACCGCAAGGCCTTCCCAGCCGATTCAGCTTCCGAGGTTTTCAGCAAAGATCAAGATATTTGGGTCAAGGTTCCAGAACAGTTGGAATCAATGCATTTGGAGCAGTGAGCTGAAAGATATGGTCACCGAAAGACGAACCTGTCTCGCATTTATTCCAGAGCAATCCGATATGCCTTAAAGACGCCGTTACCGAAAAGCCTTCCCGGCTGGTTTAGCTTAACGAGTCTTCTTAAAAGTTTGAGAGCAGTGGATCTAGTTTCCAGAACTCTTAGATTCATGAGATTTGGATCTGTTATCTGGGAGATATTGCAATCAGAAGAAGGACATGTTGAGAAGCCAATTCGGACTGGTGCAATGCGCTTCGCAGATGAGCCCTCCGGGAACCTTTTCTCTCCCCGGAGGCAAATGGTTTCTTTAAAAACGTTTTATCTGGTTGAGTCAAATTTCTTTAGGACTTGGTCTTGTGTCATTTGGAGTTGTGAACTGAAAGTTACATGGAACAGAAGAGAAGCAGTTCAATTCGGGTTTCAAGGGATGCGCCTGTTTGCTAAGTGTTGTGTTGAGCCTCAGTGTGATCACCTCGACTTGTCATGATACTGAGGCCTATTTGCGAAGCTTTTGGCCTAAACCTTGGGCTAACCCCTCGGTAATTCAACACCGAGGCTCCATTGCTCACCAAATTAGTCCCCAAACGACCAAGTATCAGCTTAAGCACCTATGGGGATTGATCTGGGAATTTTCTAAGTGTGGAATCAGACCTCGGCATCAACCCCTTGCCTTCACCCCCTCGGGGTCCTCTGTGACATGACCCCCTAGACATGAACCCCTCGGTGTGAGCACACTGAGGTGCACATCACACGCAACAAAGACTCTAAACCTCACCTTAACCCCACGGTGTCTTCTATGCCGAGGTGCAATGTCACCAAGTGAAATGAGCTGGACCTTGACCTGATACCTTGGTGTGAGCTATACCGAGGCCCTCTTGTAACTGATGTGTTATCGTGTCGAGGGTTGTCAAGTTTTACCCTAAATGAAATCAATAGCCGCAAGTGCACAGCTGATCGATTGTAGTACTTAGGGATCGAATCCACAGGGAAGGAGGATTTTTCCTGCAAAAGCCTTCGAAAGAAATATAAAGTAAGGAAGTCTAGAACCAGACGATTTTTGTGAGGGTTTTGGTGTTGTCTTTGAAACGTAAAAACTAATCTTAAAGCAAAAATACGGGAATTAAAATGACCTAATAACTAAACTTAACGAAAACTACTAAAAACGAGAAAACGGTTAAACCTAATTGCTTTAATGAAAATCGGTTGAAAGAGTAAAGATACTAGAATAAAGCTTGAATAAAAATCGGTGTGAATCTATAGAAAAGAAGGCGCTGGGGTTCAGAGATGTTTTCTAAAGGGTATGAACGATTCAAAACATTGCTAGAGAGTAAATTTGATAAGATCTTAGTTTAAACTTTTCGAACGGGAGTCACGGACGTATGAATACGCCACTGTCGTGATCATAGACAACTATCTCTCTCAACCCTGACCAGTAGGTTTCCACTCTGGCCCTGGAAGAGAAAAGATGCATTATGTTTAAGACTCGTCAGCATTCACAAATCGCCCATACGTAGGTTTCCACTCCTATGTTTGTTTTGCTCTCCCAAACTAGATCTGACACCGGATGAACACGTTCGTGTCACCAAGCATCTGGATCAGATTGTAGTTCATGACTCTACTCTCATGCAGTAAAAACGAATTCAGAAGAAAAAGTTCTAAGATTCGGCTCAATAGCTCATGGAATCCTCATCGAACATATGTATCCCCATCGAAAATCCCTTATACCCAACAATAAAACTACTCAGACAGTAAATAAAACATATGTATCAATCTGAAAACAACATTGTCATTAAATAAAAAAAAACAAGTTACCGAGTCGGTGACGGCTTTTATATATATATTTGCCATCGACAAAAGAAAAATACATCTCTATATATAGATATATGTGTACCAAATAAAAAAAATCTCTTATGGCTCAGTTTGTTCACGTGTCTGTCTATGGTTTTCTGCTTCTCAGGTTCGAATCCAGGGAACAACAAATTTTTTTATTTTTCATCCAACCAAAACGGTGTCGTTTTTAGTAAGCTGACGTGTCCCTTGCCATGTCATACTCCGTCATGCCTCGTCAGCATTTTTTAACAGTTGACTAACGTCAAAGTTAGTCAAGATAGATTTTGACCCATATATTAAAGTTCAGATCGTAAATTTGAATTTTCATATAGTACAGATAGCAATTGGCACCGTATTTTAGTTTGAATTTTTTTGGCACATCAAATTTAGTTCGGATTGGTTTTGGCCCTTTTCCCTGTATAATCCTTCCTCCTTTGTTGTAAACAGCTATTCCCCCAGACTTAGATTCTTTCCGGGAATCAGAAAATGATCTCCAAAACTCCATAAAATCGAACTCCAGTTGCCTTGGGAGTTGAAATTCAACCTCTCTAGACTCTCTGGGCTTTTATTTCATTTCCTTTCTTATTTTCGGATTCTTTTTTTGTTATTTTTTTATTTAAACGGAAAGGAAATGCCTTTTAAAGAGAGAGACTAGAGGATGAGATGGTACCAAAATTTGAGATTTTTCTAAGGCAAACTGAGCTTCCTCTTGTGTTGAATCCTTCCGGCAACTTTTCCGGCAAATCGCAGGTCTTTGTCTTTGGTGACTGAAAACTGCGTCGTTCCTCTTTCTTTCCAACGTTTTTACACATATCTGCATATAAGACAATAGAAAACAAGAGTGCATGTGGTTTGAAAGAGGATGTGTTAAGGTTGGGAACTAGCTAAAGATGAACTAGCCATTGAGGATCAACAGAGAGTGGTAAAAAGGGTAAAGGAGCCCTGAATGTATGATTTGTTTCCCTGGTCTAATGCTTCAATGCGAAAATTAAGTCCAAATTAAGTCCAAATAAAACAGAGCTAGTGTATTCCTTCATCTAAATCGAAATCATTCAAATTTCTCTAGGGTATTTCGTTTCAAATGTGCTTAGCTATCGCCTAGTCTAGTCCTAAATCATGAATGAGCATGTCACTAGGAACAGTCTAAAAGCACACAGTCAACTATCGATGTATGGCATCTTTATCTTGCTGCATTGCGGGTCTTCTCGGATCGAAGAGTCATCTGAATCCTCAACACATTCCATTGCCATCATACAAGGTAATGATTCATGCCAATCTGTTTCTTCGTCAGAAACTTGGTCTCTTTCTTCCTGAGTCGCTTTTCTAGGTGCTAGAGGTTGAAATTAGGACAGAAGATGTATTATCTTCCTTTCAAATCCCGGAGGTGAATCTGAACGACCAATTCCCCGGCAACGGTGCCAAAAACTTGATGTGTTATCGTGTCAATGGTTGTCAAGTTTTACCCTAAATGAAATCAATAGCCGCAAGTGCACAGCTGATCGATGGTAGTACTTAGGGATCGAATCCACAGGGAAGGAGGATCTTTCCTGCAAAAGCCTTCGAAAGAAATATAAAGTAAGGAAGTCTAGAACCAGGCGATTTTTTTGAGGGTTTTGGTGGTGTCTTTAAACGTAAAAACTAATCTTAAAGAGAAAATACGGGAATTAAAATGACCTAATAACTAAACTTAAAAACGACTAAAAACGAGAAAACGGCTAAACCTAATTGCTTTAATGAAAAGTGGTTGAAAGAGTAAAGATACTAGACTAAAGCTTGAATAAAAATCGGTGTGAATCTATAGAAAAGAAGGCGTTAGGGTTCAGGGAAGTTTTCTCAGGGGTATGAACGATTCAAAACATTGCTAGAGAGTAAATTCGATAAGATCTTAGCTTAAACTTTTCGAACTGGAGTCACGGACGTATGAATACGCCACTATCATGATCATAGACAACTATCTCTCTCAACTCTGACCAGTAGGTTTCCACTCTGGCCCTGGAAGAGAAAAGATGCATTATGTTCAAGACTCGTCAGCATTCACAAATCGCCCATAGGCAGGTTTCCACCTCATGTTTGTTTTGCTCTCCCAAACTAGATCTGACACTGGATGAACACGTTTGTGTCACCAAGCATCTGGATCAGATTGTAGTTCATGACGCTACTCTCATGCAGTAAAAACGAATTCAGAAGAAAAAGTTCCAAGATTCGGCTCAATAGCTCATGGAATCCTCATCGAACATATGTATCCCCATCGAAAATCCCTTATACCCAACAATAAAACTACTCAGACATGATAAATGAAATCAAAAACACGGTATTAAAAAGTAGTACATAAACCAAAATTGAAAAAGAAAGAACAAGGGTTCAAGAGATAGATCTCTCTCTCCCTAAAACCTAAAAACAAAGCTTAAAGTAAAATTTCTGTAAAGTATTTCGTCTCTCTTCTTCTTCTCTTAAAAACGACCTCAATGATAAGTATTTATAGTCTCCAATACTCTATGGTGTCTAGGGTTCCGGAATTGAGGCTGGGAAAATGATACGGGCTTCAGAAATGGGCCTTCAAACTCGGAGTTAGCTGGCCGCGGTCGGGATGTGCGTGGCCGCAGAGAATGGATGGCTGGCCGCGGTCGGGATGCTTATGACCGCGGGGAATGGGCTGTTGGCCGCGGGTGGAAACGCTTGCCGGCTGGTTTACGGGACATCTTGCTCTTCGCGTATCTTTTGATTGAACTGTTGGATTGCCAAGCTGTAAAGTGTGCTGGAAAGCTGATACTTCCATCTTTGAGATCTCCAAATTTGAGCTGGATCAGACGGTGAGAAGGCCTTCAATCGGGGGTGAACTTCTGACGGTTTGACTCTGAGCTAAAAATCTGGTCTTCTATCCATTTTGTTAAGTTTTTCCCTAAGTTTCCTGAAAAGAGTCTTAGAACTACAAATACTAGAAAAACATAATAAAATTACTTGAAAGCAATAAAAAACATAGAAAATGTATTTCAAAACGATCCATAAAAGTGGTCAAAATACGGTGTTATCAGTAACCAACCCAGATCACCAACAAGTTCGTTTCACGTGCAAGGATCAAAGCAAGATCAAACACAAGCTTCATGCATATTCTTCAAGTGTTCTACACATTTCAATCCATTTCCAGTACCCCTCGGTGTGAGGCCTCTGTCTAGGACTTCTTCAAGAGGCCGAGGGGTGGCTCCAGCAACACAGAAAAGGCGGGTCAGTACCCAGTTTGTCCTGGACTGACCTGTGCCAAGGCCTTTTCTATAAATAGTTTTTTGGGAAAAAACCCTAAGGATCATCCAATGTCTCTTGAGTTTTCTTGCCTCTTTTGTGTAAAACCTGGTTCTTTCTCAAATGATATCTCGTTTTTAATCATTGGAGGCTGTTCTTATCATTTCTTTTCATCATTTAAAGCTCCAAATCATGATTAACATCACCTCTTGCAAAGGAAATGGTGTGTTCATCATAATTATTGAGTAGTCTTTTAATAAGGTCTTAGATATGTAGATTAGGGTGCAAAGGTGTTAGTTTAGGGAGTTTAAGAATTAGATTATGCATTTGCCTTTCTCTAATTAGCTGTTCTTAAGGCTAGATTTCTGATAATCACTTTGGTCTAGAGCATAGGCATTTCATGCACCAAAAGTGTTTTGTTCATCAAGACCATGAAAATGATTGTTTTCTTCATAAATGACATATTAGAGCTGGTTCTTAATGCTTATTAATTCATATTTCAAAAATGAGAATTTGATTTGAAAGTGGATTAGTATAGAGATTATGAACTTCATGAGAGGATTAATCTAGCTTTGAGTTCTAAGTTGATTGGATTGTTTGATTGATTGTCATTAGCTCTCCAGTTTAACACTAATGTACCCTGATCAACTATTATGTCTAAGACCTTTGCCTATATCATTTTACATTCATCATCATCATCATCATCTGTTTACTTGCTTTCGTTTATTGCTTGTTTAGTCTTTAATCCTGTTTAGAATTGCTTAGTGTCTTGTTTGAAACCAAAATCCACTTGTCTTGCTTGAATTGAGATACATGGCACATAAACTAGTGATCTAGACCCACAAGATGGTTTGAAAACCCTTTATACTACACTGATTAAGGGATTGATAACTGATAAAGAGCTTCAAAGCTCTTGTATATCAACTGGCGCCGTTTCCAACTTGTGGGATTTAGCATTAGTTTCTGCTTTGTTCTTGAGATCAAGCTTTTTACTTTTGTTTTACTGATAAGACTTTCAAGTTTTGTCTTTGAGTAACAGGTGTATGAGAACAAAATCAAGAAGTTCTGACCCTCCTCTTCCATACAAAAACAATATCAACTTGTTAGAAAGGAGAGCAAGAAGACCAAGAGAACAAGATCAAGCAGAGGGTATGGAACAGCATGTGGATCAAGCTGAGCATCAGGCTCAAGTGAATCAATCTCAGGCTGATAGAAATGCAGCAGGCGTTTGTTAACCAGAATATGGCTGAGAGAATGAGCACCAGGCTCAAAGGAATCAGCAGCAAGCTCATATCAATAAGCAGCCCCTCCCAAACCCTCCCTGACGTCAAGAGCCTCCTCCAGTGTTTGTGAGAGAGAATGACCGAGCCAATGCACACCAATACAGGACACCAATACAGGTCAGGAATTCAGGCTCCTCCAGTCCAAAACAATAACTTTGAGGTGAAGGCATCATTGCTTAACATGGTTTAGAATTCAAAGTTCCATGGACTACCTATGGAGGATCCACTAGAGCACTTGGATCAGTTTGACAGAGTTTGTGATCTCACTAAGATCAATGGAGTTTCAGAAGATAGCTTCAAGCTAAGGTTGTTCCCTTTCAGCTTGGGAGATAAAGCTCATTAGTGGGAGAAGAACTTACCAAGGGGATCAATTCAAACTTGGGAGCAGTGTAAAGTAGCCTTCTTATCTAAGTTTTTCTCCACTCGTACTCGTAGATATGGAACAAATGTGACTTGTTCTGCTTGTGACGCTACGATAAATAGCTCAAACATATTGTACCATTGTGAGGCGTAAACATCTACCACCTTGAACTTGTTAATACGCACTCCACGACCAACTGTTGGTTTGAACCAATCACATTTGAATAGAATGGTTTTCATCCTTACCAATACGGGGTATTCCACTTCAATTATTTATTTTAAGATCCCATAATAGTCCACTTCACCTCCTACACAAAATCCATAGTTGGTAGTTGCCCGTTGAATGCCATGATTGTATGTATGGAAAACATAACCACGGGTAAAATACATAGTTGCTGTTGTTATCTTTGATATAGGCACATGGCGTAACTAATGAAACCATACTGGATATGTCAAGTCATCATGATCAGCCTGAGCTTTTAACCACAAGGCGTAATGTTGGTCTTTCCGATTGTTGATTTCATCTTCTGAAATGCCGTCAATGCATTCTCATACCTGACTGACAAAAGTGATGCAAAACGTGCACCGCATAGTTAATTAATATATATCAATGGTAATATATATACCAAATTAATTAAACCGCCTATATTATACATACTTCTCGTAAAGAGCCAATTCGTCGGAATTCAGAAGGATGTATGTATGTGCTCTGTGATAGTCTTTTTCATTGGACCAACAAGTTTCCTTTAGCCTCTCACTAAGACGTCCAATCGGTGAGAAAATATCTGGTACAGCTTCCACTGCATAAGTTTGTCTGACACCCCCATCATCATAACGTCTTGGAGCTCGTTTGTGTGTACGTACTTTTAGAGCAAAATCATACAAGGTGAAATGAAGTGGTCAGCATCAAATCATTAGAAGTTCAGTCTCAAATGAAGACCGTCTTACCTAAATTAAAATGCAATTTAAGAGGGACCAGCTAGCTTTTCATTGCCTTTTACTTGAAGTCAATCCAACGGTTCAGTCAGAAGATATATGAATATCAAAATGTCCTATCAAGCATCCTGACCTGCATCTGAGCTACGGAAAACACAGGCCTGGCCGTGTCTCCAAGCTTGCAGCCGTGGAGCATAAACCTTTGGCTTGCTTTGGAGAGCCCTGATCGCGTGGCCAAGCTCAACCCGACCTTGAGGCCCTTTTTTAAGCTCAATTCACCTTCTCTTCAAAGAATACCCTAAGAACGATCTAAGAAGACTTGAACCACTATAAATATGTGTTTTGGGAAACCTAGACCATGTGCCTTTTGATTATTCTCTTGTGCCACCAAACTTTTACTTCTTTTTTTTAAGATGCTTTGTTTATGGGGATAAAGATCTCATTCTTGAAATCTTTTTTATTCTGTTCTATCTATTCAGTTTATGCATTCAACTATCATATTTTTACTTTCTTTAATCATGTCTGAGCTAGTGGATTAGTAGATGGATTTAAGGGATCCATTGATGGGGATTTAATGTTCTATTAGCATTGTTTGTTTTCTTAGCCAAATTCTAGATCTCATCTCTTCTAAGTTTATTTATACTACATGAAGTTAGAGTCATGAACTAGCAACTGATTTTAGGAATTTAAACCCATGGCGGTGATGTATTTATCGGCCAGGCATAGCTTCAGAAGAAAAAAATATTATAAGAGAGAAAAGCTACAAATAGAGTATTGCGTATAAATGAAACTTGTGTGATATTGCATAACTGACTAACTAATCACTCAAACTCGACCAGTAGCTTTTGTCTCAGGCCGCAAGAGAGATCATGCAATATCATACAAGTTTCATCTTTGCTCACGATACTCTATAGATAGCTTTTGTCTTCTATAGCAATTTCGTACTCTTGAAGCTATGTCTAGACGAATGATACAACACTCTCGTGGCTTAATATTCCTAAGATCAATTATTAGTTCATGACTCTAACTTCATGTGATATGAATAAGCTTAGAACTGATAAGATCTAGAATATGGCTAAGGAAAAAAACAATCCTAATTGAACATGGAGTCCCCTTTGATGAATCCCTTAAACCCAACAACTAAACCATAATTAAAGAAAACATAAACATAAAAAAAATTTGCATAAACTAAATAGATAGATAAAAGGAGTAAAAAGGGTTCAAGAGAAAGATATCTATCTCCCTAACCTAAAAACTAAGAAACAAAAGTTTGGTGCTTAAATATATGGTGGCATACGAAATCAGGTCTCCTAAAACACATATTTATAGGTTTTCAAGTCTTCTATGTCATCCTTATGGTTTCTTTAAAGAAAATGCAGAATGGGCTTGAATTTGGGCTTCAGGGCCGAGATAAAGTTGGTCGTTCGTTGAGACTCTCTAGGACCAGCAAACAGATAGTCCATTACGGCTGCAAGCTCGGATGCGTGGCCAGGCCTGTGTTTGCCGCAGCTCAGATGCAAACCTGGATGGTTGACGGGACATCTTGGTTTTTATATATCTTCTGAATGAACCGTTGGATTTTTTTCAAAAGTGCAATGGAAAGTCAACTGGTTTCTATTGATTTTCTCTAAAGTTGAGCTAGATCAGACAATGAGAAGATCTTCATCTGAGATTTTTGTGGTATGCTCTGCAACCCGGTACAGACCTAGATCGGCCAAATTGAATCCGGTTTACGATGGTCTTGACCGAAGTGGGCTCGGCCTGATGACGTGGCCTATTTGCATTCAGGTCCAATAACAAGAGGCGGTGGAGATTAGAGGGAGAGAACCCTAAGTTTTCTCCCATTAATTCACTATAAATAGGAATTGAGAGCTCACTAGTATTGTACTCAGTTCGTTGAGAGACCCCTGAACTCAAAAACTTGTAACCCGAACTCAATGGATTAAATAAAAGACTTTCTCTAAACTCTAGTTACCAAATTGACCTCCATAAAGTTAAGATCCACAATCAACAATTGGCACCCACCGTGGGGCCGATTTGGGATCGTGATAAACTGACTCAGGTTCAGTTAGGCCGAACAGAAAGACGTGATCCAGTGTCAGTTGTTCATCGAGCACCTCGAAGGCATTGCGCTAGATTGGTTCTCGAGGTTGGAGGCCCATTCTATAGACAACTACAAGGAGCTCTCGACCAAGTTTGCAAAACTCTTTTTGATGTCTATCGGACAGAAGACTCGCAACTCTGAGTTATGGGAAATATCTCAAGGAAAAACCGAGTCCCTCAGAGATTTCATGGCCTGATTCAAGCAGATTGTAGCGCACTGAACGGTTGATGACGAGGCCGCCCTGGAAGCATTATATTAGAAGACGTGCTATAAGTCCCTTTTCCACAAGGAACTCCGTCCAAACAGACCCCTCACTCTCAAAGGCGCACTTTAAAAATAAAACATTTTTATTGCGGAAGAAGAGGAGGAGGCCGCCAAGGATCGACAGTACTCAGCGGCAAAGCCCAACCAAGTCGCCCCGGCCCCGACAGTTAAGGATATCCAAGAAACAAAGCCACAGCCCGGAAAACCTTACGGGATGGTAAACCAAGCCGGTCCGTCAAATCAAAAGACAGGTCGGCTGCCGAAATCTTGGAACACGTGGAACAGGGAAGATGATATGCCGCCGAGCGAACGCTTTTGCGAGTATCACAAACGATATGGTCTCAGCACGGAAGAGTGCCGACATCTCAGAGATTTCTTGCTACATTAATTCCGTAAGGGTGAGCTCGCCGTTACAGACTTACTCCGACCTGGACCACGGCGGCTAACACCTGACAAAATAATCCCGGCAATCAAGAGGCTGCTAAAACAACCGACTCCAACAACGAACAGGCCACTCCCCCTAAGCGAGACCGCAATGCACCCAACCGGGAAACAAACGTTCCCAAAACCAAGAAAAAGGTGAACATGTTCATAGAGGCGCTGGAATCATGTAACTATTCCGTTCGAGCACTAAAAGAGTATAGCCGACAAGCTTTGAGTTCGTACCCTCCCATGACAACGAGAACAGTGCCCCTGCTCTTTACCGATGCCGATTTACACGGAATACATATGCCTCACAATGATTGCCTCGTCGTCGAACTACAGCTCGGCAACGTCAAAGTAAGCAGGATATTGATCGATACCGGTAGCTTGGTAAATATCATATTTAAGGAGACCCTAAAGAACATGGACTTCCTGGACTCCGAAATCAAGCCGTACATGGAATCATTGACCGGATTCACTGGGGAGAAGACAATGACAGTCGGCACGGTGAAGATACCGATTTACATCGGTGGATCAGCTCAAATGATAAAATTCCTAGTCCTGAACAAGCCTGCGATTTATAACGCCATTTCGGGAACCCCTTGGCTGTTCGACATGAAAGTTGTCGCATCTACGTTCAATCAGTGCATCAAGTTCCCGATCCCAACAGGGATTTACACGATTATGCCATCTCACCGAGTAGAAACTCAGCCTCGCGTGAACATGTGTCATAAGTCCATGTCAGAAGGATAACTTGCCCGCGATAAGCCAGTTCGGTCAACCGAAGCAGAGCCTTGTCGAGCAGGTCAGTATCAACCCAACCAACCCAGAAAGATGTGTAGGAGTAGGCGCCAAACTCGATAAAGACATCCGAGAATCACTCGTCAGTTTCCTCCATAAGAACCTTGCTACAAGAGCAAACAATGCAACACTTGCAATTCTTTAGTCTAGACTTCCAACATAGATTAATTCATTCCCATGACAGAAATCCCTTTGCAAATTACTTAATCAAGACTAATTCCCATTAGTGAATAAGCAATCAACAAGCATAAGGTTCCAAGTCTGATATGACCAAACAGCCTCTTGGTGCATCAAAATAAGTTTTAAGAAAGACTGAATCTTATACAGAAAGATAAAGCAAGCATCACATGATCTCAAAATTCCAATCAACTTAGAACTCAAAGCAAGACCATTTCTTTCCCAAGACAATGATCACTATATCAATCAGCATTCAAACCTAACTCTCATTAGTGGTAATGATCAATATGCATTAGTAAACAGTTCTAACATGTCATTTCTGCTTCAAACAAACATTCCCATGGCATTTAAAACATAAACCCTTAAGTTAGCTCATTCAGGCATTTCATCAAACACTTTTGGTGCATGAAATGCCTATGAAACCAAATTTCACTTTCTCAAGGAAGCCTGGCATTAGAAGCAGCTAACTAAGGAAAGGAAATGAGAATCTAGAACCTAAACATTATAAATCAAACATTTAAGCACTCTAATCTACACACCTATAAGCTTAAAAGAAGACTACTCAACAATCATGCTTAACACCTAATCTTTTGCAAGAGGTGATGTGAAACATGATTAGAAGCAAAGATAAGAAGGGAAGATGATAAGAAACAACTTTAGATTGATTAAATCCTTGAGATATCTCTTAACAAAATCTGGGTTTTCACAAAAGAGGCCAAGAAACAAACGGAATGAAGCTTAACCTAATCATTAAAGTCTCAAAACTATTTATACTCAGGGTTTTCTTAATGAGCCAACCCTTAACAAGCAGGATATTGGCCCAAAAAGGCCCAAAAACTCGGACTGGATCGAGAGAAATATCGACGTGCCATATCTTGATATTTAGGTTGACATTCTTTCGGCGTTTGAGTTTGGAAAATGTCGACCATGGGTCACCTCAACATTTTGGTCGATATTATTTCAGCGTCCCAGTTTGAAAATGTCGACCACTTCTTATCTGGATGCTTCTGGTCGATATGAATGCAAACCGTTTGAACCAAAACCTTCATAACTCTCCGCTCAGTGGTCCGAACCTCTGTCTGTCAACTCCATGAGCCAGATAGCTCCATCAGCTACAACTTTGGTGAAGGGTCCGTGTCCAGATGACATCGGCAAGGGCTTCGTCTCACCGGTTCTTTGATGCGCGTCACTTTGGTCCTTTAGCGACTCCGAAACATGTGTTCCTTTTAAACGCCATAACTTTTAGCTCCAGCCTCCAAATTAGTTGATCTCAAGCGTTCTGGAAACTAGACTCAACCTTATTGAATCTTGATCAAGTAACCGGAGGCTGAATCACAATGCAAGGCCTTCGTATCAGGCGATGAAGTAGAGGGATCGTTGGCTCCTATGCATACAAGGGCAAGGGCTCATCCCACCCCACACTCTACTCAAGGCTTTCTCACTTGCTTACTCTCTCAAGAACCTCACTTTTCACACTCATTTCTTTCTTATTAGGGGGTTTACTTTTCATTTTCACACTCAAGTCTTGGAGTTCAAACTTTACACAGCTCTTTTTCACTTTCTTTCGTAACCTCTAGCCTCTTTTTCTTTCTTTTTAGAATATTTGAGCTATTTGGCTTCTTTTCTTTTCCTTTCATTTAGAGGCTAGACTCTTTGTTTCCAAAACACTAGAGCTCACTTTCTTTGACCCAAAACTCCAAGACTGATTTCTTTTATTTTTCTATCCCCTAGTTTTCACCACTCTCCTTTTTCCACTCATCTCTCCTTTTTTCAGTACCAACAAGTATTCCCCCACACTTAGTTCTTGCCAAATTTCTCAGCTTCTTGATGATGGAACTTAGCACTCAATGAGACTTGCCCTTGTCGCTCTAAACCTAACACTTTCTGCTAAGTTTGATCCAAGGTGGCCTTTCAATCACACACAAAAATTTGGCCTGAAGAAAGGATGGGATTAGGGTGAGGAAAACTTATCCATATGCGGATTCAGCTACTTGAGCTAAGGAAGAGGGAGGTAAAAACAAGATTCTAGCTCAAGTATGTATATCGGTATCCACAAACTTATTCAGACAATGCACCACATGATAGTTTCAAGTCAAATTCAAAGTTTTCACTTATTTAGAGTTATGTTCAATTCAAAGTTGCTTCTCAGATTCAGATTATTTCAAGCCTTGTAAGCACAAAATTCATTTTACAAGCATATTTAATCTACCCAAAATTTAATATAGTAACAGATTCACTTAAAGTTTCGACCTCAACCTACATACCCCTCATTTGAAATTTAAAAAGATATATCTCCCCAATTTGAAAGTTTGAAACTTATTTATCCACGTTATAAAGTTTTGAACTAAAATCCACCCAAACCTTAGATTTAATTTGGTTTGCTGTTTACCAATTTAGTCTAAACCATATACACATGAAATTAAACCAAAATTAAACCGATTATAACCCAATAGAACCACTTAACCCAAATAATCCTACCAAACCGATTATAATTCTAAAATCCCTAAAGCTAAAAATACACAAAAATCAAAATCTTCGAAGACGCAATCATCTCCGTCCAACTCTGCTTTCCTTCTCTTCTGCGCATCCATCCTTCTCCTCCGCCTTCTCATCATACTCAACCTCCAATTTCTCTACCTCTGTAACGAAAATCGGTGGCGAACATGTGACCATATATCAAAATCCACATTTTTAACCTCCAGCCGTTGCAAAGGAGCTCGGTTGACATTTGGGTCAGTCTGAATCTTGTAGTTGCCACCATGAAAAATCTCGTCTTCTTCGCCGTCGTGGTAACTGGAAGAAGCTACAATAATGGTGATTTTGACATTGTTGATGACGAAGAGGTATGGCGGTTTCAACCACAAGAGAAAGGAGCTCCAATGCGCTACCTTAAGAAATATAGCCACAACTGTGATTCCAGTGGAGATAAGCACCGCCTTGATGGTCGACGATACCATTTTTCCCGATTAATGTGATTCTTTGATTCAAAAAATTTCATTTGAAATCATAATCATTTCGTCTGGCTGATTCGAACTGTAGTTTCCATGCCGTAAAATAATTTACTGGAATTATGGCTTCGGGTTTCAAGAAATGAAAGGAAACTGTAAAAGTTATTGTTTTTCAATAGATATCGATACTGAGTTTTGTTGACTTTGCTTCGATTAGAAATAGAGTTCTTATAGTGATAAACTAGGTAGTTTGCCCGCGCAGGTCTCAAAATCTTATCAAATTAATTATGTGGTATTAAAACCATTCATGAATATTTTTTTCTTTTAAATATATAAAATCCATTTTTAAAGGTTCTCTGATCATGATCATGGAGTTTTTGTCAAAAGATATGGTAATATATCTGCTCTTTTTCAACACTCTTTATAATCGAAAATGTAAATGTGTAATTAGAAGTTGAAATATTTAATTTAGTAAAAATAATATATATATCTTATAGAAAAAACCACATGATTTGTAAGAAACTTAAAAATAGAGCAAATAGTCCGAAACAAATAATAAGAGTATCTAGAAAACAATAATTATTCAAAAATGTAAAACAAAATATTATGTTGTAAACCGAATAAATTTTAAATAACTATTTGAAACATACATGAAAATATTAAAGCAAACCAAAAGAGTAAACACGATCCAAAATTAAAAATATAAATATAATAGTAAATAAGTGTATAAAACTCACAAACCAACTGAACTCAGACAAACACGAGTTCCACGTAATCGTTTGTTATCTTCTTCTTTTTTCCCTCTGATTTACCTTTTGATTTTTCTTCTTTATTGTCTTTTTGTCATCATCTACCACCTTTATATCTCTTTCTTCTCTCATGTTATCTTCTTCATTTATCTCATTTTTTTATTTATTCTTCAAGTTTTTCTTCTTCTTTCTCCTCTTTATTTTCTATGTCTTCTCTTACTTCTTATCCTTCAGTTTTTTTTTTGGTCACACCTTATTCTTCGTGTTTTCCACACCTTCTCTTCATCATCTTCCTCTTCTACTTTTTCTTCTTCTTCATCACCTTTATCTTCTTCGTTCTCTAAGACTTCATATTCATCTAGTTTACCTTAGTCTTTTATATCAATCAAATACACGTATCTTAAAACTTTAACTTTCTCTCTCTCTCCCTATGTCTCTCTCCCTCTATCTCTTTCAATCTTTCTCTCTAGCTCTATCCCTTCCTCCCTTGTCCGATATTGTATATATCATACATTTTAAAGAACGAAGTGTTTCTGATTTTAAAAAAAATTGTAACACAAAAGTAATAAACTAAAGATTTAATAACAATCAATTATATGTACCTTGAAGGTTTAACTCTTTATCTCTTTTTTCTCTCTCCATCCCTCTTTATCCTCCCTCTCTTCTCTCTTACTCTCTCTCTCCATATAC
>NW_006256342.1:12625596-12633274 GCF_000478725.1 Eutrema salsugineum
CAAATTTGACTTTATATTTAATATGTTGGTATTTTGTATTTGGTGATCCCCCACCATTCACTTTTCTCTTCTTTGTGGGATAAGAATTTATTCACCATGTTGTTCTTTAGTCATAACTTGAAAGTTACTTTCTTTATACCATATATTTTGATTACATTGGGGCATTCCATGGTGCACAGTCTCATACCAACTCACAGAATTAGATAACCGAGAGATTCTAAAGTTCTCAGCTTATATCTCTGATTCTATCTCCATCTTTACCACTGCTTTGACCAAATCAGTACTCAGTAAGTCAGATTTGACACTGTAAATTCATGATGTATTTGCTGCTTGTAAAATAAAGAGGACCCACATCGGCCAATTGTTATCAGAGCTTACACCAATGAATTTGCATTTTCTCTTGAGTTTCCTATGCTTCTCCGCTTCTCGATTTCCTTTTGTAAACCTAGAGTAATCTTCTTTAACTAACTTTAAGGTTGTTAACTAACTATGTGATTCATTATCAGATAATAGTTCTAGAGGGCAAGAAAAAAGGAACTTTAACTTGATTCTCAGAGTCAAAGTCCCAACCTCCAGCAAAACCTTACACCCATCTTGTACACATTAACAAAATCCGCCACCTGACCTTCTGCAGCGCAATACAAGGCACTGACACTCTTAATCGCAAGGTTACCTTTAGGGTTTTCCTCCCACAATGAAAACACAGTCTACACCCAATTCTCTAAATCATCAACTAAATATTCTTTAAAAAATCTTCTTTTTACACATACGCAATTTTTATCTTTATTCTACGTTAATACACAACTAAAAACTTGACTTATTGCTATTTTTTACGCTTTTTCATAATACTATATTATTTTATTAAAATAGATGTAAAAAAAAAAAGAGATGACCAGTTAATCGAGTTTTGAGTTATTTTATAGTACAAAAAAACTGGAATGAAACCTATTATACTATCTTTTCATGTAATTCATATTGAATAATATCAATGAAATATACTAAAAATAAAAGTAATTAAAATTTGTGAATTAAATCGGGTATGCTAACTTTGATTTATACATATATAAATTTATATTGAATAATCTTAATAGTTATTGAAATAAATAAAATTTACATATTTATTCTTGTCCATTTCATGTACTCTTTTTGTACTCTTCATGTTCCTATTCGCTCTTCTTTTTTTCATCCTGCACTCGACCATACAAAACTTCAACATATGATCTAGAAAGTTCACATTTAATTGAGTAAAGTCACAATTAATTCAACAATATTCACCACACACATGCTCTCGGTACAGAGTCATCTGGAAACAAAAATCTTAGTAACGTTGAAAAAGAAACTCTTTCCAAGGATCTTGTATATAGTAATGAAAAAAATATATGGATTAGAAAAAGAAATTGTAATATCTAATCTAGTGATTTTAGAAAATTTTAATTCTGAGTAACTCATACATAAATCTGGAAAACATAGAATTTATATAATTTCTATAGATATTATTGTTTATTATTAGCTAAATTATGTAGGGAAGATTGAGGAACTATTACAAATTGGCAGAAATAGTAGCATTTACTATAATTTATATAGTTATTATTGTTTATTAGCTAAATTTTATTGAGAAGATTGAGAAAATATATGTACCACGTGCGATCAAAACACGTCACAAGTGGACAACTTGGAGAGGTATGATAAGATCATAGCCAATTAGAAGGACATTTGCCATAACTAACAGGCAATGGATAAAGAACACTTGACAAACATCAAACAATTCAATACTTTCGAGAAAACTGCAAACAACATGCAATTCTTGACAAATAAAAGAAGCATTCACATAACTATCGTTACAGTACATCCCTGGTCGTTGAGCAAAACCTTGTTTCTTAAGGAGCTTTCTTGCCTTCAATATAATTCTTGTATGTAATCGTACCCTTTGTCTCCCCAAGTATGATCTGTACAGCATTGTTGAATGCTCCATAAACCATTTCAGGTTTACCCGGAGGACTCACGTCTGCAGAAGTTTGATCAGTTTGGCAACCACTTATCAAGATACTGTTATCCACAAGAGGACCATTGATTGCACCTACATATATAGACCTCTTGCTTGTTCCACACATCCGTCTACATTGCAGGTTTCACATACTCTTGCTTGTTCATCATCATTCAGCTTTTTCTCAAGCAAAAGCTGAAGCTAAATACACAATGGCTAAGCCAATAATCTGCACATTATAACTCTCTCTCAAACGGAACATGTTTTGTGTATTAAACATGAAATAAACAGAGAGATCGATTTATAGGACTCCAAGTCTGATTTATCAAGTCGAAACAAACAGAACCCGATCGACCTATCTGTGTCACAAAGAGACCAAAGATAAAGATAGAGAAGAATTCCAAGAACAAAAATTTTCAATAATTATCCAAAACATGCAGTGATTAATTAAACTTAACTTACAGTTCATCAACATTTGGTGATAAATCCAACATATAGAGATTTATATAATAAGCATCCAGAAGGAAGCTCAACATTTATACTACACCTCCTTAAAACAGACCTATCAAAAACCCATAAAAACAACAAATAAGAATAACAAATATACATAGTCAAAAATTTCCAAGATACAAACAAAATCTCTGAAATCATTACTAATTTTTAAAAAAAAAAACTATCATCATTCCTAAGCTGCAGAATAATAACCAGTATTAAAGGTATAAAAACCAATGTTTGATTAAGAGGAAGATTTAACGGAAATATATTTAAAATCAATTAGATCACCTAATGACCATGGCTCATGGTATCTTGGTCCCTGAGAAGCTTTTAAGTAAAAGACATAATACATACAAATGAAAACATTATGTGAGAAATCAAAATAATAGTGGTAGTGAATCTTCACTTTTGATGTTTAATGGCCGATCAATGTCGGAAATCGTACTCGCGTCTAAAATATGCATGCTTGTACTTGTTCCCTGTTAATTGGATATCGTACTCCCATACAAAACTTAATTACACCATGGGAGAGTGCATGTTTCTAAAATATGGAAATCCAGTAATGTAGAAAAGCATTCAATAAGCAGAAAAGATTTAGAAAAATACGGCCACAGTAATCATAACACTCTCTTGAAGATTAAGGGAGTTTTTGTGACCTCATTATTATCCTATACTACCTCTGGACTTGATTACACCTTTGTTATGAAATGTTTAGGCTAACGTTCCTTATTTTCTTTTATTTAAAATGGCTCCAACATATGGGTACATAGCTTTTAAAAGTTGATATATTAAGGTAAAATCCCAATGGTACAAACCATATAGTGTTTTTGTGTTTTCCAACAAAAATTTTCTATTGTTATGCAACTTTAGACTTTCACGATGCCAAAAATTACCACATCTTTAAATCTCGAACACTGGTCTATCAAGTTTTGTGAGTCCAAGTAACTATAAACACATTTTAAAAAATATCATCATGCAAATTAAAATACTTTTTATAGAAAACTTATACAATACATTGATATCATATAATAGATTAGCCAAAGAAGTAAGGACATATGTTTAATCGTACACACATTGTAATAGTATCCGCTGCAAAAATCTCTAGCAACCAGGAAGGAAAGTGAAAGTTTTGGCTATTCTCATTTGCCTTGGGAACTAAGTCTCCTTGGTATGATACACTGATTAGCAATTACAGAATTGATTTTTCAATTGAACGATAAATTTTAAACAGTTATGAAAAACTTTACTATGTTAATATTTCTTCTGCATTAAACTATAATTTTTTTTCTCCAATAGCATGTTTAATCTCTTAAACAACTGCCTCAAGAAGACTCTCTTTTGAAAAGAAAAAAAAATTCAAACTTGGGTTCACTTTTCAAGTTTTCACGTTGTTCTTTGCTTCTTCGTCAAGCTTTCTGTTAAGCTAAGGAGCAAAAGTATCAACTGAACAGAGATTCGAAAGATAACTTCACTAGAGAAAACGAATACTTTTCTTTCCCTGCCTGAAAAGTTATATTTTCCTCTTTACACACCAAAACAACACACATATATATATATATATATATATATATATATATACAAACACACATAAACTTTACTCTTTACCATTTATCCATTTTGACATCCCTTTCCCATATCATCATGCCTCTTTTCCGTTTTAACATTCCTTTCTTCTCCTACGGCTCCCCTTCTCGTCTCTCTTGAGGGACTTCTTCGCCATCACCACCACTTACTTCTCCTTCACGCCCTCCTTTTCGTCTTGCAGCCAGCCATGTCGTCAGAAACCAAGCCTAAAAGAAATGTTTCTGCCATTACAGCTTCTTCGTCTGCGTCTCAGTTTCCTTCACGAAGTGCTGTCACGCCAGATCGGCTGGCAAAACAAAGTAATCAATCTGGTTCTCCTCTAAAGATACCTGAGTCTCTGAGGGCAGAGGAGCAAAAGGTGGGGATGAAAAATAAAATATCAATAGGCATTGAAAAAGAAGCTGGCAAGAAATATAATCCGGTAATAGGAAAAATGGCTGCTCGTTCAGAACGAAAAGAAGCAGAAGAAGCTCAGACACAAAGGAAAAGTACTGAGGTAGATAAAGTGGCGGTGATAGAAAGGAATTCAAAAACTTGCAGTAGGAAAAGAAAAAAATACCTTCGTAAAGACATGAAAGAGAATTGTAAAGCAGCTCAGGAACAACATATAAAAGAGAAAAATTATCGAGAAACTTGTGGTATAAGAAAAGAAGAAAGTTCTTCGCGAGGACACATAAGAGAATTCAAAAACAATTCAGCAACAACATAAGAGAAAATAAATTGAGAAATTTGCGATGGAAGAAAAGAAGAAAGTTATTAGCAAGTACATGGAAGAGAACTCAAAACAGCTCAAGGAACAACATAAGATAAAAGAAACCGAGAAACTTGCGGTGGAAGATAGAAATAGAGCTCTTCAGACAGTGGGTCAAGAAGATGCAACGCGAAGCAAAAATCACACGAGATATTATCGCAGCAGCAGAATCCCCGAGAGTGCCAAGAGATCTGTCAGAGAAAAAGATGCAAAACAGAACAGTGTCACAGACAGTGATGACAAAAGGGAAAGATGATAAACAATGCCACATGATCCAAAAATCATAATTCAGATAAAATAAGAACGATACAAACACAAATGTCTTGATTTGAGTTATATATTGCTGCTGCAAACACAAAAATACTAAAACTTATAAAAGAGAGGCAATGACATATAACCCTGATAATAGCTAAACAACCAATATTAGGGCAACAAACGAACAAAATCATAGTGTAACAAAAAAATATAACCATGAAAATCTCTACCTCTTGCCACTATTTAAAAACACTAAAGCAACCCTCTCCGAAACAGGACACGAACACCTAAAACCTACAAAAAAAATCAAGATAAGAAAGATGATAATTAAATGAAAACCATCAAAAAATTCACCAAAGAGACAACCAAAACGGAATCAAAACAGACAAAAGCACAAACCTGTTTCAAATGAAGCACATACCTTGTCAGAAGTGAAAAGGCGTTTAAATCTGTAAAAAAACAGAGAAAACATCATATAAGAGCATAACCATGAATAAACCTTCCATCAATCACTAAGTGAACATAAAAACTAAAAATAAATCACGAAGAGAAAGGTGCAAAACTACTCAATTAGCAATGAACCATAACGGAAAAAAGTACACAACTTCAATATCCTTTTCAGCAGATCAACCTACAATAGAAAAAACACAACATCAAACCAAAAACGATAAGTAAAAATAGAAAAAGTAAGTATCAAAGCGGCGTAAACTACGAAGAAAACAAAAAAAATATTGCACACGTCCGATTTCAACATAAGTTTAGGTTAAATCAAGACCTTTGAAATTGAAATCAAAAGGGTTAAACGAACTAACCTAAAAAATGCGGCTAACGACACTTGCACGAAACCGATAAGCGGAATGAAAAGAAAGAATGCGTTCACAACTTCAGTATCTTTTTCAGAAGAGCAGCCTACAATAGAAAAGCAACAACAACATCAAAAAAAAAAACGCAAGCATAGTAAAAGCATGAATCAAAACGGCGTAGACCACAAAGAAAACAAAGAAAATATTGCATATGAGAAAGTTACACGAGACCGATAAGCTGAATGAAGAGGAAGAATAAGATTGCACTTAAATATCCTTCTCGAAAGATCAGCTTGCATTCACAACTTCAGTATCCTTCTCGAAAGATCAGCCTACAATAGAGAAGCAACAACAACATCAAAATAAAGCAAACTAAAAGCAGGAATCAAAACGGCGTAAAACACAAAGAAAACGAAGAAACTATTGCATATGAGTAAGTATAACCTAGGATTTTTCTAAAACGATATGGAAGAATGAACATAGGAGACATATTTATATAGGTGTTCAAACTTAGGGTTTATATTGCTAGGGTTTCGTTTAGGTTAATAGTTAATATGGGCCGACGACATTCAAATCCACGCGTTTAGGGTCGACGATATTGATATCTTTGAGTTTAATTAAAAAAATTTGGTTAATATTTTTGAAATTAATTTTTCTCATTAAGGGGTAAGAGGTAATTAACCAGCTGAAACTCAATGAGAGTCCTCCATTGCTTATTTTGAACTCGCTTTTAATATATATGATCTACGGTCTATTGCCAGCGAATTGGGAAAAAGTAAAAGCAGGAAAATAGTGAGAAAATCATTAGTAATTTGGTGTCCCAATGTATCAACATCATAAACCTTATGGGCTAATTTGCAAAATTATAAATCTCAGTTTACTGTCGGGTTTAAATATGTATTTTTATTATGGTTTAGTGTCGGGTTTAACTGGTTTTATTTTGGTATAGGTTATAAACCCAAAAACCAACATTTATGTGTAAATAAGTTTCGAACTTTCCAATTGGGGAAATATATGTTTTTAAATTTCAAATGAGGGGGATCTAAGCTGAGGTCGAAACTTTGGGTGGATTTATTACTATATCAAACTTTAGAGGGAGAAATAGGTCGTTTTTCCTTTCTTTTTCTATCACCTAGTTTTCACCACTCTCCTTTTTCCACTCATCTCTCCTTTTTTCAGTACCAACAAGTATTCGCCCACACTTAGTTCTTGCCAAATCTCTCAGCTCCTTGATGATGGAACTTAGCACTCAATGAGACTTTCCCTTGTCGCTCTAAACCTAACACTTTCTGCTAAGTTTGATCCAAGGTGGCCTTTCAATCACACACAAAAATTGGCTTGAAGAAAGGATGGGATTAGGGTGAGGAAAACTGATCCATATGCGGATTCAGCTACTTGAGCTAAGGAAGAGGGAGGTAAAAACAGGATTCTAGCTCAATTATGTATATCGGTATCCACAAACTTATTCAGAAAATGCACCACATGATAGTTTCAAGTCAAGTTCAAGGTTTTCACTTATTTAGAGTTGAGTTCAATTCAAAGTTGCTTCTCAGATTCAGATCATTTCAAACCTTGCAAGCACAAAATTCATTTCACAAGCATATTTAATCCAAATTCTCAAAGTGATTTACTATCATTACTCCCATGCAGAATGCAGCCTATATGATGCAACTAGATTCAATCCTAAAAATGTGAATGCAACGACATGAGCATTTTCTTTTTTTTTTGGTGGAAAATTTTCAAATTTTTCAATTTCTTTGGTTTTTATATGCACATACATGAATGCAAGATGAGACTCAAGAGTGA
>NW_006256342.1:12633435-12661979 GCF_000478725.1 Eutrema salsugineum
CACTTTGGAGTGATACCTGTATAGATTAAGTGCTGGAGAGGGATGTGGGTGGGTGTCTGGTTTTGCTTGAACCATCCCATTGAGCATTGGAAACCAAGGAGCTGCTGCATTCATATCGACTTGCTTAATGTCGATATTCTGGTCGATATTCCTTCGGTGCTATGGGTTCAAATTATCGACCAGAATATCGAGCATTAGCACCTCAGTATCTCAAGAAATTCAGATCTTTTATACCATATCGAGGTAACACAAGTCGATAGTTTGATCGATATTTCTTCGGCGCAAGCAACATGTCTATATCGACCAAACTATCGAGAAGGTGCATGTCGATATGAATGCGGACTTGGCCGACCTTTTCACCTTTTCTTTGCTCCATGTTCCTTGAGACTGCACTTAAGCCATACTTAACCCTGTCCACACTTAAACAGAACATCAAAACATCCTAAAAATAGCAAAAGAAAGCATTAAAAAGAGTATTTACAAAGGATAAGCTTGGGGTGTCTCCCAAGAGCACTTTGTTTAAAGTCACTAAGTTAGACTTTTTAGAACCTTTTCTTAATGAGGGAGAGGAGGAGCTTTGATGCTCCTTGTCTCGTCCATGAATTCAAGCATGAGGTCCTTGTTCATCACCTCTTGGACACCATCAGATCCTTTGTCCTTGAACTCTGGTGTGAGGATATCTCTGACTTTGGCAAATGGTCTTGATCTTCCATTGCCTTTAACCTTGTATTCAACAGCTCCACCATCAAACTTCCAAGGAGTGAGAGTTAAGACTTAAGAAGATGACTCAAGAGTGAATGGTCTGGTACTTGGTGGGTTCTTGTCTTGAGACCCTGAGCCATTGTCTTTGTTGCTGCTGATCTCCTTCTCACTTGGTGTAGGAGATAGAGATTCCAAGCAAGCTTCATCGTCACTAAAGAAATCCCCTTCAAACTCAAGATCAGGTCTTATTAGGGATTCTTTCTTTTTCTCAACAGATGCAAGGGGTTGAGCTTTTTCTATAGTTCCAATACTCCCCACATACATCATTCCATAGCGTTTTAACTCATCAGAATCATCAGATATAACTCCACAAAACCCAGCAAGAGGAGGCTTAAGAGGATAAGATACTTCATCATCTACCTTAGCAAGCACCACTCTTTGAGTATCAAAGTCCATCCTTGCTCCTGCGGTGTTCAGAAATGGAGTTCCAAGCAAAAGAGGTAGCTCTTTGGTCTTCTTCATCTTCATGACTACAAAATCAGTTGGAACTGTGCATTCACCAATCTTCAATGGGTAGTCTTCAAGGATTCCATATGGTTTCTTTGAAGATGAATCTCCAAAGGTGATTGAAATGGGGTGATGCTTAAGACTCTTGATCCCTAGTCTCTCCACCATGTCTAAAGACATTACACTGATGCTTGATCCAGAATCACACAAAGCATCGTCCACTTTCAAACTTCCAAGAGAGCATGAGATGGAGAAATTTACTGGATTACCTAGCTTGGGAATAGATTTGGGTTTCACCCTTGTTGAACTAGTGCTAGAGACTCCATTGGATGTCCTTCTTTGAACCATTCTATGATCATTTCCTTCAGCAATCTCAGAATCATTCTTTTTCATATCAAAACAATCTGCCTCCCCACCTTCTTTCTCAATGTCCTCATTGAGATCACAGAAAAGGAAGTCAAACTCCTCTATGATGGCGTCCTCATCATCTTGTGTCAGGCACTTTGCACTTGAGACATTGCCATGGAGAAGATCCTCAATTTCTTGAACAGCAGCATGATTCTCATCATTTGAGAGGATTGCATTGCAGTATTCTATTTGATGTGCAACTGATGTCCCTGGTAAAGATCTTTGAGCTTGAGAACTGCAGTGGCCCTTGTTGTTCTCTAGAGTCTTGACTTTGAAAGCCAATGTTGAAAGTTGAGTTAGAATATCAGAATAAGTGCAATCCACCTTGTTGTTAATCTCTTCCATTTTCTTGTTGAAGTCCATGGCATCACTTGCTTGACCTTGGAGGATTTGCTGGAGCAGGTTATGTACTCCTTAATCCTTATTCCCTGAGTTTTGTTGGAGACTTTGCTGGTGGGGAGGGACAAAATCTTGTTGGTTATTGATTTGAGAGTGAAAATTCTGGGTGGGGTGATTCTTGTAGTAGGTAAAGCCTTTTTCGTAACCTTGTTGGCCACCTACAAAGTTTACCTCAGCTGTGATGTCTTCCCCTTGAAATGTGTCTTGAAACACATGAATCACATCTCTAACCAAGTTGAATGACTTGTGAGAAGGTAGGAGAAGTTTATCTAGCTTATCATTGAGAGACTAGATGTCTTTCCTTGTCCTTTCTTCTTCAGCACTTACAGCACCTCTTGAATTCCTATCAAAGTCTGATCCATAAAGCTCATCACTCTGAGCTACATTCTCCACAAGGGTCATGGCATCATTGACTTCCTTGGTCATGAAATTACCATTTGAAGCTGTGTCCAAGAGGAGTCTGACCTATGGTAAAGCACCTCTGTAGAAGGTACTTAGCAGCTGAGCATCTGAGAATCCATGGTGAGGGCATTGCATGGTATACCCTCTAAATCTTTCCCAAGCCTCACAAAAGGATTCATGGTTCTTCTGAATGAAACTTGAGATTTCATTTCTTAACCTTGCTGTTCTTGATGAAGAGAAGAACTTGGTTAGAAATGCTCTTTTGCATTGCTCCCATGTTGTGACTGATCCTTGAGGTAGAGACTTTTCCCATTGATGAGCTTTGTCTCCTAGAGAAAAAGGAAATAGCCTTAACTTGAAACTTTCCTCACTCATTCCATTCATTTTAGTTAGATCACAAACTCTATCAAAGTTGTCAATGTGATCTAATGGGTCTTCTAATGCCAAGCCATGGAACTTGTTTGATTGCACCATGTTGATCAAGGCAGATTTGATCTCAAAATCGTTTTCAGGTGTTGGAACTTGAATCCCATGTCTCTGACCCTGACCATTTGCCTCATCACCAGCTCCCATAACTTGTCTTGGACGTGGAGGTGGTGGCTCTTGCTCATTCTGGTGGTTTCCATTACCACAATGAGCCTGTTGCCCTTGATCCATACCCAACTTCTCAATGTGCACAGCTCTTTCTCTTTGTCTTCTTGCTTGACTTCTGGTGTTCATACACCTGAAAACAAAGACAGCACTTGAAAGGTAATCAGTAAAACAAAAGAAAATGACTTGATCTCAAGAAGATCCAAACTCTTAATGCTAGAATGAACTCTCTAATTGGCAACGGCGCCAAATTGATAACAGGTTTTTTAGCCCACTAAGGTCAATTAACCTCTAGTGTTGTAGCACTTCAGTGTAAATCCAAATGGAGAGATTCTAGACACCAAGACTATGACGATCAATTCTTAATCCAAGTCTAATATGCAGATGAGTTGGTAACCAAGATTATCTAACAGCATATAATAAATCAAGCAAGAACAAACAAGCAGTAATTAAGAACTAAACAAGCAAGACAACAAAGCAAGGACTTAAATTCAAATAAAGATAAAGCTAAACCTCTAGATGTGATCGTTGATCAGTGTGCTTTCAATGCTTAATTCATGATGCAAGAGCAAACAATGCAACACTTGCAATTCTTTAGTCTAGACTTCCAACATAGATTAATTCATTCCCATGACAGAAATCCCTTTGCAAATTACTTAATCAAGACTAATTCCTATTAGTGAATAAGCAATCAACAAGCATAAGGTTCTAAGTCTAATATGACCAAACAGCCTCTTTGTGCATCAAAATAAGAGCTAAGAAAGACTGAATCTTATACAGAAAGATAAAGCAAGCATCACATGATCTCCAATTCCAATCAACTTAAAACTCAAAGCAAGACCATTTCTTTCCCAAGACAATGATCACTATATCAATCAGCATTCAAACCTAACTCTCATTAGTGGTAATGATGATCAATATGCATTAGTAAACAGTTCTAACATGTCATTTCTGCTTCAAACAAACATTCCCATGGAATTTAAAACATAAACCCTTAAGTTAGCTCATTCAGGCATTACATAAAACACTTTTGGTGCATGAAATGCCTCTGAACCCAGATTTCACTTTCTCAAGGAAACCTGGCATTAGAAGCAGCTAACTAAGGAAAGGAAATGAGAATCTAGAACCTAAACATCATAAATCAAACATTTAAGCACCCTAATCTACCCACCTATAAGCTTAAAAGAATACTACTCACTAATCATACTTAACACACCTAATCTTTTGCAAGAGGTGATGTGAAACATGATTAGAAGCAAAGATAAGAAGGGAAGATGATAAGAAACAATTTTAGATTGATTAAATCCCTGAGATATCTTTTAACAAAATCTGGGTTTTCACAAAAGAGGCCAAGAAACAAAGGGAATGAAGCTTAACCTAATCATTAAAGTCTCAGAACTATTTATGCTCAGGGTTTTCTTAATGAGCCAACCCTTAACAAGCAGGATATTGGCCCAAAAAGGCCCAAAAACTCGGACTGGATCGAGAGAAATATCGACGTGCCATATCTCGATATTTTGGTCAACATTATTTCGGCGTTTGAGGTTGGAAAATGTCAACCATGGGTCACCTCAACATTTTGGTTGATATTATTTCGGCCTCCCAGGTTGAAAATGTCGACCACTTCTGGTCGATATGAATGCAAACCGTCTGAACCAAAACCTTCATAACTCTCCGCTCAGTGGTCCGAACCTCGGTCTGTCAATTCCATGAGCCATATAGCTCCATCAGCTAGAACTTTGGTGAAGGGTCCGCGTCCAGATGACATCAGCAAGGGCTTCGTCTCATCGGTTCTTTGATGCGCGTCACTTTGGTCTTTTAGCGGCTCCGAGACATGTGTTCCTTTTAAACGCCATAACTTTCAGCTCCAGCCTCCAAATTAGTTGATCTCAAGCGTTCTGGAAACTAGACTCAACCTTATTGAATCTTGATCAAGTAACCGGAGGCTGAATCACAATGCAAGGCCTTCGTATCAGGCGATGAAGTAAATGGATCGTTGGCTCCTATACACTTGTTTGGGTTTGATGCATTCAAACGAGGGTCTCTCCACGGTTTCTGCTCCAGATGCGCCAAATTGACTCCAAAATACCTGTAAACACTCTAAAAGTGCAAGACTCTCTAGGACCTAATGAAATTACTAACTAAGCTATAAACAAAGACAAAATAAAGTAAAACTACCTAAATGTATGCATGAGACTCAATATTTGGACCAAAAATGCAATCCTAAGTATGCAAATTATGAATATATCAAAACTCGGTCCCGAGAATGCGCGTGCAGTCAATGACGATGTCAAAAAACTCCTCAAGGATGGTTTGATCATGGAAGTTCGATACCCGGACTGGTTGGCGAATCCGGTAATAGTAAAGAAAAAGAACGACAAATGGAGGATTTGCGTCGATTTTACTGACCTGAACAAAGCTTGCCCCAAGGACAGCTTCCCCCTCCCGCATATCAATCTCATGGTAAAAGCAACCGCTGAGAACAGACTGCTGTCCTTCATGGACGCCTTTTCTTGATACAATCAGATACTGATGCATCTTGACGACCGCGAAAAGACATGATTCATCATAGATCGCAGAATTTATTGCTACAAAGTCATGCCATTCTGCTTCTAGAATGCGGGCGCAACGTATCAGAGACTCATGAACCACATGTTCGCTAGCCAGCTCGGAAAAACAATGGAGGTGTACATCGACGCTATGCTAGTTAAGTCTCTACGCGCTGGAGACCACGTGGGACACCTCGCATCATGCTTCGACATATTGAATGAGTACGGGATGAAGCTCAACTCCGCGAGATGCACATTCGGTGTTACAGCAGGAGAGTTCCTCGGATCGCCGCCCTGAACAGATTTATCTCCAGGTCGACAGATAAATGTATGCCGTTCTATCAGTTACTCCGAGGAACAAGCATCATGTCTGGGAACAGAATGCGAGGAGTCTTTCAAGCAGCTGAAAACATACCTCTCAACTCTCCTGATCTTGGCAAAGTAGGAGGACGGCGAAACCTTGTTCTTATACATTGCTATGTCCGCGTCAGCAGTCAGCAACGTCTTAGTCTGGGAAGGTAGAGGAGAGCAGCGACCGATCTTCTGCGTCAGTAAATCACTAAGTGATGCCGAGATCAGGTACCCGACCATGGAAAAACTAGCGCTGGCAGTCATCGTCTCAGCCCGAAAACTCCGTCCCTATTTTCAGTCGCATTCTGTCACAGTATTGACCTATCAACCATTACGTACCATTCTGCACAGCCCGAGCCATTCAGGTCACCTCGCGAAGTGGCTTTCGAGTTCAGTGAGTACGATATCGAGTACAAGAACCAAACCAGTGCCAAATCTCAGGTTCTAGCCAACTTCTTGATCAAGCTGCCGCAGGAGTTCGTCGTTGAACAGCCGATGCGCGAACTATGGATTCTGCACTTCGACAGGTCATCATTACATCGAGGATCAGGGGTCGGAATCCACTTCAAATCCCCGAAAGACAAAATCCTCGAGCAATCATTCCGCTTAGAATTTCCAGCGCCCAACAACGAGAACGAGTACGAAACTCTGCTAGCCGGACTACGGCTGGCGAAGCAACTCGGAGTGAAGCATATCCATGCCTTATGCGACTCGCAGCTCGTCACAAGTCAGTTAATTGGTGAATATACGACCAAAAATGACAGAATGGACGCCTACCTCAAAGCAGCGAAGGCACTCATCGCCGGATTAGAAACGTTTGAACTCATCAAAAGTCCGCGAGGGGAGAATTCATCAGCAGATGCCCTCGCCGCCCTTGCATCCAGTTCGGACCCTCATATGAAGAGAAAGATTCCCGTAGAAAGCATCTCGAAATCAAGTATCAACCTTGCACCAGAATGCAACATCGCAACTCGATGCAAGAATTACGAGGAAAATCCGAATGAATCCCCACAACAACCACGTTGAAAACATCTGATAAGCACGGTCGAAGTCCCCGAACAGCCACTCCAAGATGCACAGGACGACTAGAATTTTGAACATATTACTGAGGGCGTACATACCCCAGCCGACATCAAAGCAAAAAAAGACGAGGCCCCTGAGGACTGGACCGCCGAACTACGAGACTATCTGCTCAAAGGGATCGTTCCGGAAGATAAGTGGGCTGCAAGTGGACTTAAAGTCTGAGCTGCTCATTATACAATGCACAAGGACAGACGATATTGACGGCGTCTTATGGTCGCACCGAACCACTCCTCGCCGCTCAACCGGACAATCACCTTTTTCCTTAGCTTATGGAATGGAAGCATTATGCCTCGCCGAGGTTAGCGTCCCAACCCTAAGGTACACCGTGCTCCCAGAGAACCTCGCTCTCAACGATCAAATAATGGTCGATAATCTCGACACAATAGAAGAACAGTGCTGCCTAGCCCTCCTCAGAATCTAAAACTTCCAACGCCTCGCAGCTCGATGAAGGCGACCTCGTTCTCCGAAAAGTGTTCCACAACACCGAAGAAGTCAATGCAAGTAGGGTTTGTACCAAATAATGCGCATTGTCAAACCCGGAGTCTATGAACTCTAAATCTATGTAAACTGAACTGCAAGTGGCTTGATCCCTTTTCGAAGGATACGTAAGCAGCTCGATTTCGAGTCCAGCTACAACACTTAAGACCGACCTTACGCATCGACTTCCCGGCCAGATGATCGATGAAGTATTCCCCACGAATACAACTTTGACGAGCCGATATCAGTCTCACACGCATCCACATTGTAATAACCCGTTCAAGAGATCAGCACGCGGTCAGTGAAAAAGCTTAGAAAAGCAAGGTAGCAGCTAAGGTTAGTGGTCAAGAGATTTAAGTTTTAGCTATAGAATTTAAGTTTTTGACTAAGGAAGATATGTATTTAGTCACGCGGGTGGATCGGTGGATCGTTTTGGTTCGATCGGAAGGTCGAAAATTGGTTGGTCAGGAGAAGCTGCTCGATGAATAGGCAGCTTGACCCAGCAGCTTGACTAAGCATCCTGCTTGCTTGTTTGAGCAGCTTAGACACAGAACGCTTTCCACGCACCGGGAAACGCTCTACACACGTCGGGACACGCTCTCCACGTGTAGGCACACTCTCTCCACGCGTCGGCACACGCCTAGCACGACACAGCAGCTCCGTGTCCTGCTTCACCTGCTTACGCCTTCACCTGCTTATGCCTTCACCTGCTTACGCCTTCACCTTCACCTGCTTCACCTGCTTACGCCTTCACCTGCTTACGACACAGCAGCTCCGTGTCCTGCTTCACCTGCTTATGACAGAGCTGCTCGGGAATCCTTTCCGCAAGTACGATACAGCTGCTCGGAAATCTTTTTAGAATCTCCATCTTTCCCTATAAATAGAAGCTATACGATTTAGTTTGCCATATAGAAAAGAGCAGTATTGCTCTGCTAGAAAATTTCCGGCGACCGTGACCGCCGTCGACCACCGCAAACCACCATGCGAGCCATAGTCGGGTAGCTAGTCGGGAAAAGTCAGGTAGGTCGTTTTAGTTCAAAGTCACCTGTCTAACCTAGTTTTTCGTCCTGAATCCAAATATGACCTCTGTTTGGCCTGGTTCTGGTCGGATCTCTATAAAAATTAAGTTGTGTAGGTGAACGGAGAGATTATCCAGAACCATATGAAACCGTTATTGTCTTGAGAGGCCAAAGTGAGTCTCGGTTTGGGTTGTTTGTTGTTTTACTGCAAAGCAAGTAGGGATATATATATGTATATTGCGTGTTGCATTGCGATGTGAATCCACAGCATGTGCACTAGCACATATTTTAATGTCAGGTGGATGAGAGATGTGATTTTTGATGCCACGTGACGCTTCCCTCAGCCATGTTATGTGATGACATATCCAGGCTTGCGAGACGGATATGAGAGTGATGTGAAATCCCGGGTAGATGAGTGACGCATGAGAGATGACAGTCGCGACCTTTGGCCTGTGTGGTGGGGGTCCGATTTATGCAAAATGTGAAATTTTTCTTTGTGCGGGATCCGGTCAATAGCACCTGAGAGATTTGGCGTTTGAGTGTATGTTGGGTGTATGCATGTATAATAAGTATATATTATCATGCATCTTATATGAGATTATTATTGTTGTTGCGTGATGCGTGTTTTGCGTGATGTTTAGGATTTTTGGGTTATTGCTTAAACGGATAGGGGAACCGAAATCACTGAGCAAATAGTTGCTCATGACTCTACTTGTTTTGCAGGAGACCATAGCGGAGAAGCCAATTGGGACGGAGAATTTTAGGGTCGTTGGTGTAGATTTCGTGCCTTTTGCCAAACCAAGTATGATTTAAGTTGATTTCGGTATAATGTTTTCTTAGGGGCGCCCATTGTATAACAACAATGTAGTAAAAATATGTTTTATAAAAGCTCGGGCTTTCGAATGATACTAATTTTTGTCCGAGACGAACCAACTATCGAACACGTCTCAGGTTAAAAAGCTGGGAGACGCATTCGGTAGGAACAGCATTTGGAGGTGCATGTTCTTGTTTGATTGGTGCACGGCTAAGAACCTCGGGCCATCAGTCTGTGTGTGAAACAGTAACACCGTCGATCCGGTTTGGGTTCGAACAGTCGGCCGTGCATGTTCTTGTTTGATTGTTGTGCGGCAGGTCACTGCACTCGGATCTAGACCGAGTCGAGGGTGTTACACACATGGTGCCTCAACTTAAGTAAAAGCCGGAATCCACTCTACACTCATTCTTTCCTTGGTTATCCGCATAAAATAAGCCGAACGAAACCACACAAACATGGATTCAACTTTGGAAACGTCTTGAGAATCGACTCATCAAACCATCAAGCCGAATTCTCAATAATTCGCAAAAATAAAGCGATTTCGCAACACTCAAAATATGTGAACCGAACCCGCAATAGACACCAAATAAACAAAAGTAAACGAGATCAAATGGCTCTGATACGTTTGTTAAGAAGTCCCATTTCATTTAAGAAAAATCCAAGATCTTCGAAATAGACAACGACATAAACACCAAAACAGGTGGCAAAATACTAAGTCTAAAGACTCGAAAAAAGTATGGGCCGGACAATTACATAGGATTGTACCAACAAAACAACAAAAGAAAAAACAACCAAAATCCTTATTGACGAGCGATAGAGGACGGACTCTTCAGACTCGCCGCAAGCTCTCCGGAAATAGAGTTCGAATTAGATCCAAACTGATTTAACCCTTCCGGGACCTGCACACCCGGCGGAAGCTCAACCCGCAGCAGGATCTCTGTGACAGACGACAAAGTGAGGTCATCATCCCCGAGCTCCATAAGAGGGATCGCGTCAACGTCCCTAGTGTAATTTCTTATCCTCCTCTGGTACATCTCCAAGATATGAGGAGGGACGATGTAGTTATGCTCTCGCTTTAAGAAGCCGCATAAGCTGACCAGGGCGGTAGCCTGGTTAGGCTTGAGAAACAGCGTCTTTCTCATCTCGGATTTGTCCATAAAATCCTTCACCTTCGCCAGCTTTGCTTCGCACTTGCTCCTCAGTGCCAGCATAGCCGCCTTTCCTTTAGATTCCGCATCCCGGTACTTCTGCTTCTGAAGCTACTCTGCCTCGAATGACTTGGATACTGCGTCCAAGTTGGAGTCCAACTCAGCAATCCGCTTCCCTAGCACTCCGACCTGCTCCTTGAAAGGCAGTGTTCTCTTTCCCTTTCTCTGAGAAAACCAGCACGGAAGGCTCGTATCTTTCCTTCTCCATCCGGTACGAGGTCTCCAATGACTCTCTCTCAGCTGCCACCTCCGCATTGATCTTCCTCAACCTCTCGATCTCTAAGTCATACTCGCGAACCAGTTCGTTCGTGTCGCAGACGAGCTAGAAAGTACCAAAAGTCAATTTGGCATAAGGAAAATAATACGAATATTTAAAAACAGGAAAACTTACAGTGGAGGCGGACTTAGCGACCCGACCATAAGACTTGGGGCGGAAGAGGTTCTTTGTCTCAGACATCGGAGAAAAAGCCGGAACAATCTGCCTGAACAGCTCTGCACAGGCAGAAGCATCGTCAAAGAAGGATCGGTCCCCGTCGTTTCCGGATTAACACCTTCAACAGGCAAAGCCGGATCAGGCTGTTGGACGGGCGTCGCGTCAAGAGGAAGATTGGGATCCTGAACCTCATCTCCCTCCAATCCGATGATGTCAATGGGAGAATTACCCTCATCTTCATCACCGCCCGCCAAATTCATCACCGGGATGTCCAACCTGTCGAGCCTCAATTCTTCTGCTGAGTTTTCTTCGAAGTTTTCTTCAGAGCTTTCTTCGGTTTGCTAGGTCTGGCATGGGCTTTAGACGCTGAAAAAGGAAAACCAGAAAGTTAATAAAGACCTCGAAATAGCTGCTAAAACAGAAACTGTTCGAAAAATATTTACCCTTGCCTTAAGCCCTCTTTATCTTTCGATCTATCTTCTCTTGATAAGCACGAGGCCAACGGCGCTGTCCGGCCTCACTGAGTTTCTTGGCAAGGTCGTCTCTAAGGGAGCGCTATAGAAAACCTGGAACGTGGCGATCTGCAGAAATATGAGGACAGTTAGTTATCACTAGAAAAAATAACAAAAGATTGACCGGAGGACATCTACAAAAATCCATGCTCCAGCCAGTCCAGAACGTGCTCTCCGGATTCTCAGCAAAATTTGCGTCGACACGCAGAAAGAAATAGCTATTCTCCCAGTCCAAGAATTTGCTCGCCTTATTTCCCGTCACCAAGTCGAACAGAGGGCTGGAACAGGCCGATAAGAACCAGTACTTGGTATGGACAACTTTTATGATGAAAAGCTCCTCGAATTGGGCGACGTTAATGTGAGTCTAGATGTCGCGCCCGAGCTCGAGGATCCCGACAAAATTTACAATCGTAGCTGGCTTCAATAGCGATACCGCGCAGCCACGACGATTGCAGTAGGAAAAGAGTAGGCAAGGCAAGGGGAAAGCTAGACCGGCTTCGCAAAAATAGGCCTCATAAACACATATATAGTCCTCCGGGGCATCCCACGGACATACGTCCGGCTCGATAACCCGGACTACGATGCGAGGTGGGGCTCCACAGATAAGCGTCATCTCCTGGACTGTGTCATAGTCCGACTTGGTAGGACCCACATTGGCGCATACGGTTGGACAATCAGTAACCGGCATGTATCGTCATTGTCAGGATTCGAGGTTATGCATTCTTCGACTCCATCCAAAAATGCGTCCTCATCTGTTTTGACATCAGCATCTTGACCAAGTTCTAGGTCGGTGGGATACTGACCCCCAGGCTCACGAAGATCTTGATCCATCAGTTTTGGGGCCTGGACTGGACCTCTTCGATTACTCGAGCTGACCTCAACTACCCGAGAATTCTTCCAAATTAAAAAAGCATTCGAGGAATTCTCAGCGGTAGCCGGTCTCGATAATTCGGCCAAGGAGGCCGGCTGACGATCTTCAAGGAGAACGACGTACCCGGAGTTAGAAGAGGATTCAGAAGCCATGGTCGGAGCGCCGAGAAAAGATTAACCGTCGACGGAAGAGCACGGTGGACGGCAATCAAAGAACTTAGAGAGAGAAAGAAGAAATTTAGAGTGAGAAACGAGAGCAAATACTTTAGCAGTGGGAGCAGGAATGAGAAAATGACAAGAGCTGCTTCTTATTTAGAGAAAAATGAAATAAATGTGACTTATCGGTTTTTGTGCTTCGTGTCGGTTCTAGAAATTTCAACTTCTCGCCAAAACCAATACGACCCTTCGACTTCCGGTATGTGAAAACCCAAAAATAGCCTCCCCGAACACGGAAGACGAAGAGACACTCAGAGATGAAGAGTTCAACTTCGACCAATCTCAATCTCAACCGCACCAACTCCTCAAATCCGTCAAAAGTCAGCCGAGCTCATTTGTCAGACTGGGGGGGGACATATTGTTAGTGCTATGCTCTGAAACTCGGTTTGGCCCGGTTTACAATGGCCTCGACCAAAGTGGTCCCGTCCTGATAACGTGGCCCATTTGCAATAAGACCCAATAACAAGAGGCGGTGGAGATTAGAGGGAGAGAACCCTAAGTTTTCTCCTCATTAATGCACTATAAATAGGGAGCTTGATTATTGTAGAAGGGGTTAGACTCTTTTCCGAGGAATTGAGAGCTCATTAGTATTGTATTCAGTTTGTTGAGAGACCTCTGAACTCAAATACTTGTAACCTGAACTCGATTGATTAAATAAAAGACTTTCTCCAAAATTTAATTACCGAATTGACCCCTGTAAAGTTGAGATCCACAATTAACAATAGACTGAACATATGACGATTTGACACTAAGATAAAAATGTGGTTTTTTAAATTTTGCAACGTTTTTTTCTAAATAACCTGAAAAGAGTTTGAAACTATAAATATAGAAAAACCATAATGAAAACACTTAAGACAAAGTAAAATATTTGAAATTGCATAAGAATCAAAATACAATGTTATCAGTTGTCTACGGAAAACTAGATGGTGGTTTGATTTGGATGGTCTTGCAGTATGTGGATTATAAGTTGATCGGTCAGTTCAATGCGCTAGAGAGAAGTTGAGTTTCAGCGTTTTCGTTAAAATAGATGTATGTTATGGGATTAGACCAAGTAATGTAAGAACTTGATAAGAACTCAATTTTAATAAGTAGCCGACTCGTTTGGTTGTTCGTTGGTATGTGCATCTACATACATGTACGAATCACAATATGATATTCTTAGATATAAGATCATCTGAGAGGTTGCTAGCTAATGATCATCATTGATCAATCTGTATGCTTTATGTATGTTGACCTTATGATCATTATTAATCAGATAAAAAGAACTGCTATATAAGTCACATTATCAAAATACGTTACTTCATCTGATAGCAATTACAAATAAAATATATCATTAAAGGAACATACAAGCCACAACAAACAAGTAAATATATTATTATACCATATGACCTCGATATTGGTATTAGTGTTGCGAACGATTAAAACGAATTTAATGTGAAGAATAAAACGAAAACCCAAAGCTCTCCACAAGAACTAATGTTCCCTGGCTCTACAAAGCCAAAAACTATATGTAATCCATGTTTACGGAATATTTGTTTTGGTAAGTAACATACCTTTTTTTAATCTTCTTCCTTCTTTCTAATTCCCCGCATCAACTTCTTTCTTGTTCTCTCTGTTGTACTCTTCCATCTCATTGAGCCAGAGATCAGCAAACTCACAATTCTTCCAAGCATCAAACCAAGGCCCTCCCCGAGTATAATGCACGGCCTTAGGCTGCGTGGTTGGATCGTTCTCAATAACCCTGTTGTGACCTTCAAGGAAGTTCCACACAAAAGGAACAGAACCAATCTCTTCGTCCTCCAGCCACTGAAACCTATGGAGGAAAGCACCGGTCTGAGTGTTTACAGCCTCAGGGTTCAACGTCTTGTTCTTGGGGTGTCCGCAATTGTAAAGCACCATAGAGGACCAGTTTTTCCTCGGGTACACGGTTTGAACAGCACCATCCATCTTAGTGGTTTCTTTAGGAGTGTAATCATGTTGAACACACATGATCGCGTATTTGTCATCGATCAAATCAACGAGTTCCTTAATGTCCGCGAGGTAGAGGAAATCGCAGTCGACGAACATAGCCCAGCCTTGGTAATTAGACAAGTGCGGAGTCAAGAAACGAGAGAAAGAGAACTCAGTGCTTTCTAACTGACCTCTTTCTCTCCAATACAGACCTTTCTTTCTGAGATCTGATTGAACAATCGGTGTGATCTCTACAGGGATTGAAGATCGCTTCGTGATCGAATGACAACAGACTTGGTAAGCAAGATCCTCTCGTGGATCGTAACCAACGAAGATCTTGAAAGGTTTCTTCTCGTATGGCTCATTGCAGGTTGCTGATTCGGAATCGCCGTTGCTCATGGTCATTTTGGCTTTGGATCTGCGAGTAATTTCAGAACAAAGTAAAGGTCTACAATTTTCAAATTCACAGAATCGTGATGATGCAAAACCATAAAAAAAAATGCCAATCAAATGAAATCTACTAAGCCAGAAAACGGTAATTGAAGTATGAAACCATAAAATCGAAGAAAAACAAATAAAACAAAGAAATTATCATTAAATTTAAAGGAATTGAAGAAAGAAAAACAGCATAAGCATATTGTTTTTTTTTTTTTTTGTAACCTGCATAGGCATATTGTTGTTAGATCTATATCCCATTATGCCAAGCATTTTTCGAAAATTCACAGAATCGTGATGAAGAAAAACCATCAAAATGCGAAACGAGTGAACCCAGAAAACGGGAATTGACGTAATTAGGAATCGTCAAGCAGCATGAGACCATAAAATCGAAGTATATAAACAAAGAAATCGACATTATATTTCCAGAGAGTGAAGAAAGTAATCAGCATCGCCATTTGTTAGATCTATCTCATTATGCTAAGCAGTTTTCAAATTGCACAGAATCGTGATGAAGCAAAACCGTGAAAATGCGATTCAAGTGAGAACTTGTAATCCAGAAAACGGAAATTGAAAGACCATAGGATTCAAGTAAAACGTTCAGGGAATGAGGAAGAAAACAAGGTACCTGGATCTCGAGAAAATGCTTGGAGTGAGCGAAAAGAATCCACAGACACAAAAGGGATTTTCTCTGTTTCTTAAGATTTTGTTTTTCTTTTTATCTAGACTTAAATTGGAAAACCACAAGAGAAGGAGATTTGGGGCGATATAAGAGGAGAGTGGTAATCTGAATTTAGAAATAAACTGTTTTTAAAAAAATAATTAAATAAAATATGAGAGGGAGGGACGCGGAGTTGACCCGCGTATTGACTTGGGGTCGGCGTGAGTTTTGTGCGTTTCCTCTCTTCTTTGCTATGTGGTCGAGGTTTGTCTCCACGCTGGGTGCTGCGGCTAGTGTTCTTTGCCATGTCGTCGAGGTTCTACTCCGTGTAAACACATATGAACTATTATTAATTTTTCAATTACTTAATATAATTAATAATTTTGTTTTTTAAATATAATTTTTTAATAAGTAAAAAATTATTTTTTTTCTGTTTATATATTATTTTTTTAGTATAATAAATAAGTGCGATTAAAAAATATTATTCTAATCTATCCGTTCATATTAATCTGAAAAATACCACGATAATAAAAACATCATTATAACATACGTATTTATATTAATAGAAAAAGAACTGCGATTATCAAAACATAATTATAAGTTCTAAACATATTATTTGTATATTTTAAGTATTTATTAAATTTAAATACTTAAAATTTTAGACTTATTTGATAAAATATAAAGTAATATATCATTTTCATCTTTGTCATTTAAAATATTATTTTAATTTGAATATTTAAAATAAATCTAAATTAATATCCGGTTTATTATTATTGAAAGACGTAATAATAACTTATTTTATGTTTTTTGATAAATAATATAACCTATATTTAGAGAAATCTATAACAAATTTAAATTAATATTTAATTTTTCAGATTTATATTGAAATATAAATTAGAAATATATTAGTTTATTAATATTACACTAAATTATTTTGTTTGATAACAGAAATAGCAATTATCCACAATTGAATAATTTTAAATGAAGACAATACTGTTTGGATAAAAAAATGCTTCCTTTTTAATAGTATATATATATATATATATATATATATATATATATTTGAAGAAGTATAGTGCTTCTATTTATGATTTTTATTTTGAGAAAATTGCAAAAAAAATTATGAACTTTCAAATTTTGATTAATCAAAATGTTGCAAACCATTCAAGCAAAGATCCGACTATGTTTTTAGCTAAAATCAGCAATTGGTATCATAATTGGTATCATAGCCAAGGTTCCCAGAAGGGAAGACGGGAGCAAGGTCTCGTAATTGGTATCATAGCCAAGGTTAGCCAACCGGCTCTGACCAGGGTGGCGTCTTGGGACGTAGTTGAGTTAGAGTGAATTCGTGGACGAATTCCTTGGAAGTCAGAGAGAATTATAACATCCTGATTCCTGGTATATGTGAAAAAAGCTTATAAGAATTGATTTATCTACCTATGTCATCAAAGTGCACTTATCTTTTCGGGCACTGGTCTTGAGAGAACTCTACAGTTAAACGTGCTTAAGCTGGGAGCAATTTGAGGATGGGGACTTACTGGGAAGTAGTCCGCGGTACCTTGTGAGTGAGGACAAAGCACGGGGAAAGATCACGTGGTGATTGATGGGGCAGTAGAAAAGTCTTAGAAAGAGAACGTTGGGCCAATGAGAATAGAGAGATGACGTTGGGCTCACGGACCTAGAGAGGGCGTTGGACTCACTAGAAAGGGCAGTTGGGGCATTCAGAGTTGATAGCCAATCCAGATGAAAGGCGGGATCAGGGTCTCACTGTAAGTGATAGCCGGTCCGTCTGGTTCCCGGAAAGGAAGATGGGAGCGGGGTCTCACAATTATATAGTTGGAGTTGGGATTTTGTGAGAGAAAATCTCTTGCTTTGTATGCTGAGTTTGACACCTAAGGCTCCGAAATATTGAACTTTGGGTGCAGCACTATGTGGTAGCAGTGGTGGAGATAGTAGTCGTGGAACTTCAAGAGCTAGGTTCTCCTTTTGATCTGAACCATTCGGGTTAGTCATTTGACACTACAAGAAAACAATCGTTTTCCAACGGTCCATTACGACGGTTTTAAAGTCGTCGCAAACTTACAACGATTTTACGACGATGTTGCGTCAAATTAAAAAACCGTCGTATAAAAACATCGTCGTAACTTCGACGTACAATTTACGACGAATTACGACGAATATACATCGATAACGAGAGATTTGCTATTAAATGCAAAATCATCGGAAATTAGATGTAGGAGCAAGCATGCTCTGATACCAACTTGAAACACCCCATCCCGGACTCTAAGTCCGTGGAGGTTGTTTCCGGTCTGACCACTATATGGCTTCGACCCCATCAGTCCACTTTTAGGGTCAAGTCCTTTGTTTAATCTATATTCGATATGTGTATTCTGAGATTCACTAGGTTAGAGTTGATATGCATTACTAGAAAACAGAAACGGATATTTTATTGATAACTATATGGATTCATTACAAATTATGAGTCTGCATATAAGCTATTATAAGAGTACATGATCCTATCTATCTGTTCTAATACACCACTCATCATTCCGGGCTAACTGGTCTGCGCGCCTAAGCCAAATCCCTTCCTTGATCACCATCTTTTCCTGTAAAGTAAATAATATAAGTAACCCTACTTTCCAAGCCACAAAACATATGCATATGCGCATGATTATGCCATGTACCCCCAAACGACCCTAATACCACTCACGGATTAGTCATCCCTTGGAACAAGCCATCCGCCCAGATTAACCGGGACTTCGTAGATCCTGTCCGATCCCAAGCCGTGCGGTTTATCCGCGGCGCGCATGGTCCAGTGAAAACGTTCCCTATCGCAACCTATCACCACCGACCAAATCTATATTCCAGGGCCGGTGATCGTTCCTTCCTCAGGCCGTCACACACAGTTCCTAAAACAACCAAGGAATAACCCGCGGTACCGGACTATGCCGATGAACCGATCGTTCAGATCTGTGCGTACTAGACCGAGAATTACATACCTTAGCCTCGCATTCGGTTCTGGACTCCGCACGCGTCGACTATTTCTGCGGCTTGATCGCCTTGATCAAGCGGCCACTCTCCTTCCTTGCCCTCACGACCCGCACACCATCGCTCCGGCTAATCCCTCAGTTCTCCCAGTTACTTTGCTTTTTCCCTCTCGGTATCTTTAGTAAATTGGGCAGAGTTTCTCCCCTCCAAATGTGCGTGTCTAAAAATGTGGACAAAGGGGTCTATTTATAGATTTTCCCTTGTTGTAACCGCTTTGGGCGAACAGGTGCGAGTTGTTGGCCGACTGGGTGCGATGATTTGGTGCATAAGCTTTGCAACCCTTCGGCCATAACCGCCCATAACCATCCTAGTCCAGCTAGCTCACTTGCCACTCAGATAGACCAACTGCCCATCACTTAGCCTAACTTAACCGAGCCTCCCGGCAGCTGATCCAGCTAGCTTAGCTCACCTTTCCAGGTCATCTTAGCTCAATCCTCCTTTTGAGCTATCTTTCTTTCTTTTTCCTGGCTAAGTCCCGCATTAACGAACTTAACCCATCATTCTGAACCATGGCTCATGTTCTTCCTTAGCTTCTCGGCCAGTTGATATATTCATAAATTGCATCATTTAATGTACATATTCTAGTCCAAATCATGTCTCATTTGCATGCATTTTAGGTCTTTAGGCATTTTTTTAGGATTTAGGAGATTGCATTAGGTCCAAGAGAGTTTTGCATGTTTTAGAGTGTTAAACAGGTGCTTTTGGAGTTTATTTGGAGTGGAGGATGTGATTCAGATGAAGAAATGGAGTTGAACTTATCAAAGATGGTGAAAAGGAGCAATTTTGGGTTTCTCGGCAAAATGATGTACTGATGGCCGAAGATTCTCGGCCAAAATCCCTCCCGCGGGTAGCTTTCTCGGCCAAAAACACGTACCGCGGTCAAGTCTCTCGGCCAAAAATCCCGGGTGCAGATATATTTCTGAAATCGCGTCACCGGAAGCTCTTGCCGGCCGATTCAGCTTACAGCGTCTTCATAAAAGTTGGAGATAATTGAGTCAAGAACCCAGGACAGGTTGAATAAAGGCATTTGGAGCACTGAGCTGAAAGATACGGTCACCGGAAGACTGACCTCTCTCGCATCCATTCCGGAGCAATCCGACACTCCTGAATGATCGCCTGTCAGGGGAACCTTCCAGTCCGATTCAGCTGTCGGGGGCTTCATCAAAATTGGAGAAGATTGGATCATGGTTCCAGAGAAAGGTGAATCATGGAATTCAGACGCGTGAGCAGAAAGTTAAGCTCGTCGGAAGAAACTCCTGTCTCGGTGCCGTTTTGGACTAAGCCGATGAGCTCCGAAGAATGCGAAGGACGGTGCACTTTCAGACCGATTCAGTTTATGGGTCCATCATCAGAATCGGAGATAATTGAGTCCTATTTGAAGAACGTCCGAGATCATTCAATTCGGAGCTATGAGCAAGAAGATAACGTCTCCAGAATGGACACATGTCTAGACGCCCTTCTCTGATCGTGTAAATGCACTGCGAAGATGAGCCTTCCAGGAAACCTTCCACTTCCCAAGAACCGAAGCTTCCTTCACTAAAGTTGAAGATATATGAGTCCTCTATCCTCTAAAACCGGAAGCACACAATTCGGACAAATATCTTAGAAGTTATGCTTTCCTGAACGCGAAGTGGTCCGAGGAGCCGTGAACGATGCAAGCTAAGGGAAAGATGCCACGATGGAATGCCACGGTCCACACCTGACTGTGGCACTTAATTGCAGTCCTTCGGCGTTTGATACGATCTTCATGCCACGGTCTACACTTGACCGTGGCAAAGTAACATTTGGCCGGGAAGGATTTTACAAACATTCGGCACTTGTCACGGTTTCCATGCCACGGCCTAGGACTTGGCCGTGGCAACTTTGTACACTTCTTCGGCGTTTGACACGACCACTTGCCACAGCTTGACCAAGAGCTACTAGACCGTGGCAATCCAAGAAGATCATCACCCAAACCCAGAAAAGAAGAGACACGGCCACTAGACATGGTGTAAATCAAGCCATGGCAACCTTGATCATGAAGAATCTGTCCAAGAACTTTGAAACTATCAGGTTGCCACGGTCTGGCCAAGCATCATCTGTCCGTGGCAAACCACACCACTATCCATCAAGGCCGGGTCAGGATCCAGTTTGTCTTGGGCTGACCCGGTCCATTAGCACTTAGTATATATAGCTTTTTGGAGAAAACCCTAAAATCGTATCTTCTATCTTAGTTTCTCTCTAATTTTCTTTCGCCTTTTGTAAAAAAATGAGTTTGTTAAGATATATCTGAAGGATTTAATCAATCTAAGTCTGTTTCTTATTATCTCATCATCTCATTTCTGCTTCTAATCATGATTAACATCATCTCTTGCAAAAGATTAGATGTGTTCTTCATGATTAGTGAGTAGTCATCTTTTAAGCTTCTAGGTGTGTAGATTAGGGTGCTTAGATGTTTGATTTGTGATGTTTAGGGTCTAGATTCTCATTTCATTTCCTTAGTTAGCTGCTCTTAATGCTAGATCTCTCATTATAAGCTTGATCTAGAACTTAGGCATTTCTCCACCCACAAGGTGTTTGATGAAATGCCTGAATGAGCTAACTTAAGGGTTTATGCCTTTTTCATCATGAGAATAATTTGTTAAATGCATGAATGACATATTAGAACTGTTTCTTAATGCTCATTGATTCATATTTCACAAATGATGATTTGGTTTGAAAGTGGATTAGTGTAGAGATTAATGCCTTCATGAGAGGATTAGTCTAGATTAGAGTTCTAAGTTGAAATGTTTTGAGATCATGTGATTGTTTGCTATGTCTTTCTGTGTAAGATTCAGTCTTCTTGGTTGAGAGATTGTTTGGTCACTTATTAGGCTTGATGCATTATGCTTGTTGATTGCTTGATTATATCTAATAGTTGTTAGACTTGATTAAGTGATTAGCAAAGGGATTATTGTCATGGGAATGAATTAATCTGCTTTTGAAGTCTAGACTAAAGAGTAACTTGCATTGCATTATTGTTCTTAGCATCATGAATTGATATCTACAGCACCCTAATCAATGATCACATCTAGAGGTTTAGCTTTTATCATTTGCTTAATCACCACATTCTTGTTGAGCTTGCTTGCTTTGTTTAGTTCATTAATCATTGCTTGGTTGTTCCTTGTTTATGCTTTCTTGTTACTTTGTTCACACCAAAACTCATCTTTGATCACTTGACTTAAGAGCTTATCACATAAACTAGTGCCTAACTACCACACATATGGATTGACACCCTTTGTACTACAAGTGACATAAGGGATTGATAACCCTTATTAAGGCCTTCAAACCCTTAGTTATCACCAGTATTTCCCGCTCACGGCTATGGTCCATCCCGGCGATCCTATAGCGGATCGGGGACGTTACAATTTTTGTTCGGAGTTACAAATATGTCGTGGAAGTGGACATTGACCACTTATTGAACTCTCTTGAGATTCGCAAGAGTCGCGAAGCTGGGAGATATTATATTTCAAATAAGTGATCTTGAAGGATCATTTGGAGCTTCCCGAGTAAAGACAGTTTCTAGGAGGAGAAATTTTTCTATGTCCTGGTTAACGAGACCTTCGTCGGGAGCCATTTCATTGACTTAGTCAGGACGGATAAGGGAACCCTGGGTTGCCGACCTGAAGCTTTCTGGTTCGATTTTACTTGCGTTGATGTTTCTTGACAAGTAAATGTTTTTTGCTTTTGTGTGTGGCAGATAGACCTTTTCTTCCACCAATCCCATAGGACTTTTCGTAGATTTATGAAGCTTTAGCTTCTGGGAAAACGAACTGGTCACGATATTTCACTTGGCGCAGAGTTGAGAGAGCACGAGCCGTTTTTGCTGGTGTTGTTGTTAGTTTGGAATCATCTGGGCCTTCTGATGATACTCGAGGAAGGATAGTGAGACTTTTTCTTTGTCTGCTAACAGAGTTGAAGGCGCAAGAGGCCGCAAAGCAAAACGCTAACCCTACAACTTGAGACAAGCCGCCAATGGATGCACCACCTCTTGTAGAATCAAACCCGAGGAGACAAACACGGTGGTTGCTTTGGAGGAATTGATTCCCACGGCTTCAGACAAAAGAGTCCCGAAGCAGACCTCGAAAGAGGTTGATCCGAGGGTGACGGAGAGAGCCTCGGTTTCCAATTCTGGGAAAGCTGTTCTGGCCATGCCTCATGATACGACGCCTTCAAGTTCGTCGTTGGCGAAGCATTTGGATGAGCCGAGGCGTAAGCAACCCACTCCTGGAACTGAAAAGGGTAAGGGCCCTGCCAAGGAAACAACGAGCTCGAAGAGGAGGCGATCTTTTCCGAACGTTGAGGTAGGAGATAGGCTTTTTTTCTCGTTGTTGACGACGCAGATGCTTTGGCTCTTCTCTTATGTGACTTGTCCAAATGTTCAATTTCCCGCTCCCGATACCCTAATTAAGGCGACAAAATATGCCGGCATGTCTCAGCGTGGTACTATGGTACGACTCTTACTTGAGAATCTCTCGAGTTTATGGATTCTACTGCTATTTTATCCTTATGATTTTTTTGCAGTTCCTAGCTTCAATCAACGATCTCATAGCCGACTACAAGCGTCGTGTTGAGGATGCAAGGAGAGAATCCTTGGTGCTCAAATCCAAACTTGACAAGATGACACAAAAGCATTCTGCTGAACTCGCCATGGCTGAATCTCAGGTGAAAGCTACCGAAAGTGAGAAGAAACTTCTCAAGGATGAGCTGGATTGGACTTCTTCTCTCATGCTGCATTTTGAGGATCAGAAAACAAGGTATCTTTCTGACATTGCCTCGTTGAATAAACGCCTTGATGAAAAGGATGCGATGTTCGTCTCCGCGGTCATGAAAGTGCAGAAATCAGCAAGATGCGAAGCGGCTTTGAAGATTCAGGAATAAGCTAAGAAGGGCGAGGAGAAGATGGACGAGCTTGGATGTGCTGCATGCGTCTCTTGTTTCGACAATGTAGAAGTCGACAGGCACAATGCAATCTCCTATTCTCATAGGAATGTCATGGGTTATTCCTTTAGGTGTTGCATTGGAATCATCAGCTAGACTAATCTTTGCCCTAGTCCTGCGCAAGTGCTTAATACCAAGTCTCAAAGCAATTGCCTTGGACATCATGTTGAGACAAGCTCCAAAATCACAAAGTACATTGTTAAACATTTCACCTCTAATAGAACAAGAGATGAGAAACTGACCTTGACCTTCGATTTTGTGAAGTGTTCGAACAGGTCTACCTCTTCTGGCATGATTGAACAAGTCTTCTATTTCAGAAATCGATTCCTTGCTCTCACAGAAGTAATGGCCTATCATGACTGGCAAAGGTGATTCCTTCAGGCAAATTTTGAACTACATCATTGAACTTATCAAGCTTTTCTTTGTTGATCTTGTTGGTGTAGTAGCTGCATTCTTTAGGTTTTTGAAGGTGAATTGAGTAATCTGCAGCATCAGGTGATGTCCTAGGAAAGGATAGGCGTCTGGCTCTCCCAAAGTAGGTTCGGATATCCTCTTTGGTCTCTTTGCTGGACCTAAAGAAAACTTGCAGATAACCAAGGTCCCATACATCATCGAAACCCTTATAGAGAGGGATCGTTTTCACAATCTTGTTGAATTCAATTAGCCTTTCTCTGGAGATTGGTGCTCCTAGTTCCACCAATGTCTGGATTGCCTCCTTCCACAAACAGACAATAGTCTTCTTCTTCAAGGTATTGTCCTTCATATTCATCTTCATAAACTAAAACTATGCTGCAAGGAAATACCTCATCTTCTTCTTGAGATGTTTTGGAGCTGATGGCGTATACGTTTTGCTCGAGAAAAGGGGTCTTGACCATTCTGGCAGGTGCATCTAACAAACACTAGCCTGTAAGAATAGAGGAAGGCAGAGGCGAATCTGACCGATGGTTTGCCGCGGGCGGAGGACACACTACTGCGGTGGAAGTGCTTTCGCCGCTGGTAAAGGACTCACGACCGCGGCCAAAGGGCTGTTCGCCGCGGTCACGGGAGGTGCGACCTCTGGTGAGGAACTCCGAGGTGGTTAAGCCGTGGGTGCAAGTATCACGACCGCGGAGAAACATGGGTTGGCCGCGGGTAGCGCACTCGCGACCCATGTCCGAGAAGAGATGTCCGGATCATCTTGCCTCTTGTCTCCAATTCTTTTTCCTTGTGGAGAGTCTTGTGAAAAGAGTCTTGAGGGCCATTTAAGCTTCACTCTTTCTTAAATCAAGTCTCCATCACCTTTCATATGAGCATTGGTTGAAGGTGTACATAAGGAAATCCCTTTGTTTGTCAAACTTGTCATTCCAGTGTTTTCTTCGTGTCTAGCGTGTGCACTTTTTTCTAGAACAATTCCAACATCCTTTGTATCTCCTCCAGGGTAAAATATTGGATCATCTACGCTACCTATGATAAGACAATGAGAGTTTATTTTAGTCATCGCCGGATATGGGGTTTTCTTGTTTATCTTAAAGAAACTGGTGATTCGCGTAGTTGATGAGAGTTCCAACAGATGCTAGGAACGAAGTACCAAGTATCAAGGGTTTTGCTGCATCCTTTCTCATCTCCATGGCATGGGAATCATTAGAAACAAATCAACCTTCCCCTTGGAAAGGCAGTTCGGGTTTAGCACCAAGTGGAGCTGCACCAGAAAAGTCTCCATAGTGAATATAAATCATAGAGGGGAGAAAAATCGAAATACCTATATTCTCTGCAATGGTTTTTCGTATAAGAGTCACATCAGGTACATTGTCACAAAAAGAATCATGAAATTCCACTCCCTTGATCGAGAATGGGGCATTAAACTTCTCGGGATCCTTCGTCTTAGGAAGCGTCTCCAATGATGGTTTAGATGTCACCATTAGTGTCTCATCTTTCATGTGGTCTGTCTTACATTAAGGGTGGTGAGGAACTGAAGGAGAAAAAGGCGGTGATTCATTAAGAGGAAGTGACTTATGATCTTGTTGGTGGTCTCCAAAACACTTGAATGAATTGGTAGAGACGAGATCGTCACTATGGATAGAAATAATTTCTCTTTTTTCTTGATGACTGGCTTCCATGACATGATGACCCAAAGAATTTTCATTTGATGGCCTCTTTCTAACAAACTTGATGGAGGATTCTCCATCTACTTCACAAGCTACCCAATACCCGTCATCCAAAGATCAATTGAGCTCTTGAAGCATATCATCCATCTCGGTTGGGGAGACAGACGACGTCTCATCATCAAAGAGAGAATCATGGATATCTCTGTGGGCATTGTAAGTTGAATGAGGGTCGTGGTCCTTGTAGAATCCTTCTTCTTCTAAAACTTCAACAATAGATATGTTGTGGCTGCGAAGTCCTCTTGTGTGGTGGTTCGGAAATGAATTCTGATCCATTGAGGAGAGATCACGAATGTATTGTGCTTCTCGGCATCGAGTGGCTTGAGGAGTGTTGTAGATACCTTCCTCATAGTAGTAATTTTGATCCATAGGGTTCATTGCTTCATAACCTGAAACAAGAAGTACAGAAAACGAAAACAAGTAGAAAAAGTGTTCTAGGTCGATTCTAGGGTTTTGCAGAAAAGAAAACGCGTGCCTTCCCCTGCAACGGCGCCAAAAACTTGATGTGGTCGTGAGGGTGTGTCAATTTTTACCCTAAATGAAATCAATAGCCGCAAGTGCACACCTGATCGATTGTAGTACTTAGGGATCGAATCCACAGGGAAGGAGGATCTTTCCTGCAAAGCGTTTGAAAGAAATATGAAGTAAGGAAGTCTAGAACCAGACAATTTTTGTAGGGGTTTTGATGGTGTCTTTAAAATGTATAAGTTAATCTTAACGAGAAAATACGGGAGTTAAAATGACGTAATAACTAATAGCCCCCATCAAACATATGATAAATTTCCACTATAAACTAGAACTAGGTTTCCACTCCTATGGCCAATCTTCTCTTTTCGAACTAGATCTGGCCTCGAATGAAAAATTTCGCAACACCCAAAACCTAGATCATATTGTAGTTCATGACGCTACTCCCATGCATTATAAATAAGTTTAGAAGAAAAAGTTCTAGGATTCAGCTTCAATAGCTAATGGAATCCTCATCGAACATATATAGCCCCCATCAAAAATCCCTTCAACCCAACAATAAAACTACTTAGACATGATTAAAGAAAGCAAAAACATTGTATTGAAAAGCTGAGCAGTAATCGATATTGAAGAAGAAACAAAAGGATTCAAGAGATAACATCTATCTCCCTTAACCTAAAAACTAACAAAAATGAAAGAAAAAAACTTAAAAGCTGCAAAAAGAATAAATTGTATGTGTCTCTCTCGTCTAGGGCTCCTAAAACATGTATTTATAGTGTCCAAGTCGTCTCTTAGGGTTTTGCCAAATGAGAGAATCATTCGGGAAGGTCGGGAACGTGGTGAAATACATGTTGGCCGCGGGTAGGAATGCTTGCCGACTGGTTTACAGGACATCTTGCTCTTCGCGTAAATTTTGATTGAACCATTGGATTGCAAGTATGTAAAGTGTGCTAGAAAGCTGGTAGTTCCATCTTTATGGTCTCCAAATTTGAGCTGCATCATACGGTGAGAAGCTCTTCATTTGGGGGTGAACTTATGACGGTTTGACTCTAAGCTGAAATCTGGTCTTCTATCAATTTTGTTAAGCTTTTACTTAAGTTTCCTGAAAAGAGTCTTAAAATTAAAAATAATAGAAAAACATAATAAAAACACTTGAAAGCAATAAAAAACATAGAAAAAGTATTTCAAAACAATCCATAAAAGTGGTCAAAATACGGTGTTATCATGTCTCCTTAGTGATAATACTTCTTCAGGTGCATGGCGTTCCATGATCTTGGAATTTCCTCGTTTGCCATTGTTGCGAGATCGAAGACCCCTGGGTGAACCACATAAGTAACTTTTTAAGGTCCTTCCTAGTTTGCTCCGAGTTTCCCAGCATTTCTGTCGGCAGTGTTCTGAAATACTTTCCTGAGGACTAGTTCTCCTTCTTGAAATCTCTGACTTTGGATGTTCTTGTCGTAGCCTGCTGATAGTTCTGAATCCGTATTAACACCTGGTTGCGCCTTTCGTTGATTAAATCAAGTTCATCCAACATCATCAAGTGATTCAAACGTTCATGTCCGGGTATAAGTTTTCGTCGTATCCCCGGAGAGTCCACCTCAGGAGGAATTATGCACTCGGTTCCGTAAACATGGTCGAACGGCATTTCTCTAGTGGCTAAGCGTGGAGTTGTTCGATGAGACTAGAGGACTCCTTCTAGCTTGTCTATCCATCGTCCCTTCTTAGTGTCAAGCCGTTTCTTCAATCCGACCAAGATGGTCTTGTTGGCCGCCTCGACTTGTTCATTCCCTTGGGGATATCTTGGTGTTTATTTACTTACGCAGATTTTCCACTCGTAAGGGATTCCGTGCCGGAAAATTACATTCTTCCAGATAAAGTGTTTGAATTGCACATCCTTGATGCTCGCGTAGGAATCCGCTTTGCCCCACTTCGAGAAATAGTCAGTGAGAACCAATAAGAATTGCTTCTGCTTCAACTTGTGCAGAGGTCTGAAAATGTCCATTGACTATTTCATAAATGGGCAAGGTGATGAGATTGATAATAACAGCTCGGTCGGTTGATGTATGGTTGGTGCGTGTCGCTGGCATTTTTCACATTTCATGGTGAATTTCTCACAATCCTTCACCATTGTTGGCAAATAGTGCCCTTGCCATTTTATCTTGATCGATAGACACCTTCAGCTGGAATGATTGCCGCATGCACCGCTTTGTATTTTGTGCATTATCTTTCTCGCCTTGGTTCCTTCTACACATGTCATTAGTAGTCCTGATAACCTCAATTTGAAGACTTCGTGTCGGATGAGGATGTATCTCGCAGCCTGGGCCTTTAGTTTTCGAGCTTGGTG
>NW_006256342.1:12662052-12678656 GCF_000478725.1 Eutrema salsugineum
CTGCCGACGAGGTGTCCTCTTCCATTGCTGGTTCTTCGTCGTCGTTCTCGGGATCGGGCCCTTCTTCCGAGGGATTGATTAGCTGAACTCCTTCTACTACTTCGATGCTTGGTTGTTTGATAAATTTGACAGGGGTCAATCTTTTCAGGTCAGGATCTGATGCCGAGCCGAGAGCTGCTAAATCGTCTGATGGGGCATTTTCACCTCGGGGAATTTGAGTTAGTTCGAATTCGTCGAAATGTTTTACCAGGTTGTGGACGACCTTGAGATAAGCGTCCATCCTTCCGTCCTTGGCTTTATACTCTCCATTAAACTGATTTGCAAATAGCTGAGAGTCGCAGAAAGCTCTTATCTTCCGAATCTCGATTCCAAGCGACAACCTTAGGCCAGCAATTAGTGCTTCATACTCTGCCTCGTTGTTTGAAGCGTGGAAGTTAAGACGGAAAGACTGTTCTAAGTTTTCTCTTATTGGCGACATGAGACGAATGCCGACTCCTGAGCCTTGTCTTGATGACGAGTTGTCGACGTGTTGCATACAAGTGTCTTCCGAGGCGGACTCATCCGTTGCATCAGGAGGGAGTTTAACAAGGAAGTCTGCGAGCACATGAGATTTTGCGGATGATCTTTTCTGATATTTGATATCGTATTGGCTTGGACTGTGTACGATCAAGGATAAGGGAAGCATCGCAAGCACTACGATCGAGTGCAATTGGAAGTAGGGTCACAGTTTCCAAGCAGACATCACAATGGCCAGGGGGACCTTCTCCATTTGGGGGTACCGAGTCTCGGCGTTGGTTAAAGTCTGGCTGACATAGAAAATGGGTTTCTACGCTCCGCGCTCTTCTCTTATCAGCACTCCACTAACAGCTTTATTGCAGATATGGCGATATGGAGAAAGAGGAGTTCTTCCGCCACCGGTTTTGCTAAGACTGGTGGGCTCACTAGATAGGTCTTCAACTATGGAAAAGCTTCCTCGCATCTGTCATCTCATTCAAATTTCTTGTTCCCGCGAAGAGTATCATAGACTGGGAAGAAACTCGTCCTGTGAATCTTTGAACTTCTTGCTTCGTCCTTGGAGATGGCATCTCGATTTATGCATTGATCTGCTTTGGGTTTGCTTTGATACCACGGTGTGTCACCAAATAGCCGAAGAATTCTCCTGAAGTAACAGCAAATCTGTACTTTGCTGGATTCAACTTCAAGTTGTGCTGATTTAGTTGCTTGAAAAAGTCCTGCAAATGTGAGATTCATTGAGTGACTTTACCAACATATCGTCGATACACCTCCATAGTTTTTCCGAGCTGATCAGCAAACATCTTGTTGATGTGCCGTTGATAGGTCGCCCCAGCGTTTTTGAGGCCGGAAGGCATCACCTTGTAGCATTAGATTCTATAGTCGGTTATGAACGCTGTTTTTTTCTCTATCGTCGAGATGCATGAGGATCTGGTTGTATATATCCAGAAAAGGAGTCCACGAATGATAGCAGCTTATTTCCTGGTGTGGCTTCTACGAGTCGGTCGATGTGCCCCAATGGAAAGCTGTCCTTGGGACATGACTTGTTGAGATTTTTGAAGTCCACGCAAACTCGCCATTTTCTGTTGTTTTTTAACCACTACGAGGTTTGCGAGCCAATCTGGATATTTTGCTTCAATTATCGAGCCGACCTTAAGCAACCTGTCCACTTCGTCGTTAACCGCTTTGGCTCGTTCAGGACAGCGCTTCCTTCTTTTCTGCTTAATTGGTTTGAAAGTTGGGTCAAGTTTAGCTCGTTGATAAACAAGAGTTTTTGAGGCACTTAGGGTATCAATCCCTTTGTCTGTTGTAGCACAAAGGATATCAATCCAAGGTGTGGAGTTTAGTTCACTAGATTAAGTGATCAGTTCTTAATCCAAGCAAAACTAGATGGATTGTTTCAAACAGGTGACAGAATTTGCAATTAAACAAGATTAAGAACTTAAACAAAGCAGTAAACAAAAGCAATTAAAATGATGTAAAGATGATAAAACAATAGAGTTCTAGACATGATAGTTAGCTAGGGTGCATCAGGATTTAACTAAGGAGCTAATGATAATGATGATGAATGATCTAATCAGCTTAAGATTCCAAACAAGCCTTCATACCTAATCAGTATTAAAGACACAAAGAAATGAATGCATTATAAACCAATCTTAGTATACCATCTATGCTCAAAACAACATTTCCATGTGAATCAAACAATAGACTCTTGACTTAGCTGGTTCAGGCATTTCATCAAACACCTTTTGGGTGGATAAAATGCCAAAGATCTAGATTAGAGAGATCATCTAAAACCCAGCATTAAGATCAGCTTAAAGAAGAAGAAGATGCATAAATCTAGCCCTAAGTAAATTATAAGACTTGGCGTGATTCCATGCCCGCATCACTAAGCAACCTTAAACAAACCCTTAAGCACCCTAACCTACATATCTAGAACTCTAATGAGGTGACTACTCACTAATCATAATCAACACACTTAGTCCTTTGCAAGATGTGTTGTTGATCATGATTAATGATATGAGATGAGATGAGAAGATGATAAAGTCTTAAGAAAGAACTCTTGATTTGATTAAAACCTTGAGATATCTCTTAACACAAAGAGTTTTACACAAAAGAGGAAAAAGAGCATAAAAGGAATGAATAGATGACTAGGGTTTTAACCCCAAAAACTATTTATAGAGTGGAGCATCAAACCGGGTCAGCCCAGGACTAACTGGGTACTGACCCGCTTCAGTTGGGTCTTGGTGTCATAGCTGCGAGATGGTACTAGCCTCCTCACCTGCAGTACCCATGTCGTAGCCCCAAATGCTTGTGCCTGCGGTTCAGATCTTGTTCTTCCCACTTGCAATCCCATGTCGCAGTCCCAAGCGAATGTGGGTGCGATATGGGTCATCACCTGCTTCACTCGCACTGCCATGTCGCAGCTTGCTTCCAGAGTTAAACACTCTTGCTGCGAGTTAGCCTAGTCGCAAAGCCATGTCGCAGCATTTCTCATTTTCTCGGACCAACTTGCACTTGAGCTGGCATAAGTGGTGGGATATGAGTCCAAATGACTCGGGACAAAATCCAGAGGGAAGTTAGCTCAATTTCCAACATATTTAATGAAGAGTACGAGTGCATCCAGGGATAGAAAGTCCTTCAGCTAAATGTATCTTTGCATCGGCTCAGGAGATTCCGGTTTCTTGCTGCGGGACATTTCTGTTCCCCGTTTGAGATATCTTTGAGCTCGGTGATCCAAATGACTTGATACCAAACGTTCTGGAAAGATGAGTCATTGCTCTCAAATCTTGATGAAGGCAGTGTAAACTGAATCGGAAAGGAAGAGCTTCGTCTAGGTTGATCTTTGAGGTACATCAGATCGGTCCGGGCTGAATGCGGGACAGGTGCATCTTCTGATGGCCATATCTTTCAGTTAATTGCTTCAAATCCATTGATTACAAGTATTCTGGAACCGTGACTCGATCCTCTTGATCTTTTCTGAAGATCTTGGAAGCTGATTCGGACGGTAAGGCTTTCCAGTAAAGGTATCTTTGAAGTGTATCTACGAGCAGGAACATCTTTACGAGTTTTGGCCGAGGAATCACATACCACTGTACGAGTTTTAGCCGATAAACATCTTTTCCCACGACAAAGGATTTTGGCCGATAGAAACTTTTCCGGTACATGTTTTTGCCAATCCCTGCTTCACGGGAAGGATTTTTGGCTGATAAAAACCTTCTCGCGGTAAACTATTTTGCCGATAACCTTCAAAACCCAATTTTCACTATTTTTGCACCTTCTTTCACCATTCCTTCACCTGGTTCTATCTTCTCCACTCCAAATGACCTCCAAAGCACCTGAATAACACTCCAAACATGCCCGATTCTCTTGGACCTATTGCAAAATCGTAAAACTCTAAAACAAAGATAAAACACAATGAATCTATCTAAAATGCATGCATGAGACTCGATTCTTGGACCAAAAATGCATCCTAAACATGCAATGTTATGAATTAGAGAGAGAGGTTAACTCCCCCACACTAATCCTTTGCTTGCCCTCAAGCAAACTAGGACAAATAAGAGAGGGGTTAGGAGTTTGGGAGTTCACATTTCTTTAAGAGAGAGAGTTTATCATCAAAAGAATTCAAGCTCATGGTTCTAGTTACTAATTATGAAATGCAATGCAAGGAATACTCTGAATGCAACAAGTTCAAACCCTGGTCTACACAAACATTCTTATATCGCAGCCTTTTAACATTCATTAAGTTGTAACCATGTGGATCAAGTTATGCATACTTAAATGAACAAGCTTGGCTAAGGATGAGGTTATGAGATAAAAATGATCTCATTCAAGGCACATATGGGTTCAGTTCAGCACAAGGATATCTCTATGAAGGAATAAACTTCAACAAAATGCTAAGGGTAAAAAGCACTGATGCAAACAAGAATAGACTTCCATCTACCCAATGTCCCAAATTGATCTTTCACCTTAACTCTAAACCCATGAAGAACACTGATGCAACCATGATAATGGTCTATCAACAAATGATCCAATTCAAATCAAGCCCAGAATCTCAAGAAGTTTCTAGAAGAAAATCAGATCATGGATATATCAAGAAGTTGACTAGATACAAATAATTAATCTCCACTAAATCTGATGGCTAAATTGGTGGAATAAGACCATAAGTTTAATTTAGCTGAATTTTTTTCTCTTTTTATTTAAATTGTGCATAATTTTTTCTTGTAATTAATTTCTTTGACCTTGAAGGTTTTGTAAATGAGCCTATAAAAGCTTGTCACTTGTCATTGTAAAAATATATACAAATTTTAAAAAAATAGAAAGAAAGAGTTTTCTCTCTAAAGCTTAGGCTTTTTTTTGTTTATCTAAGTTAGGTGGGATTCCTTTATTTAGTAAACATTAAATCTATGTCTCTTGTGTGAGATTCCTTGAGACTAGGTTTGTGAACTCATCACAAGGGCTATCACACCCTTGAGTGGCGTTCTTCGATCCACCATCATTGTTCTATCAATCCACTGCTTGAAGATCTGTTTATCCGAAGTCATATAAGCCATTGACAGCTCTGTGCTTGTATTAAACACCCCTAAGCTACCTTTTTTTCAAGGCCTTCATCGCTTTCTCAACCCATCTCTCTGATAGTAGGTTTTTAGCCTACTAAGGTCAATTAACCACTTGTGTTGTAGCACTTGAGGGTCAATCAAAATGGATAGATGCTAGAAACCAGGACTATATGGAAATATCTTAATCCAAGTATAATCAAACAGGTTGGTGACAAATTCATCTAAAACATAAAACAAACAAGAACAAGCAGTAGTTAAGAACAAGCAAACAAGAGACACTAAACAAGACTTAAATTCAAAATAAAGATAAAGGTAAACCTCTAGATGTAATCATTGATCAGGGTGCTTTCAATGCTTAATTCATGATGCCTTATCACAAAGATGTAATCTTGCATTTGTTTCATGATCCGAGTGAACTAGGAGAAAAGGACTTAAACCAGGCACGTGCCTTATCACAAAGAGAGAATGGAAACAACTTGCACTTATGTAATCTGCAGAAACTCCGATGGATTGCTTGGTACTGCAGATTTCTTCGGAATCTTCAAAATGGTTCATAGGGTTCTCTGATGCATTGCCATGGAACTGGTTCTGCTTGACCAATTTTATGAGTTCGGGCTGATCTCATAGTCTACATTGATGGGTTGTAAATTAATGGGAGAACGGTTCTCATAGAAATCATACAGAGTGTTATAATCTTTTAGGGTTAAACGAGGAGCGTCTTGGAATCCATCGTGCTTATTAAAGTTTTGCTGGACGTTGTGGTTGCCTCTAAGACTATCTAAACCTTGCAAGTGTCTATTGTTCTCGCCCATCTCAGTGTTATTTATACGTATATATTTTTCGTTTTTCGGTTTTTAAGTTATTTATTTATTTATTTATATTTTTATTTATTTATTTATTTATTTATTTATTTATATAGATTTATATTTATATTGTTTTCGTTTTTATTTATTTATATATATATATATATCTTTTTTTTTATGAAATAATAAAATAATTTTTTTTTAAATGAACAAGAGAACGTACCTTAGACTCGATTCTGATCTGAAACTCGTAGGCAACGTTAAAGGTCCCTGGAAACGGTGCCAAAAACTTGATGTGCCCAGGTTTTAACCCTAGTTTTCTGCAAGCGCACAGATGTACGTTGTAGTACTTAGGAGTCGATCCACTGAAGACCAAGTAACTGCTGTACGAGTTTACTTGAGATGAGAAGTGAGGTAAGATGAAAATATGGGTGTTTGTATGGGGGTGGTAAATAATGACGAAAATAGAATTTAATAAACTTAAAAACAAGTAAATAATAATATCAAATCAATATGAGAAGGTGTTGGGTGTTAGGGAATTCGCCGGGAATCATGGACTAGCTAACAAGAGAATTAAACATAGAGTTTTTTATAGATATGTTCCTGAAATCAAACAAAGACTAACCTACTCACATAGTATTAATCACAAATCAATTCACTCAGAGTTATTAAACTCTCATTCAGTTCTCTAAATGTCTAAACAAAGTAGTTCGATAACTTCACAAAACGATTTAGATCGACTTACGCCGTCTAAGAGAATTTGCTCATTGAAATAGGGTTAGTCGATTAAACAAAACTTTCGGTGAGTAAATCAACTTAATCGTAGTAGCTAGATGATCGATTCAAGCCATATAAACGAAACACAAATTTGGACGAAGAAATCTAAATATAAACCCTAATCTAACAAAACAGAAATCAATCCATGAATTTCCTTTGAAAATTCCTTTAAAACCCAACAAGAGAATTACTCAATCATAGTGTATATGAACATCACAGAAGTATTGTAATTTTCTGGAAATTAGATAAGAGAAAGGTAAAGAACGAAGAACGAGGATGAAGATGGAGATCGATGATGGCTCGTTCGGCGACTCCTTCTTCTCCCAAAGATGGCTACTCTGAATGTGTGCGACTCTCATCTGCTCTCCACGACTTGGTCATTAGCCTTCTAATTCGTTGGAAACGTCTAGGGTTTGAAGAATAAGTAGTGGACTGAACTTGGGCTTGAATTAGGTCATCTTCGGACGTCAACGATGTCTGGCCGGGGTCGTGGTGGTGCTGACCGCAGGGAAGCCTTGTCTGGTCGCGGTCGCGGGTTATGCTCTCCTTCGAGACTGCATTTTCTGTCTTTAGTATATCGAGAATATCTGAAGATCTAACCGTTGGATTTTCTCCAAACAAATTGCATTAGAAAGCTGGTTGTCGTCTCCTCTATGTTGTCTCAAATTTTGGGGATGATCAGACGGTGAGAAGGTCTTCATCGAGTGCCATACTTCTGACAGTCTGCATTTATCCAAAATTGCTCATTTGTTCCAAATTGCACATCTTTAGTCCAAGTTTCCTGAAAATTATTTTAAAACCCTAAAACATAGAAATAACTTAAAAACCATTGAAAAAAGAGTTAAAACACCTGCATAAGAAATTAAAATGATCCATAAAAGTGGTCAAAGCCCGGTGTTATCAGAGTTCTTGATCTATTTCGGGATAATGATGTTCTACATATGAGATTTCCAAGATAAGATGATGTAAATGTTCTTTCATATGCAATCTAATCATATTATCTATATACGGTAATCCACTAATCCAGATTTGCCAATGCTAAACCATAAAAGTTTTTCAAATTTGATTTTCTCTAGTTTTCAAATCTCAGATTTCGAAAATCACTAATCGATAGAGTCTAGGTGTTAAATCATGCAATTAAACTACCCAGAAGTCTAGTCTTGAGCTCAAAGACAATCTCCTATCATCTTAAGGTGAATTCCCTACTGATCTAAAAACCCCTGAATTTTGAGTTCGTATGAAAAAGTGAAGAATTTGGATCCATACCATGATGAGAGTGTGATGTGATGATAGATTTGGAATCTCCTTTGAAAAAGAGTGAGATAGAATCGAGAATTTGAGAGGTATTTGTCAAGTTTGAAATCTGGTATTTTCTCAAAATCTCAATGCTCGTTGGAGAAGATGATGAAAATGTGCCTTTTGATCTTTGAAATCCTCTTTTTCTTTTAAAACTGTATTTTTCCTAAGAAAATTTTATTTTAAAAGTTGTTAAAGACTTACCGTAGCGTGTTTGGCATGGAAAACTTTTTCCGGGAATTTCCGGTTTAATCACGGGATGAATTGGGATTTTTAAGCTCCGCTTTACAGGAAATCGGAAAAACAAATCAGAAGGCGAAAAGTGGCTCGGCCGCGGGTGTCGTGATTGCGGCCGCGGCAAATAACGGTTTGCCCGCGGTCTGGAGACTTGGACCACGGCAGAATGTGGCCTGATCGCAGCTGAGGTGATCGTGGCCACGGCAAATGGCTTTGGCTTCCTCTGCTTCTTTCCGGTTTTCGGTTTCTTTCTTATATCATTTTGTATTTTTATGGTTTTTTAATGTTTTTGGTTTTTCTGGGTTTATGAGTGCCTGAAATGCATAAAAAGAAAAATATAAAAAATAAAAGAAAAAAAAATATATATATATACCAAATGGGTTGCCTCCCATCAAATGCTTTTGTTTAAAGTTTTTTAGCTAAACTCTTGGTGGGATCAGGATTGAGAAGCAGATGCAGGATCTCTTGAAATAAGAGTCCTTGGAGTCCTCTTGAGCTTGAACTTTGGATCTTTTTCATCTTGAATCACAATCTCTTTTCCTCTCTTAAATATTTTTGCATCCTTGAGGACATGTTTTGTCTTCTCAACAATTCCTTCAATGTTTTCTTCCTTCTCCTTGCTGATGTCTGGTGATCCCACTATCTTGATCTTTGCAAACTGCTTAGATACGAGTCAGAGAAACTTAGATATCTTCATAAGAAGAAGTTAAAAAATCAGAAAAAAGGTCAGAGAAAAAAAAATAAGAGTATTTAGATTGGTTTTAAACGGTTGTTGGTCCCACTCATGTGCAGTTAACCACTTAGCCGCATAAGTCAAATTCAAACTGTTACAATTTAGAAAAAATTTTGCAAACGTTGAATGATTTTTTTTTGTATTTTGATTGGTTTTAAACGGTACGAAGCATTACAAACCGTTTTTGTGATTTAAATGCCAAAAATACAACAACCGTCAAGAAACATAACATTTGCGGATAGTAACAAAAAAAAAGCAACCAACACTTACGTATTATAGTTAATTTATTTTTATAAAAATATATCATATATCTGCACATACGTATGTACCATTTATACATAGTTGTCATATTGTAATATATATATATATATATATATATATATAAAATTGTAGTATACTAATATATGACAATTTAACTAAGATATTTCGTGCATGCACACGGACCAGTATACTAGTTTTTCTTAAATTTTAAGAAATATTATCCTGCCGAATCTATCATCTATCAAAATCAGTTCACCTCATTTCACTATCTCATCCATATACGACAAAGTCGGTGGCTTCAGTATTCATCGATTTCATTGTCAAGCTGCATGGTGATCCCAAGTCTATTGTGATCGAGGATTTTGGCCTCGTGTTTGTGAGCTCTTTTTGAAGGGGGCTATGGCATTTTTCTGGTATGAAATTGCCATGTCATCAACCTATCATCCCTAAACCGATGAACAGACAGAGGTCGTCAATCGTATTGAACAGTTCCTACATTGTGTGTGTAATAAGTGGATGAGAAGGGCGTTCGCCGTATGGCTTTCAGCTCTGAGCCTTTCTTGTATAAGTTGAAAAAGGTTAAAATTGGAAGCTATTTAACGTCTAAGACTATATGATAGAAAAGAAATACAGATTGATAACGTGTTTATCAGTACAGTAACAACAATAAAGATCTTTCTGTGTGTTTTATTTTTGGAAAAAAATGAACAAAAAAAATCTCCTAACTTCATAAGATTCGTGGAAAAAAACTTCAACATATATTTGGATGAATAGACTTCAACTTTACTGTTAGCAAAACAAATATAACAAAGTTTTTGTTGACCAGATGTTGTAGATTCAGCTACGATCCAACTCGCAATCTCTCTCTATCATTATCTGTTCATGTTGAGACTCACAAGCAAAGACGAAAGAAGAAAGAAGTAAAGACACATGAGATTATAGAATTTCCCAAAACCCTGGGTTAATCTCTCTTCAGAATCCTTCATGGAATGCACTATGAGCTGATGTTTAGAAGAGCAGAGTTTTGTATCAAGACGAAAAGCTGATGTGTTGTTTTAATGATGATAGAAATATTTACTCTCATACCCTTTATTAATTTCCATAGTTTTCTTCTTTTACAATAATAAAAAACTATTTTTTTCCTTCCATATATTTGATTATTTATTAATATAAAATTTAATAAATATAAGCCTGTTATGCACAAAACAATGTAGGAACTGTTCAATACGATTGACGACCTCTGTCTGCTCATCGGTTTAGGGATGATAGGTTGATGACATGGCAATTTCATACCAGAAAAATGCCATAGCCCCCTTCAAAAAGAGCTCACAAACACGAGGCCAAAATCCTCGATCACAATAGACTTGGGATCACCATGCAGCTTGACAATGAAATCGATGAATACTGAAGCCACCGACTTTGTCGTATATGGATGAGATAGTGAAATGAGGTGAACTGATTTTGATAGATGATCCACCACCACCCATATGGACGTGTGATTATTCGAGCGCGGAAGACAGTCCACAAAATCCATAGATATGTTCTCCCATATCTGATATGGAACCGGTAGTGGCTGAAGCAACCCTGCCGGAGAGAGAGTCTCGTATTTCACCTGTTGGCTTGTGTCACACGCTGCCCCAAAATCTCTGACTGTCTTATGCATAGATGGCCAATAGAATTGCTTTACGAGACGCTCAAACATACGTAGAATACCAGAATGACCTCCATTAGGAGTGTTGTAATACTCCTGCAACAATGCCATGATAAATGGCAAACCAGGAGGAAGGAGCACACGATTGTGAGAGCAGAGTTTTCTGTTGCACAAGGAATATGGCTGTCCAGACGCCACTGCTGCTGCAAGTTTTCCGATCCTGATAATGGCTCGCTTGTCTGCAACTGCCTCAACTAATCCCACGAGGACATGTGCTGACTGCTAATGGCGAGAAGACACGGGCCATCCATGCGGCGAGAAAGAGCATCAGCAGCCGCTTTCGCAGAGCCTGTTTTGTATGCTATCTCGTAATCATACCCTACTAGCTTTGCCATCTACTTCTGATGCTCAGGAGTAAGAATACACTGCTCTAAAATGAAATTTAGGCTCTGCTGGTCTGTTTGTATAACAAAACGTCGCCCCAAAATGTAAGGCCGCCATGTATGTATAGCAATTACAATAGCTAACATTTCCCTCGCGTAAATGGACCACTTTCGTTTAACTACCCCAAGAGATCTGCTCATATATGCTATTGGCTTGCCCTCCTGCGAAAGAATTGATGTGATGCCTTAGCCGGAGGCGTCTGTATGTATCACAAAAGGAATGGAGAAATTAGGTATGGCCAGCGTCGGTGTGGTCATCATGGCTGCTTTCAGATTTGCAAAGACCTTTTCTGCCTCATCACTCCACTCAAACCTCTCCTTCATTAATAGATTTGTGAGAGGTTTGGCGATAATGTTGTAATCCTTCACAAATTTTCTATATTATCTTGTGAGACTGAGGAACCCATGCAGCTTTGTAACGTTCAATGGTGCTGGCCAATCAGTCATAGCCTAAATCTTTTTCTGGTCCACTTTCACACCCTCAGCTGAAATTATATGTTCAAGATATTCCAATTTTGTTTTGCCAAACTCGCATTTCTTTTGCTTAACAAATAACCCGTTCTGCTGCAATATCTCCAAAACAATACTCACATGCTTCAAATGCTCATCCAGGGTACGGCTATAAATGACATCATCGAAAGATGCTAAACTGAATTTCGTGAGGTGCTTACCGAAAATGGAATTCATAACGCTTGAAATGTTGATGGCGCGTTGCATAATCCAAACGGCATCACCAAACATTTATAATGACTGTTATGAGTATAAAAAGCGGTCATGGGAATATTTGGGGGATGCACACGCACCTTATGATACCCCACAGTCAGGTATAGTTTCGAAAAGATGGAGGCACCATGTCGCTCGTCCAACATGTCCTCTACAGTGGGTATGGGAAATCTATCCTTCATGGTGACTGCAATTCAAGGCCTGATAATTCGTACATAACCGCCACGATCCATCTTTCTTCTTGACCAAGCACCATTGAGAAAAACCGACTCAAGCTGACTAGATGCATCAGTAATCTCCGGCTCCTCCGTATACCGATTGCCCACAAACTCCTCCTCCTTGTCACCATCGTCTTCTCTTCCTAAGAGAAACAGCTGAGGTTTTCGACACTTATGTTCCGGCGTGTATCTCTCGTAACAACCAAAACACAGCCCCAAACTTCTCTTACGTCTCAGCTCCTCCCAACTCAACCTCTTTGGTTCCCTAATGGTAGGACTCTCGCTGTGGCTTCCAGGGTGTTGGAGTCATTCCTCTGATTGCGAGCTCGGAGAAGATCCTGCTTGTAATGATGGAAATTCGTCGATTGCATTGGAGTGATCACCACACATTCATGCCAATTCTATCGTTGCCTTTCAGTGTTGTTGGTCGGAACATTCGTATGTTCTCCAAGATCGGAGTTTTTAAACCCACCAATATATGTCCCAATCAACCCCTTTTGGGTGCATCCAGTGACTTTGTTTTGAAGTCTCTTAAATTCCCGATGATAATCCCTCAGCGATCCCTTCTATGTAATCTTTGAGAGAGCCTCATCAAAGTCTTCGGCCCCTGTAGGACAAAAACGTGCACACAATTCTTCTTCAAATACTTCTCAAGTGATTGGTATACGTTCCTCCATAAACGTCTTTGAATTGGCCTGCCACCATTCATTTGCTTCATCTTCAAGGTGACATGAAACAAAATTGACTCGCTGCTCAACCGACATCTCATAGTATGCAAAATAATTCTTGGTTTTGCTCACCCATGCTGTCGGATCTCCTCCCTGAAATTTCGGAAATTCCAGTTTAATGTGCCTGTAGTGAGGATTACCGGTGTTGTTGTTTGCAAATGGGTAACAAGTGGCAGCAAACTGGTAGTCTAGGATATAATCAGGAAAAGAAAAAAGAATACAACAGCTGTCAAGGCAATAAAGTGATGCTTTCCCATACTTCAGAGATCTACCAAGGAGTATTCATTTATCTCCATGTAATTGAACTCCCCAGTGTTCGTAAATGAAGTAGCAACGAAAATCAGGCGCCCACAAGTATTGTCTAACTGAATCCTGGTTGAGTAGCATATATATAACAAAAACCGGTTCAGGAACATATAAGAAACTTGGAATGACACATTAACCAATTATAATGATTACCATGTAAACAAGAAATATGAAGTAACATAACAAATAAAGAAACCCCACAGAAACAAAAAGAGGCTTACCACTATTCCGAAGCATCAATATTATTTTTTAAAGGCAACATGAAAATTAGAAGCAGTATCAAACAAAAGAGATTCACCTTCCAGTTTACCATCCTTGCCCTGGAAAAAGTGAGAAAAGATTAGTCCAAGGCTTAAAATTATATAGTACAATGAGAAAAGCCTCATGAACTCAATTGATCTATTTATGCTTCTTTAGCAACCTCACATATTGTCAACGATATTTTCCATCTATATAGACACATACTATCTAGTTTCGTATGAATTATCAAGGTTCCATATGTGATATAGAGGAAGAAACAATAGGTGCTTCCATACACCAAGAAACTCTCAAGTAAACACTTTCTTAAGACAACCAATGGAAAAGATAATTAGAATTCAGAACAATCAACAATCTTCTGACTTCTTATCTTTTGTTCAATCTGCTTGTCATGGAGAAGCAGATAACAGAGACCAGTAACAGAACAATCTAGAAATCCAAAAAAAAGTTTCGACCATTTCCTAAACGAGACGAAAATTACAAACTAGCTGATTTTTAACTACAAAGTTTACTTTAGGAGAGATTTAATCTCTTGAGAGAATAGATATGGATCTCGAACAGAACGAGCTGCAATGGGTTACAGAGAAGGCTAAGACGATGCTGAAAAATGTGCTGAACCAATGCTCGCTTCTCTTCGTACTCCTTGTATAGTCTCTGATTAAGAATAATCTATTCTCGCAAATATAACTTACCTTGATTTACACTCATTTAACAACTTTTAAAAAATAACAAATTTATTGTATATTCATTAAATATCTAAAATCCTTTATTTAAAATAAATAAATCATAAATTCGAAAAGTCTTTACCATAAACCGAATATTAAATATTTGAAGAAACTAAAAAAATATAATTAAAATTATTATTAAAAAAATACGTCCATAACTCCCGGACATAACACCACAACGACCGTCACAAGTACTACTCTTTGGTCTTACCTGAAAAAGAAGAGAGGAGTGAGTATTCGGAGAAAAATATCCAGTAAGAGTGTGCTCTTGGAACACACAAGATTCTTTGACATATTATTTGAAATAACAATAATATATATACATAATATATGCATCAAACTCAAGAAACAATTAACCTAGAATAACTAATATTATTATATATTATATATGGTCCTAATATTTTTAAATAAATACAATCATGCAATTATTCATTACAATCAATCTAAGTAATCTACTTCACATTCCTAAGGGTCGCAACCGCTTGGTACTCAATCTATGCCACAGCCCATAAATGGGTTTGACGTTTAATGCCTCCGCCAAATCACAGGACTCGACATTTAATCCCGGTGCCATAGCCCTCAACAGGATTTGACAATGGCTCGTCAGCCCTTTCTCGATCACTACAGCTTCAAAATATTCAGTCCCTCACTTTAGACCATCATACAATTTATCGATCACTACAACTTCACAATCTCAGTTCCTCATTATAGGCCATCAAACAATATTGTAACCAAATAATACTATTTCAATTAACGACTAAATAACTTACAATCCTATTATCATATTTCTATATTTTTTATTATGAATTATCATCAATAACCAATCAATAATCAATATCAACCAACATTAAAAAATATCAATTATTAATCATATTTAATTCCTACACTAAGCATACACACATTACTAAATTATCAAATATATCTTAGAAATCCACAAACTTGTCCTCACCTTTGCCACTTGAAGAAAAATAGCAAATCTGATACACATTTGGACAGATTTGATACACGGCAGAACAATGGTTTATAACTTTCTGGTCACAGCTCAGAATAGATATCTGAAGATTGATCTGGAAAGATGGATTGAAGATCTTCACGCCGGTATGTGGATCATCTTCTGGAACTTCCTAGCTGACCGGTAAAACGCTTCACAAGTTGGCTGCTCACAGATCGGATCTGTACAGATATGTCTCGGGAAAACACCCATAACTTTCAAACCATAACTCCAAATAATATTGGGCTTTCGGCTATAGCTAGAGCTACGGGGCGGGAACATTCTCACCAAGTTTTAGCTCGATCCGATCTGCTTTGACTGTCCGTTTTTTTTCTGTCCCATGACTGGTCTGATTTGTCTTCTAGAGGCTGCAGTGGCTTCTCCTCCGAGGTGTTTTGATGGTGGCTGCTCAAGAGTGATTTCGGCAGAGCTTCGCCACAATATCACTCTGTCTCCTCTCTGCCGTGAATTCCATTTATTTATAGAGTGAAAAAGAGAATTCTAGGTCTGATCGCAGAAAGTCAGAATTGCCCTTATTGATTCGATTGAGTTTTTAACATTGGGCTTCCCTTCTCCTTACATTAGGGCCACGAAAATTAGGCTCTGGAGATTTTAGAAACTCTTATGAATTAGCTTCAGTACTTTCTTTCACTCTTGGGCTTTGCAAGCTATGATTTTCTTCTTTTATAAATAGGATTATGGTTTCTTCGGCGACAAGTTTTAGGGTTAACACTTTAGGGTTTTGATCCAAAAAAATGGTCCTAAACCTAATTCTTGGGATGTCGCAAAGAAACCATAGACCTGTCCAGCCTAAGAAAAACAGAGAACCCATCACCACTGTACCTTTGTGTATCACCAATCTGTCACCCATCGTTAATCGAGATCTCTCACACTCTCTTTCTTTCTTCTGCCACGAGGAAAAAAATCTTGGAACCGTCTCTCAAAATCTGTAAGAACTCCATGGCGATTCAACATATAGATTTCTGTATTCGTTCTCAATCTTTGATTTAATTTCCCTAAAGCTCAATTTCTACATTAACTAGGAAATTTTGAAATTTCGGTATGAGGGAGACAATTACAATATTTAATTGAGAAAAAAGGTATTTAAGAATACCTTAATTGGTCAATTAGGGTTTAAGTTTAAGGAATCATACTCATAACATGATTTCGGCAGAGCTTTGCCACAATATCACTATGTCTCCTCTCTGCCGCAAATTCCATTTATTTATAGAGTGAAAAAGAAAATCCTAGGTCTGATCGCAGAAAGTCAGAATTGCCCTTATTGATTCGATTGAGTTTTTAACATTGGTCTTCCCTTCTCCTTCCATTAGGGCCACGAAAATTAGGCTATGGAGATTTTAGAGGCAGCCTAGAAGAATATT
>NW_006256342.1:12704556-12753229 GCF_000478725.1 Eutrema salsugineum
AGAGAGAGAGATCTGAGAAGGAATTTTGATAGCACTGATTTGCAAATATTTGTGAGTGTGAAGGAGAGAAGAAGAAAATGAGATGTCTGTGTCTGAAGGAGAGAAAGAGAAATAAATGTCGGCAATATAGAAAGAAAGAATGAGATAAGGAAATAAAAAGAAAAGGACAAAAACCACTTAACCAATTGGTTTATGATACACTTATTTTTCCACAGAAGGACTAAGATGTATTTTCATGTCTATAAACTCAAAAAAGTGCTATTAGAAAGTAAAGTGCTATATTTTGTAAATATAAACTTAAAAAGAGCTATAGAGTGTAAACGACTCATATATATATATAGATATAAACTAAAATAAATAAAACGAAAAAAATATAAATATATATATATAAATTAATTAATTAAATAATTAAAAAACACACACACACACTCACAAAAATTAGAGATGGGCGATAACAATAGGCACTTGCAAGGTTCAGATAGGCTTAGAGAAAACCACACGTCCAACAAAACGTTGATGAGCACGTTAGGTTTCAAAACGCTCATCGCTTAACTCTAAGAGATTATAACACTCTGTATGCTTTCTATGAGAACCGTTCTCCCATTAGTCTACAATCCATCAACGTAGACTATAAGATTAGCCCAAATCTCATAAAATTGGTCAAGCAGAACCGGTTCCATGGTGATGCATCGGAGAACCCCATGGACCATCTCGAAGATTTTGAAGAAATCTGCAGCACCAAGCAATCGATCGGAGTTCCTGCAGATTACATAAAGTGCAAGTTGTTTCCATTTTCTATTTGTGATAAGGCACGTGCATGGTTTAAGTCTTTGTCTCCTGGTTCACTCGGATCATGGGACGAATGCAAGGCTGCCTTCCTTAACCATTTCTACACCACCTCTAGATCAAACTTCTTTAGAGACAAGATTTATAGGTTCCAACAAAAAGGAGACGAAACTTTTCATGAAGCTTGGGATCGTTATAAAGGCTACATTAGGGAATGTCCTCATCACGGTTTTATAGATACATGCATCTTGAACACCTTCTACGAAGGTCTTGAATGGACATCTAAGGCTCCTCTAAATGTAGCAAGCGATGGAAACTTCATGACAAGGATTGTGGAAAAAGCTTACATCTTGATTGATAATCTTGCTACAAGCAGCAGAAACAATTGTCCTAATCAAGGAAGAACATCATGTTCTACTTCCCATGATCATAAGAAAATTGAAGAACTTAAAGCCATGGTGAAATTGTTTCTCCAAAATCAGCAGCGTTCTGTTAATGTCTGCGAAGCAGTTAATGCAGCTGAGGTAAATCATCAACTTGAAGCACAAGATTACGGCCATATGAATCTCCAATCTGCTCCAAAATCATCCCCAACCTCTCGAGACAACAAGCTCGAGCTTATGGTGCAACCACTTCTTATGAAGCTGCAAAGATTAGCAGACGATGTGGATATAAGAGTGGACTGCCTATGTACTGAACTTAATGGTAAATTTGAAGCTCTTTCCACTCATGTTGATAGCATGGACGTGCCGCTATCAACATAGTTCAAAAAGCACCGAAGTTATCGACAAACGAATCACTGAGGTACATGAAAAAATCGCCCAAGACACCCGCAACCTTGAGCTAAGTTAGACAACATGAATGATCTTGGGTACAAGTTAGACATCATGAATGATTACCTCACCAAGAACATTGAGGAGTCATTTCAGAAGTTCACTAACCTCTCAACTCATGTCAACATGCTCGAGAAACAAATCGGACAAATTGGAGAAAGTGTGAAGAGACAAGATGGTCATCTTCCGGGAAAAACCATAGACAATCCGATGTGGCGTTGCAATGTCATAGACACTGATGGTGAGAGGGAAAGGAAGTCACGCCTATTCCTAGTAATCAGGACACTGAAGTTGAATCTCCAGCATGTCCTGAAGAGTATGATGCAATAGGCAAAGTTCCACACCAAAGGAAGCTTCAAAAGATAAATGATTCAGTGAAGTTTGTATTCCCCTGAATAATTGAAGGTATGGAATTTTCTGACTCTCTATGTGACACAAGAGCAATGTGAATGTGATGTCTAAAGCAATTGCAAACGAGCTGGTATGTGTAACATCAAACCTCCTCACGGTTTTGTTAAGTTTGGAGACAATTCAAGTACGATTCCATATGGTTTCGTAACAGATTTGATGGTGCAAGTAGGATGGTGTCTTGTTCCTGTTGATTTTCACATTCTTGAGATGGAAAATGACTCTCCCAGGGCATTGATATTTGGAAGTTCATTTCTTGCAACAGTGGGGGCAGTTGTTGATTATCCCAACCGAAGAGTTTGTTTTTCTAAAGTCAAAAAGAGAATCTTCTATCCTGCAGTCTGTAGTGGTGGAAGCTCTTACTGTATAACCATCTACAAAGAAGAGAAGTTGATTTTAGACCCTGGAGATAACAAGGAAAGGTGTTAACACGTTTCTATACAACGCGCCTAAGGGAGTCGTCGAATCGAGAAAATCTAAGCACAAAGCAAGGAAATCTAATCGCAAATCAAAGAAATCTTAGGGCAAAACTACCTCACCTGATGTAACCTTGACATCGAATTCTCAAAACCTTATTGGAGACGTGGAGAAAGATGGTAATGCTAAAGTAGTCACCCCAGAGAAACGTCCAACCCCACCTCCAAAAGCAAAACCTTCCGAGCTTCCTTGGTTTATGCATATCGCGAATTACCTAGCAGCAGAGGTCAAACCAGCATGAGTCTTCGGCTACAACAAAAATAAGTTATTGCATAATGTTAGAAGGTACTTTTGGGATGAACCATATCTTTATAAGCAGTGTGCAGATAACTTGTTTCGAAGGTGCATCTCTGAAGAAGAAGTTCCAGAAATCATTTTTCATTGTCACGGATCTAACTATGCTGGACACTTTGCTACTGATAAGACTGTAGCGAAGGTTTTACAAGCTGGTTATTGGTGGCCTACCATGTTCAAGGACGCCCATAAATTCATATCTAAGTGTGATGCTTGCCAAAGACAAGGGAACATCAGCAAGCGACATGAGATGCCACAAAACTTCATTCAAGAAGTCGAAGTTTTTGATGTTTGGGGAATCAACTTTATGGGTCCTTTTACTTCGTCTTTTGGAAACAAGTACATCCTTGTTGCTGTTGACTACGTGTCAAAGTGGGTAGAAGCCTAGCCAGCCCCACAAATGACGCAAAAGTAGTAATGAAGATGTTCAAGTCGATCATATTTCCAAGATTTGGTGTTCCGCGACTCATCATCAGTGATGGTGGTTCTCACTTCATCAGCAAAGTGTTTGAGAATCTCTTGAAGAAAAATGGAGTGAAACATAAGGTAGCTACACCTTATCACCCACAGATGACTGGCCAAGTGGAGGTATCAAACAGAGAAATCAAAAGAATCTTGGAAAAGAAAATAGGACTAACACGAAAAGATTGGTCAGCAAAGATTGATGATGCCGTTTGGGCATATAGAACTGCGTTCAAAACCCCATTGGGTACTACACCTTTTCAAGTTGTTTATGGTAAGGCTTGTCATCTTCCATGGGAGTTCGAGCTCAGGGCAGAATGGGCAATAAGAAAGCTGAATTACGACATCTAGACAGCAGGTGCAAAACGTTTGATTCAGCCAAATGATGTAGACGAGATTCGCCATAATGCCTATGAGAACTCTAATATCTACAACTAGAAGACTAAGGTGTTTCATGACAGGAAAATGGTTCCTAAGACGTTCTCACCTAATGACCAGGTTCTACTTTATAACTCACGTCTAAAATTGTTTCCGGGGAAGCTTAAATCACGGTGGTCTGGACCTTTCAAAATCAAAGAAGTTTTACCCTATGGTGATGTGGTTATATGGAACCGACAAGGAGACGATTTCAATGTCAATGGAAAACGTCTTAAGCCATATCTTGCAGATATTCAAGAAGAAAAGGAAGATGCGATTTCCTTAGCAGATGCACCTAATGCCTAAAAGACGACCAAGTCAAGCTAACGACTTAAAACAAGCGTTTAGTGGGAGGCAACCTACTCGGTATTTTACTTATTTCCCTTTGATCTTTATTTTCTATTTTTTTGCTTTGTTTTTGTTTGATTTAATTTCAGTTTTTTACAAAGAATAACGAATAAAAGACGAGAGAAATCTTAAACCGAAAACGGCCATCACTCCGGCCGACAGTGCCATCCTTCCAACCACGACTCATTCTTTCGGCAAGGTAAGTACATCTAAACACTTCAAATTTCTATTTCCTTATCCATCATTTCTTAGATTTTATCACACTGAGGACAGTGTGAAATAAGTCTGGGGGAGGATGTTCATCCGTTACTAACATAATTTGATTTGTTTTGAGTTTGTTTTGGACATAAAAAATTATTCAAAAAGTTTTCAAAAATTTTTCAAAACGTTATCAAACCAGGAACATAAATAAACATTACTATGATGATTTAGACCAGTGTGCTTCTACGCTATGTCCTCATTTTTTGCTCTTTCTGTGATTTAGGCCTAGATTAGGCGGTAGCTAGAGTACTTACACTACGAACTCCCACCAGAGGACTTCTATTCATGGAGATTCTTTCTGACAAGATATACTAGCTCACTTTATTTGGACTTAATCTTGACTTAACTTTCTCATTAAAGCATTATATCAGGAAAACGAATCATACATTTAGGACTCTTTTACCCCTTTACCACTCTTTGTTGATCCTGAATGGCTAGTTCACCTTTAGCTAGTTCCTCACCGTAACCCAGCCTCTTTCAAACCACATGCACTCTTGTTTTTCATTGTCCTATATGCAGATATGTGCAAAAACGTCGGAGAGAAAGAGGATCAACAAGGTTTTCAGTCACTAAAGACAAGACCTGCCATTTCATTGGAATGATTCAACAAAAGGAGAAAACTCTGTTTGCCTTGGAAAAAATTCAAAATCTTGCTACAATTTTGTCGCTTAGACTCTCTCTCTATATAAAAAAAATCGAAAATAGAATTAAAAACAAAATTATGAAGGAAAAGGAAATAAAAACCTTATAGAGTCTAGGAGGATCGATTTTATCCTTGAGGCAAGCTAGAGTTCGATTATATGGAATTTTGGAGATCATTTTTCTGATTCCCGGAAAAGATCTAAGTCTGGGGTAACAACTGTTTACAACCAAGGAGGAAAGACTATGCAACAACATTTGGCAATGAGATGTGACTGAAAATTGCAGACATCAATAGTTCCACTCTCTCTTACGGTTTTGTATAGTATCTTGCATCTTCCAGATCTTCAGGTAACCCGAAACACTTAAACTCCACCACTTAAAAAGCCCTTAGTGCCAAACACCGTCTACCCTGAATAATGTCTTTGATGAGAACACACAATATACTTAATGAATGTAGAGAGCTAGTTGACTGGAAGTTAGATCTCAGTGTGTAGAATTTTGCATCAACGGACTAGTTATGTTTGTATTTTGGTGAAAAATTTATAGACTAGATCCAGATAGATGTTTCACGATAGGTTATGGTTTAAAAGGACGGTCACTGAGATATTGTTTACTTCCTGCAGATTTTTAAGGATTCTTTTCCTGGCTTGATCTATGTTTTGTTTGAGGACAAACAAAGGTTTAAGTCTTGGAGAGTTGATAACACCGGATTTGGACCATTTATATGGATCGTTTTAATATCTTATGCAGCTGTTTTAACTCGGTTTTCAATGCTTTTTAAGTGATTTCTACGTTTTCTTGTTTTAAAAGACTTTTCAGGAAACTTGGACTAAAGATGTGCAATTTGGAACAAATGAGCAATTTTTGATAAATACAGACCGTCAGAAGTATTGCACTTGATGAAGACCTTCTCACCGTCTGATCATCCCCAAAATTTGAGACAACATATAAAAGCCAACCAGCTTTCTAATGCAATTGGTTTGGAGACAATCCAACGGTTAGATCTTCAGATATTCCCTATGCACTAAAGACAAAAATGAAGTCTCGAAGGAGAGCATAGGCCGCGACCGCGGCCAGACCATGATTCCCCGCGGTCAGGAACACCGCGACCGCGGCCAGACAACGTTGACGTCCGAAAGTGACCTAATTCAAGCCCAAGTTTAGCCCACTACTTATTCTTCAAACCCTAGACGTCTCCAATGAATTAAAAGGCTATATATACTCGTTTTAAGTCATTCTAATGAGAATGTCGTGGAGAGAGAGCAGAAGAGAGACGCACGCCTCGGAGTTGCCGTCTTCGGGAGAAGCAGGAGTCGCTGAAAGAGCCATCATCGATCTCCATCTCCATCCTCGTTCTTCGTTCTTTACCTTTATCTTATTTAATTTCCTGCAAACTACAATACTTCTGTCATGTTCTTATAGACTATGATTGAGTAATTCCCGTGTTGGGTTTTAAGGGATTTTTCAAAGGGATTCATGGATTGATTTCTGGTTTGTTAGATTAGGGTTTTTCTTTAGAGTTCTTCGTCCAAATTTGTGTTTTGTGTATGTGGCTTGGATCGATCATCTAAGTACTGCGATTAGGTTGATTTACTCACCGAAAGTGTTGTCAAATCGATTAACCCTATGTGGATGAACAAATTCTCTTAGACGGCGTGAGTCGATCTAAAGCGTTTTGTAAAATTATCAAACTAATTTGTCTAGACATTTAGAACTGAATGGGAGTTTAGTAAATCTGAGTGAATTGATTTGTGATTAATACTGCGTGAGTAGGTTAGTCTGGGTTTGATTTCAGGAACATATCTATAGAAAACTCTATGATTAATTCTCTTGTTAGCTAGTCTATGATTTCCCGGCGAATTCCCTAACGCCCAACACCTTCTCGTATTGATTTGATCTTATTGTTTACTTGTTTTTAAGTTTATTATTTGCTATTTTCGTCACTGTTCACAACCCCCAAACAAACACCCATATTTTCATCTTAGCTCAGTTCTCATCTCAAGTAAACTCATATTGCAGTTACTTGGTCTTCAGTGGATCGACCCCAAAGTACTACAACGTACATCTGTGCGCTTGCAGAAAACTAAGGTTAAAACCTGAGCACATCAACTACCAAATCCAAGAACTAATTCTCATTAGTGAAATTAGCAATCACAAGCATTACAAACAAGTTCCACTGACTAATTAATAACATCAGAAATCTATTCTCAGAGGCTAATCATGAAAAACTTTTGCTTAGTTCATTGGGGAATTTCATCAAACACCTTGTGTCCATGAAATTCTCTAAGACCTTGAGTAACTAAACAAGAAAAGTATAGATTAAGACATAGATATCTAATACAAAACATCAAAATCCCCTAATCTGTGATGCCCAAAGACTTTAAGAAAAACTACTCACTAATAATGATGATATCTTCAAAACCCATGAGGATAATGAATGAATCCATGATTAAATGATTAGAAAGATGAAAGAGTAGATGAAACAAGTCACTAATTGCATTCAAAAGAAGTGATCTCCACTACAAATCCACGTTTTTGTCTTTTAACAAGCGAAGAAGAAGAGATGTCTAGCAAAATTAGGTTAAAAACCTTATTTAGTGTGTGCAGCGAACCGGGTCAGCCTAGGAAAAACTGGGTACTGACCCGGATTTTATGGATCTTGAAGTGTTTACACCGAGCTAGATCCTCCAGGTGTGCAGCTCGGTGTGGAGAGTTTCTGTGAAGATGGAGCTCACTCCAAGCTAGATTTGCTCCACGTGTAGCTCGGAGTTTCTGCGCAGCAAAATCACATCCCCTGAAGCTTGCTCTGAGTGGATTGATGCCCTGGAGATGAAGAGATTACACCGAGCTAAAAACAGTCGGTGTGTTGCTTAGAGTCCTTGCGCAGGCTTTTACACCAAGCAAGAATCTAGTGAATTTTTCTCGGTGTGAGACTTGTAGTAAAAGAGCCAAGAATTAGCTCACACCGACCAAGAATAACTCAGTGTAAGGCTTGTAGTGAAGCAGCCTTAAGAATTAGCTCACACCGATCAAGATCCTCCCAGTACTCACCTCGGTGTGAGTATGGACCCATTTGCACTGAAACTTGCATAACTTCCTGCTCTGAGATCCGGTACTCGATATTCCAATATCAGAAGACAGGTAACTTAATAAGATACAACTTTGATGAAGGGTCCAAATGCATCCTAGGTACAGCGGTTCTTGGAGGCACATCAGATTGGTCCAGATTGGTTGCGAGAGATGTTCATTTTCAAACGGCCATATCTTTTAGCTCAGTACTCCAAATCGTCTGCGTTTAAGTGCTCTGGAAAGATGGCTGGCTCCTCTACAAGTTTGTGGAAGATGTCGGAGGCTAAATCGGAATGGAAAGGATTCGTCCTGGACGATCTTTGAAGAGTATTGGCGGTTAAGAAAATATGTCCGAGGGTCATGTACCGCGGTACGTGTTTTTGGCCGAGAAATGTGACCTGCAGTACAGCAAATGGCTGGTACTTCAGTTTTAACCCATTTTTCATCTTTTTAAGCAGTCTCTCCAATGGTCTCCACTCCTTTACTCTTAAATGTCTCTAAAGTAGCTGATAAACATTCCAAATATGCAAGACTCATTTTGACCTAATGCAAGCTCCTAATAAAACTTAAAAAAAAAGACAAAACACTAAGAAATCTATCTAAAATGCATATTTGGGACTATAAACATGAACTAAAATGCACTATAAATATCCAAATATATCAACTCCCCGACACTTATCATTTGCTTGTCCCCAAGAAAACAAGAAATAATGAGAGAGAGAAGTTTGAAAGTGGGAGTTCACATTCCAAAAGTATCACAGCTAGAAGTCATGCTCAATGTTCAATTTCCTAATTCTTAAATGCATCAAAAGCAACATACTCTAAAAGAGTTAGCCATTTCCATCTCTGAATACATAAAGTCTAAGTCTTAATCTACACAAAAGTTCAAATTCCTCAGTCCTTTAACATTCATTAATAGCTTTCAAGTGAATCAAAATGATGCATACTAAAACAAATAAGCTTCGTTAAGGGTGAGGATATGAGATAAAAGTGATCTCATTCATGCATGTATAGGTTCAATTCAGCACAAGGGATCTTTCAATGAAGAAATAAACTTCAAAAAAATGCTGAGGGTATAAAGCAACCTATGCATACAAGAATAAACTTCCATCTACCCAATGCCAAAATTGATTTCACCCTAACTCTAAACCCATGAAGAACACTCATAAGCTACCCTTTCCAAGGCTTTCATTGCCTTCTTAACCCAATTTCTTTCTTCTCACTCTTCATTTCTCTCTAGAGGGTCTTCTTAAAACATTGGCTGGTGCTCTTCACTTAGCTCCTTTTCATTTCACATTTCTTAACTAGCCTCTTCTCTCATCAATTTTGATGCTTGAGCCCTTTAGGGTTCTTTTCTTTTTCTCTTAACACTTTGAGGCTTCTATTTTTAACACTTAGAGATTTTTCTTTTCAGATACCAACCATTTCACACTTTGCTATCCCCTAGCTCTCATCCCAATCTTTCTATTTTTCCACCAATATCTTTTCTTTTTCATCTCATTGATTCCCCAAGATCCCTTCCTAACTAGCTTAACCTATTCTAGTCTCATGATGCAGAGCTAAATCTACATGAAAGCCTACTCTTGTTGCTCTAAACCCAACACTTTTATTCAAGTTCATTCAAAACAAGGCCTCACATCACTCACTATAGATTTTGGCTTCAAATATGACATAGTTAAAGGCAGGGAAAATTGTCTCAGTGATGGAGATCGCTACTTGGACTAACATGCAAGATACCAGCGGAATGATTGGCCGGATAAACAACACGCTCTCTGCCCTAAAACCTTTCTAGCATCCATATTCGTTGAACTCAATCTCCCTCAGCCTTGAGGAATGGGACCAAAATAGCATCATAGAAGAATGACTTACATAGTATATAATTGTGGCGGGGGAGCTGACTGTTGCCTCATGTTCTTCTATTGAAGGGCTTCCCCTTCTATTTAAAACATTGGTAAAAAGGGAAAGATAGTCCAACTATGCATAATGGTGTTCACAAGCTCATTTATGTATGCATCACATGATAATTTCAAAACCAAGGTTTGGTTCTACTTGCTAGGATTCCGTTCAATTCACAGTTCATCCTTAATTTTATTTCTTTCAGTGCATTAGAGAACTAAGAACTTGATCATTGAACAAACTAGCCAAGTGTGATACTTATGCTTGGAAAACTCATCATAACTCCCAATGCCTGATGCAAACCTATATGAAATTCAATTAAGACTCAATCCTAATCATGAAAATGCATCTATATGCTTCTTTTTGTGACAAAACGTAAAAATATTTACCAATTTTGATGTTTTTCTATGCAACAAATGAATGCATGAGACTCAAAATTCAAAATGGAAGATAAGATCAAAATAAACAATGTTAGATAACTCTAAACCCCTCCCCCACACTTAAATTACACAGTCCCTTGTTTAATATAAGCATGAGAAAGAGGAAAAACAAAATGCATAAGAGAATAGATCTCTAAATGCTATGTACATGGCTTGGAGTGTTACCTTAAGTGTTTTGAAGAAGAGATGAGGGGAGGAGGCTCAATCATCACCATAGACTATCTGATGCACGTCCTTGGTCTCTGTCCAACACGTCTCAACTCTTAGACCATCAAAAAACCTTGCACACACTTAACAAAAAGATCATAAGGTTCCCCAAAACGTAGAATTTAAACTAGAAAGCAATAAAGAGAGTATGTACGATGATAGACATGTCTCCCAAGTCCACTTTATTTTAAATCAATAAGTTTGACTTTTCATACCTTCTTTTAGTGATAGAGAGAGAGAGTAGTGGAACGCCCTGGATTTTGTTGTAATTCAAGCCTCATTACCTTGCTCATAAGCTCCTCAATACCATATTCACCTTTGTCCTTGAGCTCTTGAGTGAGAACTGCTCTAACCTTTGCAAATGGCTTAGACCTTCCTCTACACTGAATCTTGTACTCAATCACTCCATCTTGATGAGTCAATGGAATGAGGGTGATAGTGGAGGATTTGTCTAGCAAAGTTTCTTCCTCTCTGGCCTTGCTTGGTTTCTTCTTGGCAATGGTAGCAGAGTCAGCTTCTTTACGTTTCTTCTTATTAGACTTAGGAATTTCACCTTTCTCTTAAACCACTTTGCAAGAAACTTTTTTCCTCATTGGTGTAGAAGATTAAAGTTCTGAGTAATCCTCATCATCACTAAAGAACTTCTCACCATGAATGAACTCAAGATTAAGCTTTCTTTGGCATTCTTTCTTCTTCTCACAAGCTTCAAGAGGCTGATCCTTCTCTTTCATTCCACAATTCCCCACATACTTCATCTCAAAGTGTTAAAACTCATCACAGAAACTTGAAGGGACATAGGCTGGTGGCTCAATAGGTTTTTCTTTTTTCATGAGCTTCTTCTTGGCTTTCTCTTCAGCAACAATCCAAACTTTTTCTCTAGAAGCTCCATGGGCGTCTTTTATCACAAAAAAAAATTCAGTTCTGAGGGTAACCTCCCCACTGATTTGCTTAATGTCCTCATTGACTTGAGAGGAAAGACTTCTAAGAACAAGGTCTTCTTAATGTCCCCACTGATTAGCAAAGGAGTGTGGCACTTTTTATATAGAAACTTGCATAACTTCATGTTCAGTGATCCGGTACTCGATATTCCAATTTCAGGAGACAGGTTACTCAATAAGATACAAATTTGATGAAGGGTCTAAATGCATCCAAGGTCGACAAGGCTTCCAGTACAGCGGTTCTTTGAGGCGCACTGGATTGGTTCGGATTGGCTGCGAGACAGGTTCATCTTCAAACAGCCATTTCTTTTAACTAAATTCTTCAAATCATCTATGACAAGTGCTCTGGATATATGGCTCTATCCTCTATAACTTCAATGAAGATGTCGGAGACTGAATTGGAATGTAAGGCTTCATCCTGGACGATCTTTCAAGAGTATCAGCGGTTGAGAAAATATGTTCGTGAGTCACGTACCGCAGTACAAGATTTGGCCAAGGGTTCTATACTGTGGTGCGTGTTTTTGGCCAAGAAATATGACCTGTAGTACAGCAAATGGCTCATACTGCATTTTTAACCCATTCTTCATCTTTTTCAGCATTTTCTCCAATGGTTTTCCACTCCTTTGCTCCTAAATGTCTCCAAAGTACCTGATAGACACTTCAATTATGCAAGACTTACTTGGAACTAATGCAAACTCTTAATAAAATTAAAACAACGACAAAACACTAAGAAATCTATTTAAAATGCATATTTGGGATAGTAAACATGAACTAAAATGCACTCGATATTCCTATAGCTAAAATGCACACGATATTACTCAAACACAAAGACAAATATATGAATATATCATGCGGATATATAGCTAAAAGCCTGATAGCTCTATATGCAAGAATAAGCTTATGGTGGAATGGTTAAAAAAGGGAAGTCAAGGCAACTACAACTCACATAGGTTAAAAAACCTTCACTCGAGATTAGGGTTTCTTCTTCAATGATCCATGCTTCAAAGCATTCTGAAACTAGGCCAAACAGAAGAAAGAATAAGCAGAACAAGAAAAAGTTAGGGTGTTTATGAGTTTGGTTTACTTCCTATGTTGTTTTGGCTGAAACTCGACATATATAGTCTTATGCGGCTTCAACCTCCTAGGTTTAGACCTCCAAAGACTAAAAACCTCTCCGACAACGGCGCCAAAAACTTGATGGGCTTGCGGGCCTAGAGTTTGTTTTTAACAAGCCCGTTGGTCCTCCAAAAGTTTTAAATTAATAAAACCCTAGTGTTTGCAAGTGCACAGATGTATGTTGTAGGACTTAGGGTGTCGATCCACAGGGAGGATGTCTAAACTGCGAGAAACAACAAACTGGGAAAGTAAGAAAAGTCATAAACTCATGGGAATTTTTAGGATTTTTGGTTAAGAATTCAAAAGTAAACCTAATCTAATATTCACAAGAAATAAGATGCAATGTAGGATGAATTGTTAAAAGAATATCTCAAGCATATCGACTCAAACTATAAACTCTTAAACACATAGGTGGCGACTTAGACTTTTCCGATTTACTCTAATAGATGTATGATGGCATTTCCAATTAGCTTCTGGGCGATTTATCTTCATCTGTTTTTTTTTTGGATCTGCATGGAAATCTTCTCTATAGGTAGCTCTCGACTCATATAGCGACTATGTTCTTCTGAAGCTAGGTATGGATGATCTGATACAACACTCTCGTGGCTCTGATCGATCCTAGCACTACAAGAAAACATGCCAAAAATCTACAGAAAATATCGTCAGAAAAACGTAGGAAACAGCCCTTTCTTACCAAATTCCTACGAAATTTTGTCATAGGAAATCGGCCGTCGGAAATTGTAAAAGGTAAAAAAATGTTGGAAATTTTCTACGAAAATGTTGGTAGGATAGTTTTCCTACAGAAATTTTAGTAGAACTTTCCTACCAAATTACTACAATTTTCTATCGATTAGTGTTCCTTCCATTTTCCTACGAAACATCACTTACCTATTTTCTACGAATTTTTTACTAATCTTTTACTACTAATTTCTTACCAATTTCCTACCAATATAATTTTATAAAAATCAAAAATTAAATTAATATCGGAAATTGGATTTAAATTAAAATATAAATTAATTATAAATTTTATTAATGAAATATATACAAAAAAAAAACAAAATTAATTCTTCTAATTACTATGAGCCTAAAATTTGACTAAGTAATTATTAATTAGAGGGAGAGAAGGTGAAGACTCTTATTTATTGAGCAACTTCTTCACCTAAATTAATTTAGATAGTCGATGTGGGACAAATCAAAAAACATAAGTTTCCTACGAAATTTCTACGATTTTTTCTACAAACAATATTTCATAGGAAATCCGTAGAATATTTAAATTTTGCTCTTTTCATAGTGTAGTTTCTTCATCTAAATTCTTAACTTTTCGATGTGGGACAAACAAAAGGACATGTTTTCCTACAAAATTCCTACGATTTTTCGACAAACAATATTTCGTAGAAAATCCGTAGGACAATTTCCTACGAAATTTTCACCAGTGTAACAATCAATTGGATCCTTCAACTTTCCTACCAAATTTTGACCGTATTTTCTACGAATATAAATTTGGTAGGTTATTGGTTGGATATATCCTACCACTTTTTGACATTTTTTTCGTAGGAAATTTCTTATGTATTTCCTACCACTTTTATTTTTCGTCATAATTGCGTAAGAAATTGGTGAAAATACTCCTACCAAATACATTCGTAGGAATTTTCGTAGGAATATGACATGTTTTCTTGTAGTGTACGCTCAGAGAATAGGTCATGAATCTTTGTGATGTAAAGTGCTATGGAAAGATGGTTGTCTCCTCTTGATTGTCTCCAAATTTGAGCTGGATCGGACAGTGAGAAAGTCTTCATTTGAGGCTGAACTTCTGACGGTCTGACTCTGAGCTGAAAAAGTGGATTTATTCCATTTTGCCATCATTTTCCCTAAGTCTCCTGAAAAGAGGCTTGAAACTACAAATACATGAAAATCATAATGAAAGTTCCTAAAACTAATTTAAACCTTTGAAAAAGAATTTGAAATCAATGGTGAAAATAGGTTAAAATCAGGTGTTATCACGAATCAGGGTAGTAAAGAAACACTGTGTTTCACTAAAACCCAACTTCTTCAACCTAACAGGTCGAAAATCCCTAAAACCTTATAAACCAGCCATCCAGCAGATTCAAATCCAAAAATTTGCTCAAAAGTTTTCAAAAATTTCCAAAGCTTTGAAAAAATAAAACTCTAAAGCCTTGAAACTGATTAAAACTTTTGAAAAAGCATATGAAATGAATGGTGAAAATAGGTCAAAATCAGGTGTTATCAACTCCCCCAGACTTAAGACTTTATTTGTCCTCAAGCAAAACAAGATCCAATCTGGAAAAATATCATTCAACAGAAATGAGAGGGAACTCAAAAATATCAGCAATCATACTTCTAGACCTTAATTATGAACAATGCATCAATCAGATCAAGTCTAGAAAATTCTCACCAAAATACAAATATAACTAATCCGTTAATCCGTCATGCGAAAATCCACACACTTAGAACTAACTTCCAGTCAACTAGCTCTTAACATTCATTTAAGGTTTCAGTGATTCTCATCAAAAGAATATTAAACAAGGCATTCAAAGTTAGGTATTAAAAGGTTTTTAATGGTAAGGTTTGATGTGTTTAGGGTTACATTTTTCTGGAGAGACAGGACATTATGCAAAACAGCAAGAGAGGATGGAACTGTAAATGCCCCCACAGTTTTCAGTCACGTTCTCCTTGTTTCAAGATTTCTGATCTCCTTTCTTCAGGTTCTCCATATAAATCCCCCATACTTGGATTTTTGTCCAGGTTGTAAAATTATAACTCCTTAAGTGAATACCAAGAAACTCTCAAGTAAACACTTTCTTAAGACAACCAATGGAAAAGATAATTAGAATTCAGAACAATCAACAATCTTCTGACTTCTTATCTTTTGTTCAATCTGCTTGTCATGGAGAAGCAGATAACAGAGAACAGTAACAGAACAATCTAGGAATCCAAAAAAAAGTTTCGACCATTTCCTAAACGAGACGAAAATTACAAACTAGCTGATTTTTAACTACAAAGTTTACTTTAGGAGAGATTTATTCTCTTGAGAGAATAGATATGGATCTCGAACAGAACGAGCTGCAATGGGTTACAGAGAAGGCTAAGACGATGCTGAAAAATGTGCTGAACCAATGCTCGCTTCTCTTCGTACTCCTTGTATAGTCTCTGATTAAGAATAATCTATTCTCGCAAATATAACTTACCTTGATTTACACTCATTTAACAACTTTTAAAAAATAACAAATTTATTGAATATTCATTAAATATCTAAAATCCTTTATTTAAAATAAATAAATCATAAATTCGAAAAGTCTTTACCATAAACCGAATATTAAATATTTGAAGAAACTAAAAAATATAATTAAAATTATTATTAAAAAAATACGCCCATAACTCCCGGACATAACACCACAACGACCGTCACAAGTACTACTCTTTGGTCTTACCTGAAAAAGAAGAGAGGAGTGAGTATTTGGAGAAAAATATCCAGTAAGAGTGTGCTCTTGGAACACACAAGATTCTTTGACATATTATTTGAAATAACAATAATATATATACATAATATAGGCATCAAACTCAAGAAACAATTAACCTAGAATAACTAATATTATTATATATTATATATGGTCCTAATATTTTTAAATAAATACAATCATGTGTTGTGAAAACTTAGAAACTTTATTAATCACTGGAATGTATATATAGAGTACATAGGGAATCTAGGTTAAGTACAATGCCCTGATGGGCCTAATGGGCCGGTATAAGAGTCCATATATGATATGTGTTATAACACTCCCCCTTGGACGAGTGAACCGGGCCAGCTACTCAATCGGGATCTCGATAATGCGCTGGGGAATGTTGCCTCATTAAAACCTTACCAGGAAAAACCCAGTGGGACAAAACCATGGTGAAGGAAAAAGAGTACAACACGCATTACTCCCCCTGATTGTAGCATCACCGCAGATCTCTAAGTCTATACATTCCTATCTGTTTGACGAGCTTCCGGTGTGTTGAAGTAGGCAATGATTTGGTGAAGAGTTTAGCTGAATTCTCACTGGATCGGACCTGCTGAACGCTGAGAGTGCCGTCCTTCTGCCAGTCTGAGGTTGAGAAGAACTTCGGTAGAATGTGCTTCGTCCGATCTCCTTTGATATATCCTTCCTTGAGCTGAGCTATGCATGCCGCGTTGTCTTCATACATCACCGTGGGCTGTGTGTCTTCGTCCATACCACAATCTCTGCGGATGTGCTGAGTCATGGAGCGCAGCCAGACGCATTCCCTACTAGCCTCATGAATGGCTAGGATTTCAGCATGGTTTGATGAAGTGGCAGTGAGTGTCTGCTTCATTGATCTCCAAGAGATGGCTGTTCCTCCATGCGTAAAACGTAGCCAGTTTGAGACTTGGCAGTGTGCGGATCTGATAGATATCCTGCATCGGCGAAGCCGACTAACCCATCTTTATTTTTGTTAGTATAGAAGAGTCCTAAGTCTTGAGTACCTCGAAGGTATCTTAGGAGATGTTTTATACCGTTCCAGTGCCTCTGAGTTGGGGATGAACTATATCGAGCGAGGAGGTTCACGGCGAAACATATGTCTGGTCTAGTGTGACTAGCCAGGTACATTAACGCTCCTACAGCACTGAGGTATGGCTTTTCAGGACCAAGGATTTCTTCATCATCCTTTTTGGGACCAAGAGGGTCATCACTTAAGCTTCTAACTTCCATTGGGCTGGTCAATGGGTGAGCTTGGTCCATATTAAATCGCTTGAGTACCTTTTCGATATAAGCCGATTGATGCACAAGGATTCCTCCTTTGATGTACTCAAGTTGTAATCCCAAACAGTACTTTGTTTTGCCTAGGTCTTTCATTTCGAATTCTGCTTTTAAGCAGTCGACTGTTTGGGAGATCTCACCAGATGTTCCGAGGATGTTTAGATCATCCACGTATACTGCTATGATTACAAATCCTTTGTTTGAGTACTTCTTGATGAAGATGCATGGACTGATGGGGTCATTTTTGTAGCCTTCTTTGATGAGGTAATCGCTGAGGCGGTTGTACCACATACGCCCACTTTGTTTCAGTCCATACAAGGATTTGTTCAGCCTGATGCAGTATTGATCTCGAGATGCATTTTTGTCTTTTAGTTCAATGCCATCTGGGAGTCTCATATATATTTCGTTGTCCAGGGGCCCATAGAGATATGCGGTTACAACATCCATTAACCGCAGATCAAGATTTTCTCTTATGGCCAGACTTATGAGGAATCGGAATGTTGTTGCATCCACCACTGGAGAATAAGTCTCCTCATAATCGATTCCGGGTCTCTGTGAGAATCCTTGTGCTACAAGCCGTGCTTTGTATCGAACGACTTCACCGAGTTCGTTCCTTTTGCGCACAAAGACCCATTTGTGGCCCACTGGCTTGATGTGTGATGGGGTCCGGATGATCGGACCGAACACGTTTCTGAGTTTGAGACTCTTTAACTCCACGTTTATGGCTTCTTTCCATTTTAGCCAATCTGTTCGATGTGTACACTGTGTTATTGACGTGGGTTCTAGATCCTCTTGCGTGAGCGCAACATCAAGTGCTACTTTGTATGCAAAGAGTGCATTTAAGTCGACTTCTTTTCGATTCCATTGTATTCCGGACATATTGTAATTGATGGAGATCTCATTGTTATCTTCTGAACCTGGAGATTCGGCGTCCCGAACTTCCATTGAGGGTTCATTAGATTGAGTCTCAGCCGCGGCTATGTCTGATATTGCAGGAATCCCGGTTTCGGTTATTGCACCTTTCTTTGATTTCCGGGGATTCTTATCTTTGGAACCGAGAGGTCTGCCCCGTTTGAGACGTGGTGCAGACTCTGTAGCAACTTGGGTCTGTCCCGTTGGGACAGCTATTCGTACTGGTGCATTACAAGCCGGGATGTATGATTTGGTTACTTTGGTCGGGTCAGCAAAGGAATCTGGCAATTGATTAGCTAGCTTTTGATAATGAATAATCTTTTGGATCTCTGAATCACATTCTAGAGTCCGAGGATCTTGCCAATTTAATGATGTTTGATTCCATGAAAGATCTTTGACCAGCTTGTTTGTCTCACCACCTAAAGAGGGATATACCGATTCATCGAATTGGCAATCCGCATATCTGGCCTTGAAGAGATCTCCAGTGGTTGGCTCGAGATATCTTATGATGGTGGGAGAGTCAAAACCAACATATATTCCCATCCTTCTTTGAGGTCCCATTTTGGTTCGATGTGGTGGAGCAATGGGTACATATACTGAACACCCAAATGTTTTGAGATGGGAGATGTCTGGCTCATGACCCGAGAGTAGTTGGGATGGGGAATATTTGTGTTCACTAGATGGCCGGATGCGTATGAGTTCAGCAGCATGTAATACTGCATGTCCCCATGCTGAGGCCGGGAGCTTTGATCTCATGAGTAATGGTCGGGCTATCCATTGAATGCGTTTAATGAATGATTCAGCCAATCCATTTTGAGTATGGACATGTGCTACAGGATGTTCCACGGTTACCCCCATGGCCATACAGTAGTCATTAAACGCTTGTGAGGTAAATTCACCAGCATTGTCAAGGCGGATAGTCTTTAGTGGGAAGTCAGGGAAATGGGCCCGAAATTTGATGATTTAAGCCAAGAACCTAGCGAAGGCTTGGTTCCGAGAGGACAAGAGACAAACATATGACCAACGGGTCGATGCGTCTATAAGGACCATGAAGTACCGGAATGGTCCGGAAGATGGATGTATAGGTCCACAGATATCGCCCTGGATTCTTTCTAGGAAATGAAGTGTTTGTTTAGAGATTTTAACTGGTGAAGGCCGAGTGATCAATTTGCCTTGAGAACAAGCTGTGCACATGAGGTGTTGAGGATAAGCTCGGTTTTCTTTGAGGGTATGCCCTTGAGAGTTTTGAATTAGTTTACGCATCATATTTGCACCGGGATGACCGAGCCGGTCGTGCCAAATAGTATAATCAGTAAACCGGGCTTTGAGAGTGGTATTAGCTTCAATCATACTGACTTTAGCATGGTAAAGTCCAGTAGAGAGCGCGGGTATGGTTTCGAGGATTTGTTTATGGCCGTCTACGGTTTTAGTGACTAGGAGGGATTCTTTGTTCCCTTGACCTTGGGTTTCTATGTGGAAACCATTCTGTCTTATATCCTTGAAGCTCAGAAGATTTCTCTTCGAACTAGGAGAATATAGAGCATCTGGTATTTCAAGTTGTGTGCCATTTGATAGCAACACATAGGCATGGCCATATCCTTCGATAAGGTTTGAGGGACCCGCGATGGTGCTAATATTTGCGGTTTGATAGGTTAGGTTTATGAAGTAACTTTTGTTTCTTAAGATAGTGTGGCTGGATCCACTATCTACGACTATGGTTTCCATTTGCTGGTGTGCTTTTCCACCTTTGGATTTCTGACAGGCTAATGAAACTGGGAGCTAATAGACCTCAGTTAGCCGCTACAAATTCCAAGGATTGATCACCAAAACTGGAAAAGCTGCTGGTTGAAGAAGGAAAAACTCGGATCTAGTTTTTTTTTTTTTTTCGGTTGATCGTCGTGTACTGTAAGTGTGCGTGAGGGCGCGTCCGACAATGGATCGACAAACGGTTTTCACCAGTAGATTCGTCTCGTCGAGGGCTTCGATTTGATATGTAGATCGTCTTCTGGTTCCTCACGGTTTGGAAGATATGCGTCTTTTAAGTTTCGACTTGCTTTTAGGGTTTTGGTGGTGGCCGGATTTATTAGGGTTTTTCGCTCAGAGAGTCTTATCGTGCTGATAACGTGTTGTGAAAACTTAGAAACTTTATTAATCACTGGAATGTATATATAGAGTACATAGGGAATCTAGGTTAAGTACAATGCCCTGATGGGCCTAATAGGCCGGTATAAGAGTCCATATATGATATGTGTTATAACATCATGCAATTATTCATTACAATCAATCTAAGTAATCTACTTCACATTCCTAAGGGTCGCAACCGCTTGGTACTCAATCTATGCCACGGCCCATAAATGGGTTTGACGTTTAATGCCTCCGCCAAATCACAGGACTCGACATTTAATCCCGGTGCCATAGCCCTCAACAGGATTTGACAATGGCTCGTCAGCCCTTTCTCGATCACTACAGCTTCAAAATATTCAGTCCCTCACTTTAGACCATCATACAATTTATCGATCACTACAACTTCACAATCTCAGTTCCTCATTATAGGCCATCAAACAATATTGTAACCAAATAATACTATTTCAATTAACGACTAAATAACTTACAATCCTATTATCATATTTCTATATTTTTTATTATGAATTATCATCAATAACCAATCAATAATCAATATCAACGAACATTAAAAAATATCAATTATTAATCATATTTAATTCCTACACTAAGCATACACACATTACTAAATTATCAAATATATCTTAGAAATCCACAAACTTGTCCTCACCTTTGCCACTTGAAGAAAAATAGCAAATCTGATACACATTTGGACAGATTTGATACACGGCAGAACAATGGTTTATAACTTTCTGGTCACAGCTCGGAATAGATATCTGAAGATTGATCTGGAAAGATGGATTGAAGATCTTCACGCCGGTATGTGGATCATCTTCTGGAACTTCCTAGCTGACCGGTAAAACGCTTCACAAGTTGGCTGCTCACAGATCGGATCTGTACAGATATGTCTCGGGAAAACACCCATAACTTTCAAACCATAACTCCAAATAATATTGGGCTTTCGGCTATAGCTAGAGCTACGGGGCGGGAACATTCTCACCAAGTTTTAGCTCGATCCGATCTGCTTTGACTGTCCGTTTTTTTTCTGTCCCATGACTGGTCTGATTTGTCTTCTAGAGGCTGCAGTGGCTTCTCCTCCGAGGTGTTTTGATGGTGGCTGCTCAAGAGTGATTTCGGCAGAGCTTCGCCACAATATCACTCTGTCTCCTCTCTGCCGTGAATTCCATTTATTTATAGAGTGAAAAAGAGAATTCTAGGTCTGATCGCAGAAAGTCAGAATTGCCCTTATTGATTCGATTGAGTTTTTAACATTGGGCTTCCCTTCTCCTTACATTAGGGCCACGAAAATTAGGCTCTGGAGATTTTAGAAACTCTTATGAATTAGCTTCAGTACTTTCTTTCACTCTTGGGCTTTGCAAGCTATGATTTTCTTCTTTTATAAATAGGATTATGGTTTCTTCGGCGACAAGTTTTAGGGTTAACACTTTAGGGTTTTGATCCAAAAAAATGGTCCTAAACCTAATTCTTGGGATGTCGCAAAGAAACCATAGACCTGTCCAGCCTAAGAAAAACAGAGAACCCATCACCACTGTACCTTTGTGTATCACCAATCTGTCACCCATCGTTAATCGAGATCTCTCACACTCTCTTTCTTTCTTCTGCCACGAGGAAAAAAATCTTGGAACCGTCTCTCAAAATCTGTAAGAACTCCATGGCGATTCAACATATAGATTTCTGTATTCGTTCTCAATCTTTGATTTAATTTCCCTAAAGCTCAATTTCTACATTAACTAGGAAATTTTGAAATTTCGGTATGAGGGAGACAATTACAATATTTAATTGAGAAAAAAGGTATTTAAGAATACCTTAATTGGTCAATTAGGGTTTAAGTTTAAGGAATCATACTCATAACATGATTTCGGCAGAGCTTTGCCACAATATCACTATGTCTCCTCTCTGCCGCAAATTCCATTTATTTATAGAGTGAAAAAGAAAATCCTAGGTCTGATCGCAGAAAGTCAGAATTGCCCTTATTGATTCGATTGAGTTTTTAACATTGGTCTTCCCTTCTCCTTCCATTAGGGCCACGAAAATTAGGCTATGGAGATTTTAGAAAATCTTAAGAATTATCTTCAATACTTTCTTTCACTCTTGGGCTTTGCAATCTATGATTTTCTTCTTCGATAAATAGGATTATGGTTTCTTCGGCGACAAGTTTTAGGACTAATACTTTAGGGTTTTGATCAAAAAAATGGCCCTAAACCTAATTTTTGGGATGTCACAAAGAAACCATAGACCTGTCCAGCCTAAGAAAAACAGAGATCCCATCACCACTGTACCTTTGTGGATCACCAATCCGTCACCCATCGTTAATCTAGATCTCTCACACTCTCTTTCTTTCTTCTGCCACGAGGAAAAAAATCCCGGAACCGTCTCTCGAAATCTGTAAGAACTTCATGGCGATTCAACATATAAATTTCTGTTTTTGTTCTCAATCTTTGATTTAATTTCCCTAAAGCTCAATTCCTACATTTACAATATTTAATTGAGAAAAAGGTATTTAAGAATACCTTAATTGGTCAGTTAGGGTTTAAGTTTAAGGAATCATACTCATAACATGATCATCCTCACAACCACTACCACCACCACCGTCTGACTCTCTACTCGAACTCATGGAGTGGAAAGCGTTTTACAACGCTAAACAACCATTGAGCTACCGGTAGGTTCACATGAATGTCTCAATAAAAGCTTTATTAAGGTAAAAGTAATTTTCTTAAAAATAAATTTAAAATTTATCGGTGAATTAGTATAGTAACAATAGTGGTAACAAAATACAGCCATAAAAATTAAATATAAATGACTAACAAAAAAAAGAGAAATGATAAAATTTTCTTATATATTACTATTTAAGTTTGTGAATATAAAAATAAATATTATTCTGTTTACAGTGTACTATTTCAGAAAAATGATACTACATAAATAGAATAGACTTATACATATAACTAATATAGAAAATCATTCTTATACCATACTCTCTGCCCATACAAACTCACCGGAAGTTGATTCATCAGCTCTGTAAACAACAAAGAGGGTCGACTTTCAACAAACCGATATCCTCCACCGGTGTAAACATCTTTGCCTTCCACAACTTCAAACTTCCCACCATAGAAACAGCCGAACGTTATCGACCTATCGAAATCATCACTGCAGACCAAAATCATATTAAAACCAACCTAATTTCTACTCAGAACAGAGTATTACAGAAAACTAAATTAGACTTACCTCATTGTCGAGACTCGGAAAACTCGGACACGAAATGGAACTTCACAAGAAATCGATTTGATACTTCTACCACGAAATCAAAATGGAACTAACTCACAATCACCAGTTCGTCTCTTTCGTCGTATGAAATCATCTCCCCTTATCTCGATACTCAAATTTACGACGAACCCTAATTTTAATTCTCCCCCAAATTGCCACACGACGTTGTTTTGGATTTTCTGGATTTGGTTAGTTTAAGATAAAACAGCGTCGTTTTAGCTCTCCAATTAAAAAAAAAAATTCAAACCGGACCAAACCGGTTGTCTACCTGGCTGCCACGTCAGAAACCGTTGACGGGCATCTCACACCGTCTGCGGTTGTAATTGACCAAAAAGACGTAGTTTGTGTAGTTGGAGGCATGGTCTGATAGTTCATGTATGAGAAATCAGAAGGTATAAAGTTCCTGGGGAAATCGGCCGTTTTCCCCTATGAATTCCTACAAATGTAATACAAAAGTAGGGGTGTAAACACTATTTTCATCAACTAAAAAAAAAATCTATCACAAAAGCTATTGTTATCTTTTTGTTTGCAACCATACAATGCATGGCATATATAAGAGTTTCTAATTTAACATGTAAAGGAAAAAGACTTTTTCGAAGATTCTTTGTATGACACCCTAATCTAATAAATTAAACCTACCTCGATTTACACTCATTTAACAATTTTTTTAAAAAAAATAATGAATTCATTAAATCTTTGTATGACACCCTAATCTAACAAATTAAACCTAACTTGATTTACACTCATTTAATAATTTTTTTTTAAAAAAAATAACGAATTCATTAAATTTTCATTTATTGTCTACAATATTTTATAAAAATATATAAACCGAGAATTCGAAACGTTTTCACAATAAACTAAATTTTTAAATATTTGAAAAAAAGTAAAGTAAATATAATAGAAATCTTTATTAAAATAATTAAATGAAATATGCCCATGGTCCCCGGAAGCAATACTGCATCAACCGTCACAAGTATTACTCTTCGGTCTCACCTGAAAAAGAAGCGAGGGGTGAGTATTCAAGGAAAAAATGGTCAGTAAGGATGTGTTCTTGGAGCCAAAGATTCTTTGACATATTATTTGAAATAACAATAATGTATATACATAATATAGGCATCAAACTCAAGCAACAATCAACCTAAAATAACAAATATTAATATATATAATATATATATTTATGATCTTAATATTTCTAAATAAATATAATCATTCAATCATTCAAAACAATCAACCTAACAAGTCTACTTCACATTTCCAAGGAAACTCCATCCAAAGTACTAATTCTCTGCCACCACCCATTCCGGGCTTGAGAAGTTTCCGGTGCCACCACTCTCAACAGAGTCTGACTATGGCTCGTCAGCCTTTTCTCAATCACTACAGGTTCACAATATTCAGTCTCTCATTGTATGCCGTCAAACAATTTATCAGTCACTACAATTTCACAATATTCAGTTACTCGTTGTAGGCCATCACATATTATTATAACCAAATAAATACTATTCCAACTAACGGCTAAATAACTTACAATCATGTTATCATATTCCAATACTTTTCATTTTTAATTATCATCAATAACCAATCAATAACAAATATCAATCACCATAATCAAATACCAATCATCAATCATATTTAATTCCTACACTAAGCATACACACATTACTAAATCAACTAATGGTGGCGACTGTGCGCTCCTCTCTTCCTTTCTCTCTTCTCTCCATTTTCTTTTACGGCTGCTCCCTTTCTCTCCTACTTTCTTTTTGGTTTCACTAGGGTTTGGTTTAGAGGTTTTGGTTTAGAGATAAATTACATAGGTTAAAATATGGATTTGGGCCTTGGTTTAGAAGAAAATTGGGTGGTTTAGGTTTCTAAAAAAAGTTTTAAAATATTGGGCAAAAACTAATGTTTGGGATGTCACACTTTGCCCCAAAAATAGATTCGTCAATGCATGCTTGAATGTAATGTCATCCTAGTCCACAAAAGGTGTGTTTTCTTCCATGACCCATCATAACTGCTGATCGTCTCATAACCCAAAATAACGGTGAATGAGCACATCTTTGTGATACTTTTGTTTGTTCATTAATTTGTGTTGATTTCTATATTGTTGCCTCAGTTTTCCAAATTTTAAAACTTTGTGAGTCTCAATCCAGATTTGAGAAAACTTTATGATGCAGCGCATCTTCATCCATTCACCGTCAGAGTTATTATTCTTATGGATTTTTGTTCATTGTTTAGGTTTTTATCTTACTTAGCTTCAAGTATTAGTTAAACATATTTCCTTTTTCCTATTAGCTTAGGGTTTTCGTTTGATAACTTCTTATTTATAGCATCTTTTGTGTAACTTGAGACGGCAGTTGTTTTATTGAATTATTCAGAGCTTCTACAAGCATCCATCTCTCTTGTTTTTCGGCTATTCATAAGAATCAACGAGCAACAAGTCCTCTCTATTTCGGCGATTCATTTGAATCAACAAACCAGCGAGCTGTTACACTAACGCTACACATGTTTTGGTATCAGAGACATCGACGTTCCTGTTGTTTTTATTGATATGAGGATGGCTCCTAAGTGAAACACCCAACACGCCAACGAGAACCGCAACAAAGCACAATCTATGGACTGGACTAAGCTTCGACGTACTCTTTTGGTAATGCAAGAAAAATATCCAAGCAACGATCACTAGCTCCATCTACGACTTGACTTAAATCATGTTACGACAACAGAACCAGTCGATGCATGGATCAGAAGTGAGCTTCGATGAGTCGAGGGACAATCCTTTTGCAGAAGACAAAAGTCATCGCCGTCAACATCGAGAAGATGTTCTTGAGTGGGATAGGGAGAATCGGAATTGGGATCCAGTTTCAAGGTGGAGATTCCCGAGTTCCATTGTGGAGCCCGTGGAGACGAGCTCTTAGATTGGCTGGTTGCTGTGGACGAGACAATGGAGTTCAAGAGAGTTCTGGATAATCGAAAAGTTGCATAGTCGCAACAAAGTTTCGTGGTCGCACTGCTTCATGGTGAGTCAGTTAAAAGCAAATAGGGAGCAGGCTGGTCGAGATATGATTAAAACTTGGGGAAAATTACAGAAGCATCTACGCTTAACTTTTTTGCCACAAATTTCGACCGTACTATGTACACAAGGTTGCAGAATTTGCATCAAGGCTCACAATTAGTGGATGAATATGGAGATGATTTTTTTCTTTTCATCACTCGCAATGAGATATTTGACAGTGAGATTTAGTTAGTCTCATGGTTTATAGGCGGTCTACGCCCACAGATTCAGATCACGTTGTTTAATTTGATCCGATGAGTCTTGTCGAGGCCCATCAACGTGCAACAGCTTTTGAGCAGCAATTTATGGTGCATTTTTGGTCCAAGAATAGAGTCTCATGCATGCATATTAGATAGATTCATCATGTTTTATCTTTGTTTTAGAGTTTTAGGACTTTGCATTAGGTCCAAGTGAGTTTTCCATGTATGGAGTGTTAATCAATTGCTTTGGAGGTCATTTGGAGCGGAGAAGATGGAACCAGGTGAAAGAATGGTGAAAAAGGTGCAAAAATGGTAAAATTTGGGTTTTGGAAGTAATTGGGAAAATAGCTTACCGCGGGAAGGTTTTTATCGGTCAAAAATCCTTCCCAGGAATCAAGGATCAGCCAAAACCTGTACCGGACCGAGATTCAATCGGTCAAAATTTTATGCTGCGGGACAGCTTTTTCATCAGCTAAAACATGTACCAGGGTATGTGACTTATCGGCCAAAACGTGTACCGCAGCACATGAATCATCGGCCAAAAATCTCCTATGCCGATACGCCTCAAGGATCGCGGTACCGAAAAGTCTTTCTGTCCCATTCAGCTTCCGAGGTATGCATCAAAAAGCAAGAGGATTGAGTGACGGCTCTAGGACACTTGGAATCATTGGATCTGGAGCAGTAAGCTGAAAGATATGACCAACAGAAAATGAACCTGTCTCGCATCTATTCTGAACCGATCCAGTTTATAGAGCCGTCATCAAGTATTGATAGCTTTGAGTCACCTTTATAGAACGCCTGGAATCATTCCCTTTAGAGTGCTAAGTCGGGAGATATCGTAAACGGGAAACAGACATGTCCTGCAGCAAGAAACTAGAACCTCCTGATCCGATGCAAAGATCCCTTTACCGAAAGGACTTTCTCACCCCGGAGGCACCCAAGTTCTTCATAAAAGTTTCAGGAAATTGAGCTGCCTTACCTCTTGAGTTTGTCCCGAGCCGGTTGGACTTATATTCCACAAGTTATGCCAGATCAAGTGCAAGTTGGTCCGAGAAAATGAGAAATGCTGCGACATGGCTTTGCGACTGGGCTAACTCGCAGCAAGGAGTGTTTTAACTCTGGGAGCAAGCTGCGACTTGAATGATGCGAGTGAGGTGACTCGGAGCAGGGTAAGGATTTTCAAAGCTCAAAATATTCTAAGTCCAGAACAGCCTGCGACATGGCCGTGCGAGTGAAGAAGGAGAAGAATCATGTCGCACCCACTCTCGCTTGGGGCTGCGACATGGAAGTGCGGCTAGATGATGACAGGAACCATGTTGCACTCATACTCTCTTGAGGTTTCGAACTTGGAGATGCGAGTGGGAAAGTGACGATCTGAATCACAGGAGAACTCGCTTGGAGATGCGACATGGGAGTGCGGCTGAAGGAGCAAAGAAGCTCACTCGCAAGAACACGCGCTTGGTGATGCGACATGGCAGTGCGGGTGAGCTGAAGCCAGGACCATCTCGCACCATGGACTCCAAGACCCAGCTGAACTGGATCTAAACCCAGTTTGTCCTGGGCTGACCCAGCCTGAACCAGACTCTATAAGTACTTTTTAGGATTTCTTCCCTAGGAACATGTCATTTTTCCTTATGTTTTTAGCTACTTTTGTAGAGACAACTAAGGAGAGATATCTCCTTTCTTTTCCTGGAATCAAAGTGTTTGAGAGCTTAATCCATCCATTTTATCATCGTAACTATTCATCCATCTTTTTTTCTTTATCAACTAATCATGCTTAACTACTCTTCTTGCAAAGGAATCAGAGAGTTAATCATGATTAGTGAGTAGTCACCACATTAGGGTTCTAGATATATAGGTTAGGATGCTTAAGGGTTTGATCAAGGTTGCTTAGGGCTAGATTTATGCATTTCTGTTTGCTTAGCTGATCTTAATTCTGGCTTGTAGATGATATCTCTAACCCAGATCTTTGGCATTTCATCCACCCAAAAGGTGTTTGATGAAATGCCTGAACCAGGTAAGTCAAGAGTCTATTGTTTGATTCATATGGCAATATTGTTTTGAGCATAGATGGTGTATTAGGATTAGTGTTTAATGCATTGCTTACATTGTGCCTCTGATGATGATTAGGTATAAATAATGTTTGGTTTAGTGTTTTGATGATTAAGAAAAATTAAAACTTGAATTGATCCTAAGCTGCTGAGATCATTCATCATCATTGTCATTAGCTCCTTGATTAGACCCTGATGCACCCAAGCCAACTATCATATCTAGAACTCTATGTTTCATCATATTCATATCATCTCAATCATTTGCTGTCTTGGTTTACTGCTTTGTTTAAGTCTTTAATCTTGTTAAATTGCAGTTCTGTAACTTGTTTGAAATAAACCAATCTTGTTTTGCTTGGATTAAGAACATATCACATTGTCTAGTGAACTAAACTCCACATCTTGGATTAATAACCTTTGTGCTACAACAGACAAAGGGGATTGATGTCCTAAGAGCCTAAAAAACTCTTACTTATCACAATTCAAGGCATCTGGCTTGGGTTGGAACTCATCATGAACCCGGGATAGTATTTTCCCAACAGCAGAAGTGACTTCTGTTGGTGTTTATGGCAAGGAGACTGCAAAAAAATCGCAGCCTCGCGCGATGGGAACATCAAACAAAGTGACGCCAACCGAGACTATGAACCTTTGGCATTCGAGTAGACCCATTTCTCTTCACTGTTTTACGTGTGGTGAGCCGGGTCATCTTCAAACCGCTTGTCGTTTCTATCCGTTTTGATTCATACTCTGTACGTAATATTATGTACGTAATATTCTGTACGGGACTATAGCTGCTAGCTTATACTTCCCAAGGAGCGTAACGAAGGAGATTGATGAGGACATTCAAGCTTAACCGGATCTAACCGATCCTCAACTCCAAGTCCCAACATTACACAAAGGACCAATAACAAGGGTAAGAGCAAGAGTACTTCAACACAAATATAATCAAAGCATAATGCAAGCCGCATCTCAAGAGATGCCAAGAGAAGAGTACGAACAAGTATAACAAGTCGAAGAAGAGACGGTGAACTAAACTCAATGTCTAAAAGCTTGGACCGAGACAGTTAAAGTGTTACCAGCAAACGGCCCGAAGAAACAAGACTCTTGGCCTCTTTTACCAAGTCAAGCCCAAGTTCAAGTGTTCAGCATCTCAGTAATGAATCAAGACACATAAAGAGGAGTATTCAAGATCGGTCAAAGCCAATCTAGACACACGCCAATCTCGCTCAAACAACTAAGGTAAGTCCCTTATTTATTTCAATATCTTTGACTAACCAACTCTTTGTGTCTTGTGTTTGTTTGGCAGAGAATCGTTTAGTCCTAGAAATAAGTTTTAGTAGTTTGAATTTTCTTTGAATTTTATTTTTTTTTAATTTCTCTTTGATGTTGCACTTTCCATTCTTAGCCCTGTCGCATTGAGTATTTTATTTTTTTTGAGTCTAAGCCGCTTGGACGATATATAAGTCCTTTTACCGCCATGGTACTTTTCAACCTTTTTCATATCTATAAAATAGAAATTTTCTTAAGCAAGTTTTCTCAACAAAGAAACCTGTTTAATCCTTTGTTCTAGTCGAGACCAGTACCTCCTAGACCAAAGAAACTCGTGTTGTATCGCAAGTCTTTCAAAACTTGTGTGGTGCTCTTCATTCCATCTTGTTACTTATTTGTCCCTTCATCGATTCATTTGGTTAGAGAAGCTCAGCCTGTGGATTACCCCTTAGCCGTGTCATAACACCGTATTTTGACCACTTTTATGGATCGTTTTGAAATAATTTTTCTATGTTTTTAATTGCTTTCAAGTGTTTTTATTATGTTTTTCTAGTATTTTTTGTTACAAGGCTCGTTTCAGGAAACTTAGGTAAAAACTTAACAAAATGGATAAAAGACCAGATTTCAGCTCAAAGTCAAACTGTCAGAACTTCACCCCCAAATGAAGACCTTCTTACCGTCTGATCCAGCTCAATTTTAGAGACCTTCAAGATGGAACTTCCAGCTTTCCAGAACACCTTACAGAATGGTAATCCAACGGTTCAATCAAAAGTTATGCGAAGCGAAAGATGTCTTGTAAACCAGCCAGCAAGCATTCCTACCCGCGGTCAACAGCCATTTCACCACGGTCCCGTCCTTCCCGACTGCAGAGATTGGTCTGTCCGACCCCAAAGCCCATTTTCAAGCCCAGGATGATTCCCTCCTTTGGAGAAATGCTAAGTGACGACTTGGACACCTATAAATACATGTTTTTAGGAGCCCTAGACGAGGGAGACACATACAATTTATTATTTTTGCAGCTTTTAAGTTTTTTCCTTTCATTTTCTTAGTTTTTAGGTTTTGGGAGATAGAGATCTATCTCTTGAACCCTCTTTGTTTTTCTATCATATCGACTTCTACTCAGCTTTTTAATACAATGTTTTTGCTTTCGTTCATCATATCTGAGTAGTTTTATTGTTGGGTTTAACGGATTTTCGGTGGGGCTATATATGTTCGATGAAGATTCCATTAGTTACTGAAGCCGAATCCTAGAACTTTTTCTTCTAAACTTATTTATAATGCATGGGAGTAGCGTCATGAACTACAATCTGATCTAAGTCTTGGGTGTTGTGAAAGTTTTCATTCGGGATCAGATCTATTTTGAGAAGAGCATATCGACCATAGGAGTGAAAACCTACCTATGGGAGAGCTGTGAATGTTGAGGAATCTTTTCTCTTCCAAGGACAGAGTGGAAACCTACTGGTCAGGGTTGAGAGAGATAGTTGGTTATGATCACGACAGTGGCGTATTCATATGTTCGTGACTCGGGTTTTAAAAGTTTTAGCTAGGATCTTTTAATTTATTTTTTAGCAATGTTTTGAATCGTTCATCCCCAGGAGATAATTTCTCTGAAAACCCAGCGTCTCGTCTTTTTAAGTTTTCGCCGATTTCAACACAAGTTTTAGTCCTTAGGTTATTTTTCTTTATCCCAGCCGATTTTCATATAAGAAATTAGGTTTAGCCGTTTTTCTCGTTTTTAGTCGATCCGCGGTCGCGGCCTATGCTCTCCTTCGAGACGGCATTTTCTGTCTTTAGTGCATCGAGAATATCTGAAGATCTAACCGTTGGATTGTCTCCAAACCAATTGCATTAGAAAGCTCGTGTCTCCTCTATGTTGTATCAAATTTTGGGGATGATCAGACGGTGAAAAGGTTTCCATCGAGTACCATACTTCTGATGGTCTGCATTTATTTAAAATTGCTCATTTGTTCCAAATTGCATATCTTTAGTCCAAGTTTCCTGAAAAGTCTTTTAAAACTCTAAAACATATTATGCAAAGATCTGGAGGATGCAAGATATTATGCAAAACCGCAAGAGAGAGAAGGACCTGTTGATGACCGCAGATATTCAGTCACTTCTCCTTTGCCAAATGCTGTGGCATAATCTTCCTCCATTGTTGTAAACAGCTACTCCCCCAGACTTAGAACTTTTCCGGGAATCAGAAAGATAATCTTCAAAACTCCAAATAATCAGATTAAAGCTTGCCTCAAGTATAAAACTCGATCCTCCTAGACTCTCTAAGGTTTTAAATTTCCTTTCCCTTCTTCTTTTTTTTTTCTTTTTTTTTTCTTTCTCTTTTTTTCGGATATATTTAATTTATTTTTTTTGGAAAGAGGAAACAACCTTTTATAGAGAGAGAGTCTAAGGGACGAAATTGTACCAAGATTTTGAAGTTTTTCCAAGGCAAACTGAGTTTTCTCCTTTTGTTGAATCAATGCAATGAAATCGCAGGTCTCTGTCTTTAGTGACTGAAAACCGCATTGATCTTCTTTCTCTTCGACGTTTTTGCACATATCTGCATATAGGACAGTGAAAAACAAGAGTGCATGTGGTTTGAAAGAGGCTGGGTTACGGTGGGGAACTAGCTAAAGGTGAACTAGCCATTCAGGATCAACAAAGAGTGGTAAAGGTGTAAAGGAGTCCTGAATGTATGATTCGTTTTTCTGATCTAATGATTTAATGAGAAAGTTAAGTCAAGATTAAATCCAAATAAAATGAGCTAGTATATCCTGTCAGAAAGAATCTCTATGAATAGAAGTTCTCTGGTGGGAGTTCGTAGTGCAAGTATTCTAGCTACCGCCTAGTCTAGGCCAAAAATCACAAAAGAGCAAAAACGAGGAAATAGCGTAGAAGCACACTGGTGTAAATCATCATAGTAATGTTTATTGTGTTCCTGGTTTGAAAACATTTTGAAAAATTTTTGAAAACTTTTTGAAAACTTTTTGAAAATTTTTTTTTATGTCCAAAACAAACTCAAAACAAATCAAATTTCGTTAGTAATGGATGAACATCCTCCCCCAGACTTATTTCACACTGTCCTCAGTGTGATAAAATCTAAAAAGGATGGATAAGGAAATAGAAATTTAAAGTGTTTAGATGTACTTACCTTGCCGGAAGAATGAGTCGCGGTTGGAAGGATGGCACCGTAGGTCGAAGTTTCAACGGGCCAGAGTGATAGCCGTTTTACGGTTTATGATTTCTGCTCATCTTTTATTCGTTCTTCTTTGTAAAAACCTGAAATTAAATGAAACAAAAACAAAGCAACGAAATGGAAAATAAAGATCAAAGGGAAATAAGTAAAATACCGAGTGGGTTGCCTCCCACTAAGCGCTTGTTTTAAGTCGTTAGCTTGACTTGATCGTCTTTTAGGCATTAGGTGCATCTGCTAAGGAGATCGGATCTTCCTTTTCTTCTTGAATGTCTGCAAGATATGGATTAAGACGTTGTCCATTGACAGTGAAATCACCTCCTCCGCGGTTCCATAAAACCACAGCACCATAGGGTAAAACCTCTTTGATTTTGAAAAGTCCAGACCATCCAGATTTAAGCTTTCCGGGAAACAATTTTAGACGTGAGCTATAAAGTAGAACCTGGTCATTAGGTGAGAACGTCTTATGAACTATTTTCCTGTCTTAAAACTCCTTCGTCTTCTCCTTATAGATCTTAGAATTCTCATAGGCGTTATGGCGAATCTCGTCTAACTCATTTGCCGTCTGGATATCGTAATTCAGCTTTCTTATTGCCCATTCTGCCCTGAGCTCTAACTCCCATGGAAGATGACAAGCCTTACCATAAACAAGTTGAAAAGGTGTAGTGCCCAATGGGGTTTTGAACGCAGTTCTATATGCCCAAAGAGCATCATCAAGCTTTGTTGACCAATCTTTTCTTGTCGGTCTTATTGTCTTTTCCAAAATTTTTTTGAGTTCTCTGTTTGATATCTCCACTTGGCCACTCGTCTGTGGGTGATAAGGTGTAGCTACCTTATGTTTCACTCCATTTTTCTTCAAGAGATTCTTAAACACTTTGTTGATGAAGTGGGAACCACCATCACTGATGACGAGTCGCGGAACACCAAATCTTGGAAATATGATCGAGTTGAACATCTTCATTACTAGTTTTGTGTCATTTGTGGGGCTGGATATGGCTTCTACCCACTTAGACACGTAGTCAACATCAACAAGGATGTATTTGTTTCCAAAAGACGAAGGAAAATGACCCATAAAGTCGATTCTCCAAACATCAAAAACTTTGACTTCTTGAATGAAGTTTTGTGGCATCTCATTTCGTTTGCTGATGTTCCCTTGTCTTTGGCAAGCATCACACTTAGATATGAATTTATGGGCATCCTTGAACATGGTAGGCACGAACATTCAAGAAGTTCGCATTTTGCACCGACCTGGGAATGCGAGATGGTTCAAGCAGCACACCAGGTTGCACGATGAGAAGAAGCAGAAAATCGTTTAAGTGTCAAAAATGTGCGACCTGGGCGTGCGAGATGGTTCGGAGTTTGCCCAGGCCGCACGTTAACTCGCTGAATACACCGACAGGGACATGCGGGGCAGTCCAACAGGGAGCCAGGTCCCATAGCAGGAATAGAAGCCGAGGTGTCTAAGTATCAGAACATGCGACCTGGTCATGCGAGTTGGGCACGAAGAATCCCAGGCTGACGACAACACGCATAAAACACCGGCTTGGACGTGCGGGACAGCTGAAGGTTGGGCCAGGCCGCAGCATGAGAGGAAGGACAAGACCGTGCAGAAGAGACTTGTGTGTGACATGGGCCTGCGGGTCAAACAAAGAAGATCCCAAGTCGCACACATAAGCGCACTTAACACCGAAATGGGCGTGCGGCTCGGTCACGGGAGTTCCAGCCCGCACAAAGGGAAAAAGGAGTCTGGTAAATGTTAAAAGGAGGAGTCAACTCCTTGACTGGTCAAAGTGGATCTATTGACCACCAGTCCAAAGGCTGCACCTAGTCCCACACTCTCTCTTCCTCACCAAAACCACGAGTTTGCTTTCTAAACCCATTTCTCTTCATTGTTTTCTGCATAACTCTCTCATTTCTTCACCAAATTCGTTGATTCAAAGTGTTCTGAGCTCGTTTTTTTGTTGGTAATCTCATCCTGTTAGCATTTCGAACTCGTTTGCATCATAATCCCAAGGTATTCACTCTATTGAAACTCATCTTTTTCCATGTTCTTAAATGGTGATTTTTGAGCTTCAAAGTGTGGAATCGATTTTAATAGGTTGTTTTAGACCTTGAGATTATTTTTATAAATGCTAGGGTGCTAGATTATCATGGAAAACAGAGCTCTTCCTTGGTGATTCACTGTTCTTGAATTTTGAAAATTGTTGCAAATTAATTCATGGAAAAATCGATTTTTCTTGAAAAAAAGTGATGAACCTGTTTCTTGCTGAGTCTTTGCTTTGCACTTTTGTTTTGCATTGCTATGAACTCATTGGACTGATGCTTGGCTTGAGAAACTCGTTCATGTGCTTTAGAAATCGATTTTTGCAGCAACTTTTCAACAATTTTTGAGAATTTTGTGAAACTTGATCTTGTGCTAACTTGTTTCTGAGAAAATCTTTTGCAGATGACTGAGAGAACCAATGCTCTAGCCCGCATGAAGAATGGTTTTGCATCCAAAGACAAGGGCTTGGTCTCATGTTCTTCAAAGCCAAAAGGAAATAGCCAAGGCACCAAGAAGGGCACAAAGCAAAGAAGGAGTGAACAAGAGCCAAAAAGAACAAGGAATGAGGAGAATTCTTTGGTGGTTGCTTCTGGTTCAAAGAAGAAAGGAAATCAGCTGGCTGTGGTATCTGAAGATGAACAAACTGAGAGTGGTTCAAGCAGCTCAGCTGGAAGTTCCCAAGGCGCCATTGAAGAGGCACCCAAGAGGATCAGCAAATGGGGATCCAGCAAGGGCGGTTCCCTGATGTGGACTTTTTAAAGAAGATTGGCATCTTTGAGGATGTCAAAACTTTGTTTGGGAACATGGGCATTGAATCACTCTTGGAGCTGAGAGAGATTGCATATGAAGAGGAGTCCCAAGAGTTCTTGGCTTCTTTTGATGCTTTTATGTACTACCCATGGGATTCAAGGATACTCTAAGGGGATGGTCTTGGATACATGGAGTTTACGGTGAAAGGAAAGGCCTACAGAGTGCCATTCAGGGAATTGAATGAGATATTTGGGTTTTCTGCGCCTAAAAACATACCTCTCTCCAACCAGATCCGTCTTAGAAAGGAAGATGTTCAAGCTTTATGGGGATCAATTGCTTCTGGGAAGTACACAGCTGGAGCAGCTAAGTCCTCTTGGATAAGAAATCCAGTGCTGACATATGTCCACAAGATCTTTTGTCACAGCTTCTTCTTCAAGCTTGATGTTGGGAGAGTTCATAAAGGTGATCTGAATCTCCTTGGTGTGGGGCTGAAACAGTTGATGCCAACTTATGAAAATGGGAAGCCCTATGAAGGATATGCTTACACACCTTGCCTTGCCTCTCAATTAACAAGATCTTTGATGTTCTACAAGGAGTGCATTTGGGGTTCAACAAAGAAGGATGCAAAGTTGGCCCATGGTTGGGTTGTGACAAAGATTTTGAAGGCAAGAGGGTACAGGTTCAAGGAGAAGAAGGCAAGGTTTGACCTGATTAATGAAGCTCATTTGTGTAAGATCGGTTTCTTTCAAGGAAGAGTTGGAGCCAAGCTGGTTTACAACTTCAAGTCCTTCATTGATGAGCCAGTCCAAACTCTCCTACCCAATACCTCCCTCACCACAGCCCAAGTAAAGAGGAACATTCACTTCTACTTGTTGAAGGAAGAGCTGTACAATGTCCAAACTGATCCACCAATTCTCAAGTACAAGAAAGCCTGCAGAGAAGAAGTGTCCAAAGAAAAGAAAGCAACTGCTGAAGCTGTTGCCGCTAGTCCTGCTGGTGCTAGAGATGAAGGTCTGCCTCCACCCCAAAAACGTTATGGTGGGAACAGATATCATTTTGATGATTACAACTGGGAGGAGCCAGGCACTTCAGGGTTTAGAGCCCAGAAAAAGATTGGTGTCCTTCAACAATGGTGCAAGTACCAGGACAAAACGATACACAAGATGGCCAAGTGTATCAAGGAGATGAAGAAAAGGATCAAGAGGCTTGAGAACCCTTGCAGAGGTGGATCCCCAACACCGGTTTCACCAAGGCACAGAGAAGAGGTTGGAGAGAGTTTCATCAACTGCACGACACTGGTCCTATATGGCACAGCATGGGTGGATCTTGAAGACGGTTCTGATGAGGCAAGCCATCACTCATGGGAGACACCATCCGGTCACACGTCCAACCCCTCTTACTCCTTGGGGTCCGACTTTCACAGCTCTTAGGTAACACTCCACACATTGTACATATGCATGTAGTCTTTCTTTTTTCTCTTTGCATTTTACTTGCTTGTTTTGCTTTTACTCCTTTCTCATACTTTTATAACACAAGGGAATGTGTTATTTAAGTGTGGGGGAGGAGTTTCATCTTTTACTAATCATATTTTCTCTGTTCTTATTTTCTACTTTGAGTCTTGAGTCACATTCTTGCATGCATTCATGTAGTTGCATCTAAGTGCATATAAAAACCAAAAAAATCGAAAAAATAAAAAAAAATTCACAAAAAAATGTTCATGTAGTTGCATTCTCATTTTTAGGATTGAGTCTAGTTGCATATTCATATAGGCTGCATCAATGCAAGGGAGTGATGATAGGTTTTTCCTTGAGAGAATATCACTTTAAGAATTCGGTTCACTGCCCTAGTTTCTAGTTCTTTGATGCATGTAAACAAGAAAGAAATCAAGACTGATCCATGCTTTGAACTTTTTGAGTGAATCAAGCTTTGATTAGTTCCAGCCTTATCTAAGTGAGAACCATAATTTGACAATCTAATTATCATTGCTTGTGCATATCATTGTGAACTCATGGGTACCCTTAAAATATTTGAGCTCTCTTATCCTTTTTACCACTCTTTGCTAGCTCAAATAGCTGTTCTCTCATCTTGAGACAGTTCCCTGCCTTGAACCAAACCTTCCTTGAAGCCTGAAACACTATAGTGAGAGATGTGAGGCCTTTTTCTGAATAAACTTGACAGAAAGTGTTGGGTTTAGGGTGACAAGAGTAGAGTCTCATGTAGATCTAGCTCTGCATCATGAGTCTAGAGTAGGCTAGGAAGAGATCTTGAGAAACACTGAGTGGAAAAGAGAAAATTTGAGTTGAGGACCAGGGGATGGAAAAGAAAAGAAAGCGGTTTGGGGTCTGCTGTTTAAAAAAGATGAGCTCTTGTGTTTTGAAAAGAAAAGTCTAGCCTCTAAGTAAAAAGAAAAGAAAAGAAGCCAAAAGGCTCAAGTGTTTGAAAAGAAAAGAAAAGAGGCTAGACATTGTTATGTGAGAAAGAGCTAAGTAGAAGATTCAGACCCAAAAGCCTCAGTTTAAAGATGAAGAGATGAATCCCCTAGTGAGAAAAAGATTGAGAGTGAAGTGAGGAGAGGGTTGATGAAGCAATGAATGCCTTGAGAGAGGAAGTGATCTTCATGGGAGTAGAGTTAAGGAGAAAGACCAATTTGGGGCATTGGGTAGATGGGATTCTGCTCTTGTATGCACCAGTTGCCTTTTACCCTTAGCATTCTGTTAAAGTTTATTCCTTTTTGAGTGATCCCTTGAGCTGCATGGAAACCATAAGTATTAAATGAGATCATATTTGTCTCATAACCCTGTCCCAAGATAAGTGAGTTCACATGATTTGCATAAGCATGATTCACATGAGCTTTAATGAATGTCAAAAGGTTGGAACTATGGCTGTTCGTGAAAACATAAGCTTGAGCTTGATTCATTTATTGATGAGTATGGCTAAAGTTTTGTGAGTAATCTTGTTTGCACTGCATCTTAGAATTAGCAACTAGAGTTCCTCCAGGGTCAAATATTGGATCATCTATGCCGCCTATTGTCAGACAATGAGAGTTCCTTGTAGAAATCGCCGGATGTGAGGTTTTCTTGTCAATCTTTGTGAAACTCATACATTGATTCAGGTAGTCGATGAGTCTTTCAACAGATTCCAGGAACGAAGGACCAAATATCAAGGGTTTTGTTCCATCCTTCCTCATCTCCATAACATGGAAGTCAGTAGAAACAATACAAACTTTCCCTTGAAAAGGCAATTCGTTGAAACCAAGTGGAGTTGCACCAGAAAAACCTCCATAGTGAATGTAAATCTTAAAAGGATGAAAAATCGAAATACCTATATTCTCTGCAATGGTCTTTGGTATGAGATTCATGTCAGGTCTAATATCACAAAGAGAATCACGAAATTTCACTCCCTTGATTGAGAATGGGCCATCAAACTTCTCAGGATCCTTTGTCTTAGAAAGCGCCTCCAATGGTTGTTTTGATGTCACCATTGGTGTCTCATCTTTCACGTGGTCTGTCTCACAGTCAAGATGGTGAGGAGCTGAAGGAGAAAAAGGCTTTGGTTCATCAAGAGGAAGTGACTTATGATCTTGTTTGTCATCTCCAAAACACTTGAACGAATCGGTAGAGACGAGATCGTCACTAGAGATAGAAATAGGTTCTCCTTCTTCTTGATGACTGGCTTCCATGACGTGATGATCCAAAGGAACTTTATTTGATGGCCTCTTTCTAACAAACTTGATGGAGGATTCTCCATCTACTTCACAAGCTACCCAATACCCGTCATCCATAGATTCATTGAGCTCTTAAAGTAGAAAAGGTGTTCTAGAGTCGATTTACCAACCTTTCTTAGGGTTTTTCAGAAAACAAAAAGCGTGCCTTCCCCGGCAACGGCGCCAAAAACTTGATGTGTGTGGTGAGGGTGTCAAATTTTACCCTATATGAATTCAATAGCCGCAAGTGCACATCTGATCGATTGTAGTACTTAGGGATCAAATCGACAGGGAAGGAGCATCTTTCCTGCAAAAGCCTTCGAAAAAAATATAAAGTAAGGAAGTCTAGAACCAGACGATTTTTGTGAGGGTTTTGGTGGTGTCTTTAAAACGTAAAAACTAATCTTAACGAGAAAATACGTGAATTAAAATGACCTAATAACTAAACTTAATGAAATCGACTAAAGACGAGAAAGACGGCTAAACCAAATTGCTTAAATGAAAATCGATTGAAAGAGTAGAAATATTAGACTAAAGCTTGAATGAAAATCGGTGTAAATCTATAGAAAAGAGGCGTTGGGTTTCAGGGAAGTTTTCTCAGGGGTATGAACGATTCAAAACATTGTTAGAGAGTAAATTTGATAAGATCTTAGCTTAAACTTTTCGAACTAGAGACACGGATGTATGAATACGCCACTGTCGTGATCATAAACAACTTTCTCTCTCAACCCTAACGAGTAGGTTTCCACTCTGGCCCGGGAAGAGAAGAGATGCATTATGTTTAAGACTCGTCAGCATTCACAAATCGCCCATAGGTAGGTTTTCACTCCTATATTTGTTTTGCTCTCTCAAACTAGATCTGACACCGGATGAACACTTTCGTGTCACCAAGCATCTGGATCAGATTGTAGTTCATGACGGTACTCTCATGTAGTAAAAATAAATTCAGAAGAAAAAGTTCTATGATTCGGCTTTAATAGCTCATGGAATCCTCATCGAACATATGAATCCCCATCGAATATCCCTTAGAGCCAACAAAAAAAAATTCACTGACATGATGAACGAAATCAAAAAAATAGTATCAAAAAGTAGAACAGAAACCGAAATTGAAAAAGAAAGAACAAGGGTTCAAGAGACAAATCTCTCTCTCCCTAAAACCTAAAAACAAAAGCATAAAGTAAAATTCTTCTAAAGTTTTTCGTTTCTCCTCTTCTCCCCTTAAAGACGACCTACATGATAAGTTTTATAGTCTCCAATGCTCTCTGGTGTCTAGGGTTCCAGAATTGAGACTGAGAAAATGATATGGGCTTCAGAAATGAGCCTTCGAACTCAGAGTTGGCTGGCCGCGGTCGAGAAGTTCGTGACCGCGGGGAATGGATGGCTGGCCGCGGTCGGGAAGTGCGTGACCGCAGAGAATGGATGGCTGGCCGCAGTCAGGAAGTGCGTGACCGCGGGGAATTGGCTGTTTGCCGCGGGTGGAAACGCTTGCCGGCTGGTTTACGGGACATCTTGCTCTTCGTGTATCTTTTGATTGAACCGTGGATTGCCAAGCTGTAAAGTGTGCTGGAAAGCTGATACTTCCAACTTTGAGATCTCCAAATTTGAGCTGGATCAGACGGTGAGAAGGCCTTCCATCGGGGGTGAACTTCTGACGGTTTGACTCTGAGCTAAAAATCTGGTCTTCTATCCATTTTGTTAAGCTTTTCCCTAAGTTTCCTGAAAAGAGTCTTGGAACTCAAATACTAGAAAAACGTAATATAAGTACTTGAAAGCAATAAAAAACATAGAAAAAGTATTTCAAATCGATCCATAAAAGTGATCAAAATACGGTGTTATCAATAGACAAAAAGATCCAGACTTTTCTAAGTAAGGACCAAAAACCAAATTTTGCCTGAATGAAGGTGCCACTAATGTGTCTTTCAAATCTAGAAAATGATCAGTACTAAATACCAGTCATATCCTCCTCGTTCACACAATACAAAATAAGCTCATTAAGAGACCCATTCTCATTTCTTGTATTGTAAGTGGATTTCAATTGATTGAATTGAGGAGGAAGAGAGTTCAAGGAAAAAAATATGAACACTTCTTCTAGAAGTTCAATCTTGAGATTCTTGAGTTTGGAACAATGTTGGACATTTCCAAAATGTACTCCTTATGTTTCCTTTGTCGTGATACCTCATGGTACTAAAACGATACAAAAGCATGCTTTTTTTTCCCGATAGTCTAGATACCTAGAACGGTTCTGTAATCTAAACTTGAGGTACCGAGTTTACATATATGATATTATGAGGGTAGACCCGAGCACTCCGTGCTAAGTTGTCCGCCTTCATATTATTTGCACGTGGGATATGTGAAATCCAGAAAAATTTGAAAGCCTCCTTACTCTTTACAAACTCCTCCAGGTGTAAATTAAATGCTGGCCATCCCTCAGGTGTCGACACCATCTTCACCAGTTCATAACAGTCTGTTGCGAAAACTGCTTCTGTCTTCTGATTCGCCATCATACAAAGCATGGCCTAAATGAGAGCTTCTAATTCAGCGTGTAGTGTGGTCAACCCTGAGTCGACTCTTTTCATTAGTCCTTTTATAACAGAGGGCGCGCTGATATAATACTACGCCATCCATATGATGGAGAGTACGATATGATAGGATCCACTGGATCTGATTTCCGGAATCACCATCCCTTAAAGACTCGTGCGACCAAGGATTGTGGTTTGTCTATTACTCTCCACAATTATTTTGCCAATAATTCTGTTTTAACACCCACCACATTACGAAACGCAATCCTCTGTCAGATTTATTTGTACACATTTTTTGCCATGCCAGCCACTGCATACCTTTTTGCTGCCCATTTGATGACCACCACTAACGAGACACCGTACTAGTTATTCTAGTGGTTATATGACATAAAAAAAAAGTGGACATTGCCGATGCCACAGATTTAATTAAAACTTCCTTACCCATTTTGATAATAATCTCGAACTCCAGCCATTGACCTTTTCTTGTTGTCTCTTTACCACATAATTAAATATTTTACTCTTTTCCCCCAAGACTTTCTGGGAGCCCAAGATAGTATCCCATGCCTCCAATATTTGTTATTCCTAAAACCTGCTTTAGCTCGTTTTGAACAGTATTAGGGACTTTATGGCCAAATTGTATTGAGGATTTTTAAAAGTTTATTTTTTGTCCCGATATGCTCTCATACTGACTAAGTATGTTGAGAATCATATGACATTCTTCCATGGCAACCTTGCAAAAGAAAAGGCTATCGTCCGCAAAAAGCAAATAGGTGATCGACGGGCTCGGTCTTGTAATCTTTAGGCCCGTTAAAGATTTATTCATTTCTGAGAAGCATGCTTATTTCTGCTTTACCGCTACTCGCAAAACGCAAGTCCATCTCAGCAAAGAAATGTTAGAGATCTGTGATCTCCTCATCACCTCTAAAGGTTTCTGGAATGGTATCCATAATGATCATTAAACCAATACGGTTAGAACATTCTCAGTTCTCATGAACTGCTTTATACTCAATAGTGCTGGTATCGGTAGGAGAAGCAGGTTGTCCCATCCTTAATGCAAGGTCAAGATCCATACACCCAATAATAATCTTAACTTTACTTTTCCATTCCGTGTAGTTGGAATAAGTAAGTGTTGGAATTGAACTTAAATTTACAGATACTGCAGTGAAATTCACTGCAAAAGAGAGAAATTATTATTAGTAACACACTACTAAATCAAATTAATCAATAAATTATAAATAAATGATTTTACAACCCATCTCAAGATACCAAGTGCAATATTATCTTTGAACAGTAATATTAAGTGCTAGCGATACTTTTGTTGAAACAATCAAACACTGGCAATAATGTATGATAAACAATAAACCTATCTTTGGATTGATTTATCATTCACATGGTTATTCCGAATAATCGTCACATGTTTATGATCACAGGTATGTATATAATTCGGCCAAATACAAACCTACCTTTATGTCAATTTAATATTCGCATGAATATACATACGCACATAACATATAATATTATCCATAAAAATATCCACAATAGAGGTTACTTTGGCAACATATTGCATCTATTAATCCACTTAAAATATTGAACTTGTACAATTAAAATTTTATCTATTGAATAGGAGCTTAATTTTATTCTTGTGCAGTGATAGTAGAACTTTTGCAAATTAGTATCAATTATTCAGGTCTACTCATATCATTGTAATACTTGAGGATCAATCCATATGGATAAAAAACAGCACACCAATAATACAAGAAACTAATTAAGCTAAGTGGGTTGATTAACTAGTAGTAATTGAAAAAAGCAAGAAAACACTTAAACAAGATTAACAATCAAGAAAAAGCAAAAATAGAAAAATTCAAAAAAAGTCAATGACAAAAATTTAAATATTAATCAATAAAAATCAAGTCTTTGGGCAAGATAATTGATTAGGGGAGGTTTAATGCTAACCCATGATGTCTACAAACTTAAACAAGTGTTAATCCCTAAGTCTAGAACTCTAATTTTGACTAATCCTCTCTCAAGGCACCAATTACTTTGTTGATTACAGATTACACCGGATTTTGACCATTTTTATGGATCTTTTTAATATCTTATGCAGGTGTTTTAACTCTGTTTTCAATGATTTTTAAGTGATTTCTATGTTTTACAGTTTTAAAAGACTTTTCAGGAAACTTGGACTAAAGATGTGCAATTTGGAACAAATGAGCAATTATGGATAAATGCAGACCGTCAGAAGTATGACACTTGATGAAGACCTTCTCACCGTCTGATCATCCCCAAAATGTGAGAAAACATAGAAGAGACAACCAGCGTTCTAATGTAATTGGTTTGGAGACAATCCAACGGTTAGATCTTCAGATATTTCTGATGCACTAAAGACAAAAAATGCAGTCTCGAAGGAGAGCATAGGCCGCGACCGCGGGCAGACCATGATTCCCCGCGGTCAGGAACACCGCGACACCGGCCAGACAACGTTGACGTCCGAAAGTGACCTAATTGAAGCCCAAGTTCAGCCCACTACTTATTCTTAAAACCCTAGACGTCTCCAATGAATTAGAAGGCTATATATACTCGTTTTAGGTAATTCTAATGAGAAAGTTGTGGAGAGAGAGCAGAAGAGAGCCGCACGCCTCGGAGTTGCCGTCTTCGGGAGAAGAAGGAGTCGCCGAAGGAGCTATCATCGATCTCCATCTTCATACTCGTTCTTCGTTCTTTACCTTTCTCTTATTTAATTTCCTGCAAACTACAATACTTCTGTGATGTTCTTATACACTATGATTGAGTAATTCCCATGTTGGGTTTTAAGGGATTTTTCAAAGGTATCATGGATTGATTTCTGGTTTGTTAGATTAGAGTTTTTCTTTAGAGTTCTTCGTCCAAATTTGTGTTTCGTGTATATGGCTTGGATCGATCATCTAGCTACTGCGATTAGGTTGATTTACTCACCGAAAGTGTTGTCAAATCGATTAACCCTTTGTGGATGAACAAATTCTCTTAGACGGCGTGAGTCGATCTAAAGCGTTTTGTAAAATTATCAAACTAATTTGTCTAGACACTTAGAGAACTGAATGGGAGTTTAGTAAATCTGAGTGAATTGATTTGTAATTAATACTACGTGGGTAGGATAGTCTGGGTTTGATTTCAGGAACATATCTATAGAAAACTCTATGATTAATTCTCTTGTTAGCTAGTCTATGATTTCCCGGAAAATTCCCTAATGCCTAACACCTTCTCGTATTGATTTGATCTTATTGTTTACTTGTTTTTAAGTTTATTATTTGCTATTTTTCGTCACTGTTCACAACCCTCAAACACACACCCATATTTTCATCTTAGATCAGTTCTCATCTCAAGTAAACTCGTATTGCAGTTACTTGGTCTTCAGTGAATCGACCCCAAAGTACTACAACGTACATCTGTGCGCTTGCAGAAAACTAAGGTTAAAGCCTGAGCACATCAATTACCGAATACAAGAACTAATTCTCATTAGTGAAATTAGAAATCACAAGCATTACAAACAAGTTCCATTGACTAATTAATCACATCAGACATCTATTCTCATAGGCTAATCATGAAAAACTTTGCTTAGTTCTTTGGAAAATTTCATCAAACACCTTGTGTCCATGAAATTCCCTGAATTCCCTAAACACCTTCATTTATAAAAAAAAGAAGATATTTCTTATTTTATATAAAAATATATACGTATATATAAATTAATATTAAAAAAACGAAAAAACATATATAAACCTATATATATAACAAAAAAATTATTATTATATAATATATATATATATTAACATTGAAAAAAATTCTAAAAAATTATATATATATATAGAGTAAATTACATTCTATGGCTCTTTTTTACTTAATATTTACACTCTATAGCACTTTGTATCAAACTAGCTCTTTCAAAGCACTTTTACTAGCAAAAAGACATCATGGCCCTTATGTCCCTAAACCATAATCATCAAACCACATCAAATCAATATTCTTTTTTCTTTTTCTTCCTTCTTCTTTCGTGCTTTTTGCATTCTTTCTTCTTCTTTCTATTCTTTCTTCTTCCCCACTTTCTTCTTCTTTCTATTCTTTTTTCTTCTTTCTTCGTTCCTTTTTTTCTTATAGTTTTCTACATCTTTTCTAATTTAGATATGAGGAGAGGTAAAGACTCTCTGCTGTGGAGCGTCTCCGCTGTGAAGCGTCTCTGGCAGCTCAGAAACTTTAGATCTGCAGAGCTTTTCATCAAATAATCTCCTCAGTGCTCGTCCTTGGTCCACTCCTGTTGGTGCTTGGGTTTTCGTCAGCTTAATTACTTCAGTCGTCACCAGAACGCTTTCGTTCTCAGCCGCTTTCGCCGTTTTCACCAACAAGCTCATCTGGCTTATCGCGATCGCGATTTCGTTTTTCTTCGCTCGTAGATTCATCAAAACGGATCTCGGTGATAGCAAATCCAAGACAAGGTCACATCCACACACACAGTCATATGGAAGTATCCACCAGTTCTTATCCATGCATTAATCTAATCCATGGTTATGTATTCATTGTTATAGACCTGAGCTAACATGGTTAATGTATATTCCTTAAGTTGGTTCATCCTCTCCTTGTACTCCATCTTAATCTCTCTTTGCATCTTCATTTCTTATAGATCTGGTCTCCTGTCTTGACAAAGCTCACAAACTCTCGCTGAGTTCGCAGCTACTTTCCACCATATGATGGTGGTCTCCCAACTGCCACAACCAAAGATTTGTCCAGATTTGCATTTGAATCAATATGTGTGTATCCATGTGGACATGGACACAAAGCGTTGCATCCCTCTCTATATGTGATGATCCCCTCAACCAATTCTGCTTCCTCCAACGATGGAGGTAAAGTTTATGGACGTATCCACACAGATAAATACAATGCGTTAAGCTTTATATCAATATGGGTGTATCCACGTGGACATAGATACAAAGCTGTAGACACAATATGGGTGGATAAGTAATGAGTTGTCATGTGTGGAAATTTCAAGATACATAATATTTCGAGAAGATTTTGGGTTTATCCATTTTACCTTTTAACACATGTAGATGGCTATATCCATATGTAATCCATTAATAAGCCAGTGTTGTCTTTCCTTGCGAATCGTGTTCATATATGTCGGATCTCGAGCCGTCGAAAACTCCAAGTTGAGCCACCCATAACCATACAGGTTCACGTCCACATTACCATCATCATTTGGTATCATATATCTATAAATTTGTAATGGCTATATACATAGTTGTCATGTCCACCAATAAATGTCTCTCTGCTAGTGTATACACTAATTTCAACCGGCCATGTATCAGCATCTATGGGTTTCTAGCAGCATGGCCATAGTCTCATTATCCACATTCGTAATGGTTATTTCCATATAATGGTATTGAACATATTTCATCTTTATTTAGCATACTATTTCTGGTCTCCCCACGGCCCCACCATTAACTCCAAATCAACAATAAAAATGGATACATCCACATAGCCTTGCTCTTACTAAATAGACCTCTAAACGTAAAGTTATCTCGCAATGGATATATCTATATACAGAGATTAGAGATTATGATACATGTCCACACATTCATCGGAACCTATCTTATGCGTCCGTATTGTTGCGCAGACACGATGGACATAACTGTTCCTTTGAACCCATGGTTCACTCTTATTAAACTAACATGCTAATATTCAACCATATCGAAATAAATATACAACTATATGGACATGTACATGTTTGCGTTGGGATATAACATATAGCTATATTCAATCATCGACGTCCAAATGATGTCATCACTTTTCTTTAATAAACTTGTCTACTGTTGTGGATACTGTTGTGGTCGTGGTCACTAATAAGTATTTTACATGTGATATGGTTATGTCCATATATATTACTTATATTTAAGTTTAATACAAAGGTTATTAAGTATAATGAAAACCATATGGTTAATGACCATGACCATTTTCATTGATATCTCTTTTCTTTTACACATCCACCAGAAGCGACTACCCTTGTCCCACCTCCATTGTCATATACACAAATCAGGTGGATACCTTCATGTGATCTTTTTAATATGACTATATCCATATATAAATTTTTCTGTGGTCATTACCACTTGAAACATGCCGCCATAGTCAAGGAGTTTTGGCAATGGAGATTGTGACGGCGATATTGGATAAAGAGTTTTGGCAATGGTGTTGGTGGTGGTGG
>NW_006256342.1:12753329-12755365 GCF_000478725.1 Eutrema salsugineum
GATAGCACTGATTTGCAAATATTTGTGAGTGTGAAGGAGAGAAGAAGAAAATGAGATGTCTGTGTCTGAAGGAGAGAAAGAGAAATAAATGTCGGCAATATAGAAAGAAAGAATGAGATAAGGAAATAAAAAGAAAAGGACAAAAACCACTTAACCAATTGGTTTATGATACACTTATTTTTCCACAGAAGGACTAAGATGTATTTTCATGTCTATAAACTCAAAAAAGTGCTATTAGAAAGTAAAGTGCTATATTTTGTAAATATAAACTTAAAAAGAGCTATAGAGTGTAAACGACTCATATATATATATAGATATAAACTAAAATAAATAAAACGAAAAAAATATAAATATATATATATAAATTAATTAATTAAATAATTAAAAAACACACACACACACTCACAAAAATTAGAGATGGGCGATAACAATAGGCACTTGCAAGGTTCAGATAGGCTTAGAGAAAACCACACGTCCAACAAAACGTTGATGAGCACGTTAGGTTTCAAAACGCTCATCGCTTAACTCTAAGAGATTATAACACTCTGTATGCTTTCTATGAGAACCGTTCTCCCATTAGTCTACAATCCATCAACGTAGACTATAAGATTAGCCCAAATCTCATAAAATTGGTCAAGCAGAACCGGTTCCATGGTGATGCATCGGAGAACCCCATGGACCATCTCGAAGATTTTGAAGAAATCTGCAGCACCAAGCAATCGATCGGAGTTCCTGCAGATTACATAAAGTGCAAGTTGTTTCCATTTTCTATTTGTGATAAGGCACGTGCATGGTTTAAGTCTTTGTCTCCTGGTTCACTCGGATCATGGGACGAATGCAAGGCTGCCTTCCTTAACCATTTCTACACCACCTCTAGATCAAACTTCTTTAGAGACAAGATTTATGGGTTCCAACAAAAAGGAGACGAAACTTTTCATGAAGCTTGGGATCGTTATAAAGGCTACATTAGGGAATGTCCTCATCACGGTTTTATAGATACATGCATCTTGAACACCTTCTACGAAGGTCTTGAATGGACATCTAAGGCTCCTCTAAATGTAGCAAGCGATGGAAACTTCATGACAAGGATTGTGGAAAAAGCTTACATCTTGATTGATAATCTTGCTACAAGCAGCAGAAACAATTGTCCTAATCAAGGAAGAACATCATGTTCTACTTCCCATGATCATAAGAAAATTGAAGAACTTAAAGCCATGGTGAAATTGTTTCTCCAAAATCAGCAGCGTTCTGTTAATGTCTGCGAAGCAGTTAATGCAGCTGAGGTATATCATCAACTTGAAGCACAAGATTACGGCCATATGAATCTCCAATCTGCTCCAAAATCATCCCCAACCTCTCGAGACAACAAGCTCGAGCTTATGGTGCAACCACTTCTTATGAAGCTGCAAAGATTAGCAGACGATGTGGATATAAGAGTGGACTGCCTATGTACTGAACTTAATGGTAAATTTGAAGCTCTTTCCACTCATGTTGATAGCATGGACGTGCCGCTATCACAAACCATACATAGTTCAAAAAGCACCGAAGTTATCGACAAACGAATCACTGAGGTACATGAAAAAATCGCCCAAGACACCCGCAACCTTGAGCTAAGTTAGACAACATGAATGATCTTGGGTACAAGTTAGACATCATGAATGATTACCTCAACAAGAACATTGAGGAGTCATTTCAGAATTTCACTAACCTCTCAACTCATGTCAACATGCTCGAGAAACAAATCGGACAAATTGGAGAAAGTGTGAAGAGACAAGATGGTCATCTTCCGGGAAAAACCATAGACAATCCGATGTGGCGTTGCAATGTCATAGACACTGATGGTGAGAGGGAAAGGAAGTCACGCCTATTCCTAGTAATCAGGACACTGAAGTTGAATCTCCAGCATGTCCTGAAGAGTATGATGCAATAGGCAAAGTTCCACACCAAAGGAAGCTTCAAAAGATAAATGATTCAGTGAAGTTTGTTTTCCCCTGAATAATTGAAGGTATGGAATTTTCTGACTCTCTATGTGACAC